>NW_024426552.1:20255465-20564960 GCF_017311325.1 Ursus maritimus
AAATAAATAAATAAATAAATAAATAAATAAATAAATATCTTAAAAAAATGATAGCTTCATGAAAGTGTGAGAGTGCCAGTTTTTTTTCTCCAAGTTGGAAACTACCCTCCTCAAACTGAATTAAATCTGACTTCATTTTCTTTCATAACTACATAGGTTTGATGTATATGTGTACGTGTGTGTAGGTGAATATTTCATATCTATATGACTTCATAACTATAATTATTAGTGACATAATGCATGGTGATTCAACTACATATCCCCCAGAATCTAGGACCCATTTTTCTTCATAAATATCTATCAAGTTGTTGACAGCTTTTCCAAGTGAACATTAAATCTGTATTTTGCCTGAAATATTAATCTCTTCATTTTTATCGAGTAATGTAGTTTAGTTCATTTGATTTCTAAAATGAGTCAATTAACTAGCAATATTTAAAATAGTTTTTTTAAAAAGTTTAAAGAAACAAGACTGGTTAGTAACTAAAAGTCATTGAATATCCAGAAAGACAAGTTCCATTACTTTGATATTCATGATCCATACATAGTTTCTCATTTCCCTACCAAGTTGCAAAATCATGCTAGCTAAATAAGACTAATTTTGGCAGACTTTTAGTTCATTCAGTTTATCTGAATAAATTTGCTGTTTGTTATGTGGACATGGCCGTCAGCCATAGAAATATTATTTTTTTCTTTTCTACTAAGAAACAAATAATGAGCAGGGAAATTTTCATAGGGTTAAAACAAATGGGAAAGACAATGTTAAATTTCATCTGATTATATAGAAATTAAATCAGTAGTATTATGACTCCATTTTCTAAATGTGCACTTCACATACATAAACTCTAAAGCAAAATACATGAAACTTCTGGATTAAAGAATAGCCAATCTAAGCAATGAAGGAACACTAACTCTTAAATTTTAATTGGGTTATAAAAGTAATCATCCCAGTCTATAAAAGCTGTTATCCTTATTACAAGCATACATTAATATCCCATATATAGTTAATTATGTCCACTCTCTTTTATCACTATTTTCAAAAGGAAACACAAATTGAGAAAAAATGTATTAGGTATATAAGATTACACAGTTTGCATTTTCTATTTTATTTAATTACCAACAGCATGCATCTAATAAAGTTTATTTTCTCTACATTGCTAATAAATGTCATAAATAATTCCTAACTGCTGAACTGAGATGTACACTTACAGTACTAAATTAAGAAATGCCTTAAAATAAAACATTGGGAAAATTATGATACTAAAACAAGTGAAGAGGGCAATGATTTTAACTGTGTTGCAATTAACTGTAAATCTAAGTTTAAGAATACTATTGCTAAATAGTGAATTTGGTTTATATCCGTCCCAAGAACCACAGTATTTGCCATTCAATAATCCCATAAAATAATAATGTGAACCAAAGTATGTGCATGACAGCCTGAGGGATAGGCAGTAAACCTTCGCAGATCAATGTGTTAAGAAATATTGTTGTTGTTCATTTAACTCCGTGATAAGTATGGATAATAAAAGCCCTACTGAGTACCCTTAGTCACCAAAGTAGTGCCTTTCTTCTACTTCCATTGATTTGCTATGGAGGATTGTCCTCCAGCTTCCAGTATCCATCCACCCAAATGTAGACACGCTGTTTTATTTGTCCATTATAAGTTATGAGCTCTCAGCCTCAAAAAGAATGTGTCATTTTTGCTGGGAATGGAATCAAGGGGTATTGACTTTAGGTAACCATTCCAAACAGATTTTTGCTGCATTGCCTTTCACTGATTTTTCTCTATTGGGTTTCTGTTTTCAATCTCATTGATTTCTGTTCTGATGTTTATTATTTCTGTCTCCCACTTGCTTTGGGTTTATTTTATTCTCCTTATACTCATTTCTTAAGGTAGAAAAGTATTGATTTGAGATATTCATCCTTCTCTAGCGTAAACATTTAGTGCTGTATATTTCCCTTTCAGCCCTACCTTAGATGCTTCCAATACATTTTAATGTCTTATTTCCATCTTCCTTCAACTCCATGTCTTCTTTGCCCCCTGATTATATAGAAGTTGTTAATTTCCAGATGTTCAGGTATTTTCCTTCTGTTTTTGTTATTTCTAGTTTGATTCTACAATAATCAGAAAATAAAAATGCTGCATGATTTCAATTTGTTTAACTCTGTTAAGGTATGTTTTATGGCCCAGGATATAGTTAACCAACATTCCATGGGTGCTTGAAAAATGGGTATTCTATTACTGTTGAATATCTTATGTGTTTTTACTGTGGAGTGTTTAATAATGTCGATTAGATTCTATTGACTGTATCGTTCTGTTCTTCTACATTCTTGCTGATGTTTGTCTCTTTGTCTCTAGTTATTTTTTGGTGTGTAATCTATTTAATCTGATATTTGCATGACCATTCCTGCTTCTTTTTAAAATTAATGCAGGCACAGTATATCATTTTCTGCCCTTTGTAGTTAGCCTATCTATATTGTTGAATTTGAATTAATTTTCTGGTAAACAGCATATACTTGGAACATGTTTTTTCCACTTACCTAATCTCTGTCATTTAACTAGTGTATTTATTTAATTTTTTAAAGATTTATTTATTTATTTTAGAAAGAGAGAGGGGCGCCTGGGTGGCTCAGTCATTAAGCTTCTGCCTTCGGCTCTGGTCGTGAGCCCAGAGTCCTGGGATTGAGCCCTGCATCGGGCTCCCTGCTCAGCAGTAAGCCTGCTTCTCCTTCTCCCACTCTCCCTGCTTGTGTTCCCTCTCTCACTGTGTCTCTCTCTGTCAAATAAATAAAATCTTAAGAAAAAAAAAAAGAGAGAGAGAGAGAAAGAGTACCTGCATGGGAAAGAGCTGGGGGAGGGGCAGAGGGAGAGAGTCTTCAAGCTGACTCCCCACTGAGCATGGATCTCAACAGGGAGCTCCATCTCATGACCCTGAGATCATGACCTGAGCCAAAATCAAGAGTTGGACACTTCACTGACTGAACCACCTGTGCCCCTAACTAGTGTATTTTAACCATTATATTGAAAGTACTCAATGAAATATTGGGGCTTAAGTCTGCTATTTTATTATTTGCTTTGTGTTTGTTCTACTTCTAATTCCTCTGCTCCTTTTTAATTTTTTTCTTTTTTTTTACTTTCCTGTGAAGAACTTGAATGTTTTATTTAGAATTCCATCTTGACTTATTTAAAGTTTTGTTGTTATTTTCATTTTAGTATATTGCTTTACAAAGTTTTCCCGTGGTTTTTTTATTTTTATTTTTTTAAGGTTTAATTATTTGAGAGAGAGAGAGCACACAGAATGAGCAGGGGGAGGGGCAGAGGGAGAGGGACAGAGAAAATCTTCAAGCAAACTTCCCACTGAGCATGCAGCCCGATCTCATGCTGATCCCAGGACCCTGAGATCATGACCTGAGCTGAATCAAGAGCTGCCTGCTTAGGGGCACCTGGGTGGCACAGCGGTTAAGCGTCTGCCTTCGGCTCAGGGCGTGATCCCGGTGTTCTGGGATCGAGCCCCACATCAGGCTCCTCCACTATGATCCTGCTTCTTCCTCTCCCACTCCCCCTGCTTGTGTTCCCTCTCTCGCTGGCTGTCTCCTGTCGAATAAATAAATAAAATCTTCAAAAAAAAAAAAAAAAAGAGTTGCCTGCTTAACCAACCAAGCCACCCAGTCACCCCTCTAGTGGCTGCTTTAATCAGTACAGCATACATGCATAATTTATCATAGTATATTAAAATTTTACCTTATATAAAGTGTAGAAATCTTACTTGTATTAGGTATTTTTTCTCAGTTATTAAATACAAAGATGAAGATGCTTCTCTTATGGGTACTCATGGCAGTATCTTCAATCATGTGTGGTGGATGAAACATCCTTTATGGGTTAAGTATTTATTAGGGCAGGATCCCCATTACATGAACCCTCCCCAGCCACTCCAGCATCTCAGCAGAGACAGGAGATGTTTCAGACCTGGAAGGGAAGGGGAAGTTCCTCTACTGGCTTTTGTAAGCAGGGTTTGTGATTGATCTCCCTTGCTAGTGATGCTAGACTTACCTAACACTGTGAGAGAGAATCATGTTTGATTTGGTGAGAAACGAGCCTACCTGGCTGCCTTCTGCTACTAACCTGGAGATGAGAAATCCCATTGCTGCCTGGCATTCTTCTGTTGGGGAGAAAGGGAGCTTATGATGCCCTAGTGCTTTGATGCTCCTCCAGTCGTGCAGTCTCACAGTTTTCCCTCCCCATACCACCTTTGGTTCTCCTTTGGTTATCTCTCACAATATTTAAGAGTTTATGGTTTACTTAGTAGGGAGGAGGTCTTCTGGTCTACACCATCTTGCTCAGAACAGAAGTCCTTTTAATGCCTTTCTAAAGTATCAAGCCTTTTTCTATAACATCTTTCTGCTTTGAGAACTTACTTCAGCTCTTCTTTAGATTATATTTACTAGCAATACATTTCTTAGTTTTTCTTGTTTCAGAATGTCTTTATTTCCCTTTAATTCTTGAAATATATTTTAGTCAGATATAGAATTTGTAGTTGACAGTTCTTTTCTTCTAATACACAAAAAATGTTGTGTTGTTTTCTTCTGGTATTCGTGGTTTCAGATGAGAAACCCGCTGTCAATCATCACAGGTGTTACCTTTCCTGTACCATTTACCTCTAGCTCCTTTCAAGACTTTTTTTCTTTGTCTTAGTTTTCAGAATTTTAGTTATTATATATTTTTGTGTTGATTTCTTTGGGTTGCCTCTCCTCTTCAATCTCTTGAATCTGTAGGTTTACGTCTATCACCAAATTTGGAGACTTTCCTGCCATTGTGTCCTTGAATATTTTTCAATTCTACTTTCTCCTCTCTTTTTAGGTCCCATATGATACAAACATTAGCTCTTTTGTTTTTGTTTCACAGGTCCCTGACACTCCATTGTTTCAGCTTCTTTTCTATTGTTCAGATTGGATAAATTCCACTGATCTATCCTCAAGTTCACTACTTATATCCTGTGTCATCTCTACTCTAGTATTTGCTCCATCCAGCAAGTTTGTTTCTATTGTAATTTTCAGTTTTATACTTTCTTTTTTTTAAATATTTTATTTATTTATTTGAGAGAGAGAATAAGAGAGAGAGTACAAGTGGGGGGAGGGGCAGAGGGAGAGGGAGAAGCAGACTCCCCGCTGAGCAGGGAACCCAATGTAGGGCTCAATCCCAGGACCCTGAGATCATGACCTGAGTTGAAGGCAGATGCTTAACTGACTAGCCACCCAGGCACCCCTTTGTTTTATCATTTCTATTTGTCACTTTTCTGCAACACGTATTTCTTTACTGAGATTTTCTTTTTTACCATTTATTTCCAGAGAATTCTTAATTGCTTGTTAAAACTTTTATGAAGTCTGCTTTAAACTACTTAACAGATAATTCCAACATTTAATTCATTTCCACATTGGTTTCTTATTTTGTGTTTGTTTGTTTGTTTTTTTCTCATTGAACTTGTGATTTTTATGGATCTTGGTATGAAGAGTGATTTTCAGTTATAATCAGGACACTTTGGTATTCTATACAAGAACTATGGATTTTTTTTTCCCCCTTGAAGCTGGGAACCCTGTTAAGCTGTGGTACTATGGCTGTTTGGGTCCTTATGTTCCATTTCCTACTGGGCCCCGCCAACTCTATCTTGGAAAAAGTCAGGCACTTATTCATACCATCTTGTTGCCTCCAAGTGTGAAAGTAACTTAACTTCTCTACTAGCCTCACAAACTTGAGGGAAAGGGTAACAATATAGCTGATACATACTATGTTATCTCTGTATGATAGGGGTATAAGCTTAACTCCTCATGATTCTTGCTGAGACTCAAAAATGAAGAAGCTAAGTGCCAACTAATCCTTCCTTATACCACCTTATTCTGTTTTCTTCATAGAAGGTGTAGGGTGGAGACTCAGCTACCCACTGGGTCTTGCCATTTTAAAGTTGGGAGGGGGTACTAAAGTACCAGTAGTCCCTGACTCACACTGCTTCATTCAGTATCACTGCTACCCTGTGGGTGTTGAAGATCAGCTATTCACTGGGTTCCACTGATCCCAGATTTGTGTGTGGAAAGTAGGATGCTAATTAGCTTGGACTCTCACTGCCTTGTTTAATCTTCCTGACGCTAGGTGGTGATGGTGGAAGAGGTATAATTCAGAGTGTCCCTAGCCCAACCCTGCGCTGCCTTGTTAAGTTTCCTTGCTGCTGGGTGGAAGTAGAGGCTCAGCTTGCCACCACACCTCATTGAAACTACCGTGGTTGAGAAATTGGAGTACTACCTGCTTTCTCCTAGCAGGAAATTGCATACCAGCTTCTCTCTCAGACCTACCAATACTACCACAGTAGGAAAATCAGAACATCACCTATTTCCATGGGAAAGGGATAAGTGATACATTCTCTGTTAGACTCCACCAAAACTACCAAGTTGGGTACTCCAGAGTGCTGCTGCCTGATTCTGCAGAGCAAGGTGAAGGGTGGAGTGGAAGAGCAGCTCTTTGGTTAACCTGTTGGAACCCACAATGGTGGTGGTAGACTATATGCAGTAAGCAGCAAGCACCCCCAGAGATATCCATATCCTAATCCCTGGAATGTATGAATATGTTACCTTACATGGAAAAGGGGACTTTTCCAATGTTATTAAAATTATAGGCTCACAATGGAGAGATACCTCAGATTATATGGGGGGGGGGTGGAGTCCCATATAAACATAAGAGCTTTTAAAAATAGAGAATTTTCTCTGGCTAGGTTGAGAGAAACCCTGCAGAAGAAGAGGAAGAGAAATGTTACAGATAGGGTAATTAGATATATTCCAGTGGAGAGAATCTGATATTCCAGCTGACTCTGAGATGTAGGTAGGGGCATATACTTAAGAACTATAAAGAAATATCTACAGATGTCTCCAAGGCTCTCATTTTTTTTCCTTTTGATAAATATCTGTTAAAATTCTTTTGCCATTTTTAAATTACATTTTTGTCTTTTAATTGTTGAGTTTTAAGAGTTCTTTGTATATTCCAAATTATGCCCCATATCAGATAAGTGATATACAAATGTTTTCTCCTGCATATCTTTTCATAATTGTATTGCTTAAAGTAAAAATATTTCATTTGATGAAGTGTAATTTACTGAGGCTTATTTTATGACCTACAAGATGTTTTTTATGGAGAATATTCCAGATTCATTTTAGAAAAATGCATTTTCTGATGTCATTGGTTGGAGTGTTCTATAGATGTGTTAGGTATAGTTTATAATATTGCTTAAATCTTAGGTTATTTTTTGATCCTATGATCAGTTGTTCCATTCATTATTCAAAGTAGGCCATTAGTCTGCAATAATTTTTGTTGGATTATCTATTTTTCCTTTCAATTCTTTTGTTACTTACATCATGTATTTTGGTGTTCTTTTTTAGTTATATATTTGTTGATCATTGTTTTGCCTTTCTAAAAGATCGATAACTTTATTACAATAAAAAATCCCTTTTGTCTGTAGTAACAGTTTTTTGTCTTAAAGTTTATGTTATCTGATATCAATATATCCATTCCATTTTTTCATTGGTTACTCTTTGAAAAGCATATATGTTTCCATCATTTTTCTTTTAACCTATCTGTACTTTGAATCTAAAATGTGTCTTATTGAGACAGCAAAAAACTGGTCATATTTTTAAGACCCTATTCTACCAATCTATGCTTCTTAAATGAAGTTTTAGTCTCTTCGCATTTAATATAATTAAGGATGAGGTATGACTTATGTTTGACATCATACTATTTGTTATACGTCTAATTTTTTTTTCAGTTTTTTGGGGGTTTTTTTTGGTCCATTCTTCCATTACTGACTTATTTTGTGCCCAATAGATATTTTCCAGTGGACTATTTTAATCTCCTCAATGTTTCTGTAATTATATTTTGTTTGAATTATTCTTAGTGCTTCAGTAGATTACAATTAACATCTTCTTTAAAATAATCTAATTCACATTATTAGCTACTTAATTTCAAGAATATACCACTGTTTTCCCAATATAGCTCCTTTTCAGATCCATTGTTTGTGATTTATTGTCATCCAAATTACATCTTTACACTTTTAAACACTGTCAACATAATTTAAAATTACTGTTTTATGCAAAAAGAGTTACAAATAAAAATGCATTGTGCTCTATGTGAAATATACTTATGCAGTTACCTTTATCAGTGTACTTCATTTTGTTATACAGACTCATGTTACTGTCTAGTGTCCTTTCCTTTTGCGTTGAAGGATTCCCTTCAGTATTTCGTATAGGTCTGATCGACTTGCAACAAATTTGTTCATGTATTTCTACCTCTTTGTGTTTTGATCTATTACACTCATTGTGCTTATGTTCATACTTTGATGCTGTCCTTCAAGTATCTGAGGCATTTATTCTTTTTTTTATTTCTCTTAGACTGGATAATATCACTTGATTGATCTTCAGATTCACAAATTATTCTTTCGCCAGCTGAAATCTGCTATTGTGCCACTCAAGTGAATTTTACATTTCTGTTTTATTTTTCAATTCCAAACTTTATATATATTTTTAATTTCAATTTCTTTATTGTCATCCTTCATTTAGTAAAACATTGTTCTCATAGTTTACCTCTTGGAAAAAAAATGCACTGATTATTTTTAACAAACACCCTTGGGAAATGGTCACACTGGGAAAGTTCTGAGTCAGATGAAATAAAAATCATCCCTGCATTGAAGTTTTCTGGGAACTGCCAGACAAATCAAATAATTATAGTTCTCTAAGAATGTTGCTTTTGAAGAATACTAATGCCATTTTTCCCCTTCTAATGACTGTTAGGCTGTTGGCTTCCACTGTGATTGTGAGATTCCACCATGATTGTGAGATTGTTTTTATATTTTCAGAGCTAGATAGAGGGGGCTAGATAGAAATGGTACAAGTTAATATGCCACATGGCTTACCAATTCCACTATTTTTCTTGACTACTCTCAGGATCGTTGAAAGCCATTGGTTAATATTCAGAGTTTTGAAATGTTAATTTGGATAAGTTTTGAGTGTTTTTGTGCTTTTGTAGAAAGAAGTATTTCTGGTGGTCCTTACTTTACCATCCTTGCCTACCTGTCCATTTACCTTTTCTTTCAATGCAATACAGATATTAGAGGTTTTATCTTACCTTAATTATTTTTAATGATTAACTTATTTTAGAGAGAGAGCGCATGAGTTGGGGGAAGGGCAGACAGACAAGACAAGCAGACTTCTTGCTGAAGGCAGAGCCTGAAGTGGGGCTCAATCCCAGGACTCTGAGATGATGACCTGAGCTGCAACCAAGAGTAGGACCCTTAGCCGACTGAGCCACCCAGGTGCCTCCTGCCCTAATAATTTTTAAGTGTACAATTCAGTAGTCTCAAATATATTCACATTGTCTTGTAACAGATCCTCAGAACTTTTCATCTTGCTAAACTGAAACACAGTACCCATTAAATAACAACTCCTCATTTTTCCCTTCCTCCAATCCCCTGGCAAACACAATTGTACTTTCTGTTTCTATTTCCTTTTAGTAGCTGTCCTAATGGGTGTGAGATAATATCTCATTGTGGTTTTAATTTGCATTTCTCTTATAAGTGTTGTTGAGCATCTTTTCGTATGCTGTTGGCCATTTGTGCAACTTCTCTGGAGAAATGTCTATTCAAATCCTTTGTCCACTTTTTAGTTGGGTTATTTGTTTTTGTTGTTGAGTTAGGTATTTTTAATGTTTTGGATTTTAACCCTTTATCAAATCTATGTTTGCATTTTTTTTTTCTATTCTGTAGGCCGCTTTTTCAGTTTGTTGACTTTGACCTTTGACACAGAAATTTATGTTTAATGTACTTCCATTTCTCTATTTTTTTCTTTTGTTGCCATTTCCAGGAAATCATTGTCTTATGTTTAGGTCTTTAACCCATTTTGAGTTAGTTTGTATGTGGTATAAGGTAAGGGTCCAACTTCATTCTTCTGCATGTGGATATCCAGATTTCCCACCACCATTTGTTGACGAGCTTTTCATTTCCCCATTTGGTCTTGGTTTCTTTGTCAAAGATCATTTGGCCATATATGTGAGGGTTTATTTTATTCTTTTTGGTTCTTTGTAAATATATGTCTGAAAATGTATTCATTCTACTCTTATAGTGGGTTGGTAGTTTGACTGGATGGAAAATCAGTTTGGAAAAAATGAAGGACCTTAAAACAAAGAAATAGAGAATTTGACCACTTTGGATGTACTGTAAATATACTCATAAGTGTTTCAAAGGGTGATGAAATCTTCAGTCTGCATTCTTAAGTTATGTCTTTGACTGGAAAATGGTATGAGACAGAGCAAGGGAGTGGTGAGATTAGCTAAGAGGTTGCTGTTGTAATCCAAGTAAGAGAGGCTGGTGTCTTTAACTAAGATAACAGTAGTGTTGGAAATTTGAGCATTGATTTTAAAAGGGCTATCATACAAAATAAGGAATACAAATTTTCATCAGAATAGGGACAACTGTAACAATCACCGAGCTATAGACAATGTGCAGTGAAACAGGTTTTGGCTTGCTGTGTTGGAAGCGCCCATTGCATTCAAGTTAAGATGACTGTACAAAACTTCTTCCCAAGCAATGCAGTTAGACTGGGTTTGCCCCACAGTTGATTTGATTTTGCAAATTTCTAGAGCATCAGAAAACTCCTTGTCAATATCTAATTCTCCTTAAAATTGAATTGGCTACTTTGTAATGTAGTGTAGAAAACTCCAAACATACTTTAAGACATACCTGGCTTTGGAAATTAGCCTTCAATTTTCTATCAGAACTTAGACATTCAACCCAGTTTCTTAAAGGCCAGTCCTTAAATATCCAAGCACACAATATATAGTAGCTATCCTACATTATAGAATGAGTAGGAGGAACAAGTAAGTTCAGTCCTACAAGGTGCTTAGAAGAGTACCTGGCACATATTAAAATCTCAATAAATGTTAGTTATGCATATTATACAACATAACCCATAGATTCTATCACTTTAATGTATACTAAATATTTTCATAAGGATGGAGATAATGTGTATGAATCACAATCTAATGTCCTCATCTAGGAGTTACAAATGCATATTATTATTATATATACATAAATTATCTGTGTCTATGAGTTAAGTACAGAACTGAGATCTGATGAACCTGCTAGTTATGATCTTTTATGAAAATATCAAAATATTTGTCTTTGAAAGTAAAGAGATCAACTACATTTGGTTTATTTATATAAATATATAATGTAAGAATCACCATTAAAACTGAATTAGCTTATTCTCATATACAGCAAAAATACTGTATTTATTATACAAGATCTTTATTTACAAACATCTAGCCAAATGCACTGCAAATAATATGATCATAGTTGAGCAATACACTGTTGGAGAGTCATAATTTTTTGAAAGCTATGTTGACCTTTCCAAGCCAGTAGGGTATCATTTAGTATAATGAGTGCTAATTTTCTAAGTGGTATCCCAGTGACCTAAAAGAGTTTGCACAACTTCTAAAAGTGCTTCTTAGTCCCCATGGTGTAGTTTACACAGTGGGAAAATATGGTTCATTATCTAACAAACATACATTACAGGCAAAGAACTTAATAGTCGCAATGACATTTTTTTCTTAATTTAAACTGGGTAACGATAAAAGGAGTGTTTCTAAAAATAAACGAAATTTACTTGAAGAAAGTCAAGTATTATAATCCAGTATTTTCTTATCTACTGAATTTTGTCAAAAAAAAGTATTCATCTATAAACCAATTTTAGGGCTCCTTTTAAGATGTAAATGAGTATCAGAAGGGAGGGGCTATCTTAGGGCTAATTTCTTTAGTGCACTTAGAATGATGATTTTCATCTTCTCCTATTGCTCTCTAAGGCCCTTTTCTGGTTCTGCAAACTGATGTTTTGCTGTTTTCAAGCTTGAATGGCAATCGGAACATATTTTTTAGTCCAATGAATTTGTATCTAGGCAAGTTCCTAATTGCCTTACATAAACAGTTTCTTCAACTTTTTTATAAAAAAATAATCTTCTACAAATCATTGACTCCACGAAGAATAAAATTTAGATTTCTCTGAATGATTGGAAAAGAGAGTAGCAGAATGAATAACATATTGTACACAATATATTCCCATAACGTTGTACACATATCATCCTTGCTTTTCCCTTTGCATCATAATTATGAATGCCCAACTTAAGACAAAGAAGATATCACTTCTTTTTTTTTCCCCATTACTAATTTGAGATCATAATGCCTTTTCAAAGTCAAATCTGAAACCATTACTTAAGAGATAGGAAATTAGTTATTATGTCAGGAACTTCAAGTTAATGTGTATGTATTTTCACAAAATCTGAATAGGTGATGAAGCAGGAATACAGTAGTTTTTGTGATAAGTAAAGGAAAGAATGCGAGGGTAGTGGGCAGAAGTTTCTCTTTTCATTGAAGTCCCATTAACATCTTTTTTTTTCTTTTTACAAATTTACCTAGGGAACGTTATGTTGCAGAACCAAGTTCATTATGACCTATTTTTTTCTCAGTTATATCAAAGGAAAAACATGCATATTATCCCAGGGTAAAGAGTAGTGTATTCCCAACTTCAATGCACCTACAGAAATCACATGAATATCTTACAAAAGTGTGGATTCTGGTTTGATAAGTTTTGGGTGGGGCCTTAGATTCTCCAGTTTTAGGAAGTTACACTAAAAGATGCTAATGTGTCTGATATATGGATCATAATATGTGTAACAAGGAAATAGAAAATGAAGCTATTTATCTCCTAATTTTTTTGAACATTATATTTATTTATTTATTTGAGAGAGAGAGGGAGAGAGAGAGCGTGTGCAAGCGTGCACACCCGGGAAATGAGTGGGAAAGGGGCAAAGGCAGAGGGAGAGAGAATCTCCAGTAGATTGCTATGAGTGCAGAGCCTGATGTGGGGGCTGAGATCATGACCTGAGCAGAAACCAAGAGTCAGACACTTAACTGACTGAGCCACCCTGCCCCCCTTTAAATTTTTATTTATTTTTTACCATTATTAAATTTGCAAAGATATTGAGGGTTTATAGTTCCTGGAGAGTCACGTGGCTAATGTCTAGTTATGTATCAATAATGTTCTTTAGTTAAACTGAAAATCAAAAAATGAATACTCTATGGCAGAGATGGATTATAGAGTTGGGGACTCTACTTCTAGAATGACTGTGTCTGATATATTTTGTTTTGTGACCTAGGTCATAGAATCTAAACAGTAACAGAACAAGACAATAATTATTCCAAAGTAATTCAAGTATGGAGATACTATTCTTAAATACAGGGCATCCCATGGAGTTCTACAACTATCTAAACACTGAATATGGAAAAGGATACGGTTTTTACTATATAGAAGTGAATGTGTTAGTGTTCATTGATATACATTAAATCCACAAGTACGAAAACTTATTATAACATTAGATGAAACCAGATATGATTTCCATTGCACATTTTTTCCCATTGCATATTTGATAGATTTGACCCTATAACCATGCCTATGTGCAAGAAATATTTTTCAATTAGTAAAGGTTTAATTGAATATTTTATACTTCCTATACAAAGTAATATTTACATCATGAACTTTTGAATTAATAAAATATTAATAGCCAGTGATTTAGTTTATTATTTGATACTATATTAGAAAAATTTCAGTTTATTTGGAATTTAATACACTTAAGGTCTTTGCAAGAAATCTGAGTAGATTACAAATTTGGTGGTTGTAGAGTGCTAGAGAGCCTTTTAAAAAGGAACACTTTTCCATAACACAGCATAAAATCAATATTTCTTTTGCATTTAAAAGAAAAACAAGAGTGAATAGGTATTATTTCAATGAGAGTGTACTATGAAAAAGGAATCTGTTAATGAGGAGAACATGTTACTCAGGGTAAAGATAATACATGTGTATGAAATGTGTGTAAATGTTACATGTAAGTTCACAGAACAGAAACCAGAAAACAAATGGTGAAGCTGGGTTTGAAAGTAATGAAAATATAACAAATGTGGCTAATAATTTACATTAAATAGTAATAGGTTCAGCTATGATGGTGTAACAATAGAATAAAAGAAAAAATATTTACGTGCTTAACACAATAATAGTTTTATTCTCACTCTTACATGGTTTGAAGTTATTAAAGTGTGGCCCATAGAATATTCAAACCTTCTACATGCACAGTCTACAGAGGTTGCCAATGTAGAGAAGAAGAAAGGTAGAAAGAGAATAAAATCTGTCCTATTCATCAAGCATCTCATTGATTGTTTCTTTCTACACATAGAACACACACATATCCCTTCCCTAAAAGATAAAACTGCAATCCTATCCCGTCAGTGACTGGACGGCAGCAATTCTAATACACCACTGTCAAGACACTTTGAAGGACTCCTACTCTAGGTCTGGGGCTGGGGTTCCTAAGATCCTGCAGTCCTTTCGCTCAGGGTTTCTTATTCTCCTGGCTCCTCCCTTGTTCTGTTCTTGCCATTATCCATGGCTTGTATTTCTTGTCCACTTTACGAGGCGGGTTATGGGAAATGTGCCCTTTTGTAATCTGCACAATTTTCTCAGCCCAGTTCCTACAGGGGGAAGCTCAGGGACCAAAAGTGGTTTCCTTCCTCCCTTCCCCCTCTCTCCCCCCCTTCTCTTTCTTTCTTTTTCTTTTTCTTTTTATTCTCAAAGTTTTCTAGTCCAATCCCTTAGATTCTTTATCAGCAAAATTTCCTTAAAATTTCAGTTGTCTCCTCATCTATTTGATTCTAGTCATTTTCATGCACTAATTACCATAACCAACATTCTTTAGAGACATGTTTCTAAACTCTGTTTTATTTCTTGGAAATTTCACTCCCTTGTTCTACCTGACTCCCTCTCAATAAGTGGAATCTATTATAATGAATATTTAAACTGTGCCACGTGTTGAAAAATTTTACATCTCATCTGGGTTTTTTGTTCAAAGATTTTTGGTAATGCCATCCCTGACTTTTTGGGATCTGATAGTGGTTGACTTTCTAACTCCGTCAGTCACTGAATTTCTCACAAGTTCTACTTGTTATAGTATGAAACTGATACCTGTACTCCTAGAAAACTGTCATGGTTAAACACCCCCCCCCCACACACACACCACCATTTTGCGTTATGAGGAAAAGTTTTGCTAAAAAGAACACCCTTCCCCCATGACTTCCTGTAAGACTTATAGAAGACTTCCCCTGCTTACCTACGCATACCAAAGCCAGACCTTCCAAACACCACTCTGCCTCATAAATGGTTAATGGAACCTGTTTGTCATGGCCTATCAACCAGAGTGCTTATTAAATGACTTGCCTCAACTTTAGTTAAGTTTCCCTCCTCATAGGACGCTGAACATTGACTCACCATCAGGGAACGTACAGCCTCTCCTTAAAGACACTTTCCAAAAATTTGAGAATTTGCTGACCCCAGGGAAAAGTATTTCCTGATCATCTTGATCCCCTACACTTTATTCCTTTTAGCCTTCTTTACTCCTCCTGATAAAAGAAAAGCCCTTTTCTGCCTGACTTTTGAGATGTTTGCCTAACTCCTGGTTGGAATATTCACCCTATTATCAGAGTGTCTCACTTCCTGTTGCAAAAGTCCCTTTTCTGTCTCTTGCAATAAGCCTTCCAAATAGTCTCAAGTCTGAATTTGTTTTTAATTTCAACACTTGTAAATTTAACAATCATGTATTTAGAGACTGCCACTTTCTCGTGAGACCTTGATAAATGTAAGTGACAGGTATGCCTGCACACTATTAACATGTTTCTAACTTTTTTTCTGTAGAGCTACAAGCCAGAAGGCCTAGGATTTCCTTGCCAGATGATTTCAGACAATAATTTCCTATGTTTTGCTATTGCTAAAAAGAATCTCCTCCAAAAAAAAAAAAAATCTCCTCCATCTCTTTATGCTTGGATTATCAGTTTCCTTACCTCTCTCCACCCAACTACTAAGCCAATACCATATAATTAAGTTTGTCTTCTTGGTTTGTTGTTGTTGTTGTTGTTGTTGTTTTGTTCTTTGTTTTGTTGTTGTTGTTGTTGTTTGTTTTTTGCTTTTTCCAGCACCATTCTACTCAGGGTCTGACTTCTGTATTAGTAAGCATAATTAGAATCTACACCCTACAGAAACTAAAAATAAAATGTTTCAGTGTTTTTGCATTCAGAGTTTACCAATGGCAGATGGCTCTGTTCCACCTTCAAGCTGTGTATTGGGATAAATGACTTACCCAGGAACAGACACATTCACTTCAACTCACACCCTACTGGCCAGAAATAGTTACATGACACCACCCCAACCACCGTAAGAACCAGAAACATGAGGGAGTATGGATATTCGGGAGCGACTGTTTACATAATTTGAAATGTTAGAGACATTCTATACAGAGGGATATCTACCTGCCTTCTGCAAATGATAGCAAAACATATGTTACATAAATTTTTTTCTCATTTGAAACACAAATCCTCTGAATCTAAGTACAGCCTCTCAGCTAGAGCATGTTATTTATTTATTTTGAATTTTATTCATTTATTATTTTTTAAATTTAATTCTAGTTAGTTGACATAGAGTTCAATAGTGGTTTCAGGAGTGGAGTTCAGTGGTTCATCATTTACACATAACACCCAGGGCTCATCATAACAACTGCCCTCCTTAATACCCATCACCCATCTGTCCCAAACCTCACCCAACCTCCTTCCATCAACCCTCAGTTTGTTCTCTATCCTTAAGATTCTCTCCTGATTTTTCCCCCTCTCTCTTTTCCCCCCTCCCATATGTTCATCTATTTTGTTTCTTAAATTCCACTTGTGAGTGAAATCATATGGTATTTGTCTTTCTCTGATTGACTTATTTTGCTCAACACAATATACTCTAGCTCCATTCATGTCATTGTAAATGGCAAGATTCCATTCTTTTTGATGTCTGAGTAGTACTCCATTAAACACACACACACACACACACACACACACACACACACACACACACACCCTCTTTATCCATTCATCAGCTGATGGACATTTGGGCTCTTTCCACAATATGGCTATTGTTGATAATGCTACTATAAATTTAGGGTTGCATGTACTCCTTTGAATGTGTATTTTTGTACCCTTTGGGTAAATACCTAGTAGTGCAATTGCTGGATCATAGGGTCATTTTATTTTTAGCTTTTTGAGGAACCGCCATACTGTTCTCCAGAGTGTCTGCACCAGTTTGCATTCCTACCAACAGTGCAAGAGGGTCCCCCTTTCTCTACATCCTCGCCAACATCTGTTGTCCCCTGTGTTGTTAATTTTAGCCATTCTGACAGGTGTGAGGTGTTATCTCATCATGGTTTTGCTTTATACTTCCTGATGTTGAGGGATGTTGAGCACCTTTTCATGTGTCTGTTAGCCATCTGGATGTCTTCTTTGGAAAAATGTCTATTCATGTCTTCTGCCTTTTTCTTAGTGATAATTTGTTTTTGTATGTTGAGTTTAATAAGTTCTTTATATATTTTGGATAGTAGCCCTTTATCCGATACGTCATTTGCAAATATCTTCTCCCATTCTGTAGGCTACCCTTTAGTTTTGTAGTTTCCTTCGTTGTATACAGCTTTTTATCTTGATGAAGTCCCAGTAGTCCATTTTTGCTTTTGTTTCCCTTAACCCAGTGACATGTCTAGTAAGAAACTGCTATGTCCAAGGTCAAAGAGGGTGCTGCCCGTGTTCTCCTCTAGAATTTTGACAGTTTCCTGTCTTACATGTAGGTTTTTCAACCATTTTGAATTTATTTTTGCAGATGGTATAAGAAAATGGACCAGTTTCATTCTTTACATGTTGCTGTCCAGTTTTCCCAACACCATTTGTTGACGAGATTGTCTTTTTTTACATTGAATACTCTTTCCTGCTTTGTAAAAGATTAGTTGCCCACATAGTTGTGGGTCCATTTCTGGATTTTCTATTCTGTCCCATTGATCTATGTGTCTGTTTTTGTGCCAGTACCATAATGTCTTGATAACTACAGCTTTGTAATATAACTTGAAGTCCACAATCCTGATGCCTACAGCTTTGCTTTTCTTTTTCAGGATTGCTTTGGTTATTCAGGGTCTTTTGTGGTTCCATACAAATTTTAGGATTGATTGTTCTAGCTCTATTAAAAATGCTGGTGGTATTTTGATAGGGAGTGCATTAAATGTGTAAATTGTAACGAATATTTAGAATCTGTGGTTGTGTCTCTGCCAACCTCCTCCTCAGAGCCCAGTCACTGTTATTGCCTCTTCCTTCTGTGAGGTCAAGGGACCAATATGGTATGTCCAACAAATAGTCTTAGCAGAAAACTATATGCATAGCTAAAGCTAAAGATCTAAGGAACAAGTTTTCAGAGTGGAACCCCTCTTGTATGAAATCAAACTGATTTGAACGTACTGCTTCTGAATTGAAAACCATTTTATTTTGCTTCTTGTGTTATATGATATTTTCAAACAAAATATGTGTAGTTCTGCGTTGCTTTGTGATTAGCATAAGGATACATATTAAAGGTAAGTTTAATTCAATTCATGAAAACTAAGAGTATCAATATATTGTGACTTTTTAATAAAAAATTTATGAATGATTGTTTTGTACTTTACAATTAAAATGATGAATTTAATATGATAGAACATATGATAAAGTTTTAAAAGATATGGATTCTGTGCACTCTACTCTAAATGAATAGCATGCTAACAGGTATATTTTATTTTTATTTCTCCATTTTAATATTTTTAGTGCATCTGAAGTCCTTGATCAGTTAATGTTCTAGACTTAAAAGCTACAAAAGAAAGATATGATCTGTTTACTTGTTCTTTATTCTGAGACATTTTACATTTCCAAAGTTCCCATCTCCAAACTCCCTACCCTGCTCTAAATTGGATCCTACTTGATCTGAGTGCTCACTACCCCAGACACTGTATTACCCACCACACGCATGACTTTGTGAATGGCTCTTAACTTTATTGACCTGAGTATCTTCCTGGAATATGCAAAACCTGCCCATGCCTCAGATTTGTTGCTTTTAATAATCCCTCATCCCCAACTCACTTTCTCAAGGCAAGTACACTGCTTCCTTATTCCGTTAAGGCCTCTGCATAATGGTCCAATAATTGGGAAAGTCCTGTGGGGACCTCTCATCCTCGGATACATCTCCACATTTCTCTCTGACTAAAATTGCTCATTTTTAGAAGCACTTTACACTACTTAATAATGGAAAATGTTTTTAACATTCATTTTCTCTCTCCCCATTAGAATATCAACTCCATTAGTGCAAGGAGTTTTGGGTACATTCTGATATATCCCCAGTTACTAGAAAAGCATATTGCTTACTGGATACTTAAGACTTATTTATATCTCCAGTGACTTGATAAGTTTCTATAATACAGCAGATATTCACAATACATATATTGATCCAGTGAATTAATTAAGTTAATTAATTTGTTTTAAGGGAAAATATATGTGCAGGAGTATCTACTTTGTAAGCATAAGCAATATAGAATCATGCAAAATAACATTTTAGTTGCTTTACTTAAATTAACTTCTTCAGTCTTACAACAATAAAAGATAGACATTATTCTTCTTCTTGCTCTATAAATGTGAGAACTAAAGCTTACAGAGGTAAAGTGATATAGCCACTGGCACAGACCAAGAAAGTGGCTGTGTTCTCAAGTTAGCTAAAATAGAGAGATAAATAATAGATTGAGTGGTAGACAAGTAGATAGATGATTGATAGATATGTAGATAGAAAGAACAACCATATAAGCATACACTGTCAGTATACAAATTTAACAAGACAGTTTGTTAAAGGACAAATATACTTTATGAAGCAAAATGAAAATTAACATCAGAAGAGAGGGTTTAAGGTTTGTTTTGGTTTGGCTTAGTTTTTGCTTAGTAAATCTGTTAGATATATTTTGAGTCAAAATACAATATAAGGTAAAGTTTATTTCATACAGAAATAACAAACAAGACCTAGAATTCTGCCTTGTTGATAATTTTACAGTCATTGGAAAACATGGGGCAAACAAAAATAAGGGCGATACTGAGCTAAATTATCATTCTTAAAGGATTAAATTTAGGCTCATTTAACAAAATATTATAGACAAGGTAATCCAAGTTCAATAGCTGACTAGTTAGCTGACAGTATTTTCATGGATGCTTGTAGAACGAAAGAAACTCTTCAGTTAGACAATAAGGACAGTTGATTACTTTTAGCAATGGCAGTAGCAAAAATATCAAATATTTTTGGACTAGATTCCTGAGTCCCCACATTCCACAGCATTTAAAGAGAACTGGATGACATCTGCATATTCGGTGTGTGAAGACAGAGGAGAGGTACATGAAAGTATAACACCAGAATATTTTGTAATGAGCAGTAAGTAGGCCTGCCCTTTGCTCCAATGGAAGATAGTATCTCTAATATACTGAACTATAAGCAGACCTGCCCTTTGGAAAGCAACACTATCTCTATCTTCCAAGGCTGTAAATAAACCTGCCACTTGGGAAATATGATCTCTGTATCCCAAAGGGTTTGCTATACAAACATTCTTGAAAAGATATTTCAGAAGGGACATCAGGGCCTTGTCTCCAAGATCTGTAGACATGTGAGAAAGACCAATAGAGAACGGCCTACAAATAGAGAGTAGTATCTGAATTGCTTATATTCTGTGTTTTGACTATTTTCTCCCTCATTAATCATGACAAACAGAATGGACAAAACAGCTTGGTTTTGTTTAGCACTGTAATGAAAGAAGAAATAATCCAGGCCAGTAAAGGCTTCCTCTAGTTCCCCCAACTCCCATTTTCAACATCATATTTTCCAAATTTAGGTTATATTATGTTACTAGTAAGTGGTATATCGAAACTAGCTCATACCACATTATGAGAGTCAATTATTAAATATTAAAGAATTTTAGGTGATAATTATTAAATATATCTATTATTAAAAATGAAATTATATAAATTTATAGTTATTGAATTATATTTAAAAGCAATAAATACTCAAACATATCACTTACTATTTTGAAATATTTACCATTAAATATAGTTTTGAGTTTATATGTATACAGTGTATCTCTACAATAGAAATATTATATATTGGCATGTTACTGTACATCTCCTCCTGTTATCCACTGAATTGTGTCCCACTAAAAGATATATTAAAATCTCAACACCTGGAAGCTGTGAATGTGACCATAGTTGGAAATAAGGTTTTGTGAAATTAATTAAGTTAAGAGGAGTCATACTGGGTTAGACTGAGCTATAATCCAATGCCTGGTGTTCTTATAAGGGCAGGAAAATCTGCACAGAGCAACACAGAAAGGGAAAATGCCATGTGATGAAGTAAAGATTGGAATGATGCATCTTTAAATCAAGGTGTTGGCAGGGCCATACTCTCTCAGATGTCTCTAAGGGAGAATCCTTTCTTCTTTCTTCCTAGTTGCTGGTGCTTGCCAGTAATGCTTAGCATCCATTTCCAGCTCCTTATTCACTAGGTCCCATTTATAGCTGGAAATTGGCAATGAGGGAAATATTTACAAAATGGAAATCAGTAAGTATTACAAGTTAGAGACTGATTTAATGCTGATGCTGAAAAGAGTTTTAGTTTAATGAACACAACCTGCATGAGGGTTAGAAAGAGTTGACCACTAGGTCATAGATAACATTCAATGGTAATATATTTATTGAAATAAAATTAGGAGGCAACTTCATTTGTCAAATCATAGACTTGCAAGCAAAGGTTGGTTACAGCAAAAATCAAAATAGTCTCTGAAATTAATAGTCTATAGCCAATTTTCCATAAAGAGTGTTTTCCCATGATCTGACCATGAATATTTTATATGAAATGATGGTGAAGAATACTTCAAACTGTCAGTGACTCTTCAATATGTAAAGCAACAAAAATGTGTAATGGG
This sequence comes from Ursus maritimus, assembly GCF_017311325.1. Classification (NCBI taxonomy): domain Eukaryota; kingdom Metazoa; phylum Chordata; class Mammalia; order Carnivora; family Ursidae; genus Ursus; species Ursus maritimus. The sequence continues at coordinate 20,277,415 of NW_024426552.1, forward strand.
ATTTATAAGATTCTTGTTAGAGATATATGATATTTCTCCTCTCCTCCCCCCGCCTCCCTCTTTAAAGTTATCTCAGAGAAGAAACTGGTCAGCATTCGTCAGAAAATACGAATGCAAATATGGAAGAGTAAGAGGGCAAGTTGAGAGAAGAAAATATAGATCCCCTTAGAGGATTTCTCAAAATCAACATTTCTGTGCCCCAGTCTAGGCTTATCAAATTAGAATAAGGGAAGTAGAGCAGCATGAGTTGAAATAGTTAAAGGTTCACCAGGTGATTATGATGGATATTCAGAATTGGCAGGTACTCAGATCAATGCTCTTTATAGTTTTTCCCTCTAATTATGAGATTCCATGATCCTAAAATCCCCCTGCTGATTGTCTTTCTTTTCTCCAATGCCTCTGGGGAGAATGACATAACTACCTTCTGTTGGCAATGATCCTTTGCTTCGTGTGCAGCCAGAAGGGATAATATACTTCTAACATTCTCAATTTCCTAGTTTGGGTCTGCAGATGGCATTCACAAAGCCTAGCATCACTGCCTTTGCTCAGAGTCACCTTAATCTGGCTGAAACTAGACAGAGGCATTCTAGCTGAAGTTTCTGAGCAGGCCTGCATGTGCTGCTTTGTTTTGAGTTCTACATTAGGATATTGTTAGAACATGTCTGTACATCAGTCATCTAACTTTAGGCACCCCACTTGACTTCCTTGTATAATACTTGCTTTCTACAACACTGTGTATCGATCAAGCATTAGCTAGCAATATTTGATATTAGCAGATTAGTTTCATTTTAATCTGTTTTACTAATCTGGCCTTGTTATGTAATCACAAATATCATGTCCATGATGAATACCAAAAAAACCAGTCTTGTAGTCATTAAAACTGGTTATTTCATTAATGTAATGACTTGCAAGTAGAAGTTGATAGTATATTTGAGTATATCTCTCAAAATATTTGATAGCTTTATGGCCTTAGTTTGCCTCTTTGGGAGTTAAATATATAATCTTAGGATGGGGCAAAGCATTCAGTGATTATTTTCAGATCTTTATTACCTGTGAAAATTACAAGCTTAATGATCTGTTTCTCTCATGCTGGCTGGTTGGTAATATCAGACTCATTTAACTTGGTCATCCATCCAAAACATTGTGCTGACTCTACAAATTAATTAAACATTATTGACCATCCTCATCTGCAGGTACTTTGTTACATAATGTAAACAATACAGGTGGAACAAGTTATTTTTCAAGTAATATTTCTATATACTGTGATCAAAATTGTACGTGCACAATTATCCCTATTGTTTTAGATTTAGAAAAATTAAAAGAAGTATATTGTGATTAATGTAAAGATTTTGAAAGGTAGGACCTCTTAAATAACAGAGAAAGAAAAGCAGTGAAAAAAGCAGAAAATATCAAGAGGACCTAACCTACCAGATCTCTAAATTGTGTGGACCTCAGATATGCAATTTTTTCTAGTCATATGTGATCTGGCTGGAGCTACTAAATGTGATTCTGCATCATAGTTAATATACAGTAAATAGAGTAGGTTGTAATTCAGAAAATGCATCTCATGTTCTTTTGGGAAAACATGTTGTCCAAATGAGAACCACAATTATGGGTTGAATGCTTCACACCAAAATCCATGTACTGAATTCTTAGCCACAAGTTCTTCAGAATGTGGCCTTATTCAGAGACAGGGGCTTTATAGAAGTTATCAAGTTAAAGTGAGGTGACAAACGTCCCTATATAAAGGGGAACTTTGAAGAGAGACATGCACACAGAGATGTACATGCCAGGTGAAGGGAGACAAAGAGAAGATGGCCTTGTACAAGCCAAGAAGAGCGGACTGGAACAGATCCATCCCTCGCAACCTTCAGAAGGAATCAATCTTGCTGACAGCTTAATTTCAGACCTGACTTTGAGCTTCCAGAACTGGAGACAACATATTTCTGTTGTTTAAGTGACTCAGTTTATGGTCCTTCATTATGGGAGCCTTGGCAAACTACACCACCACCCTCTTCCCATATGGTTCTGCTTAGCTGATGACAGTATTTGGACTAGGGTTGGCACCTGCACCACGCTGGACCACACACACTCTCACTTTCCAAACCACAGTATTAGGGATTGGGTGAATGACCTAAACAAAAGGTCCGTTAGAGTCCTTTCATAGAGGTATTTAAATTGGAATGCAGAGAATACCCCTACCCTCAGATGAAAAAACTGGAAAATATGAGTTGTGGAATTGCTGGTTGCCCTTCCTTCTCTCCATGGGGAGAGAAAAAAAGAACAATCAGCAGAAAAAGAAAACCGACATAAGACTGAGACAGGAATAATGAGAAAAGGCAGAAAAAGTCAAGGATCATGGGTTGTAGTTCTAAGACGGTCACCCCTACAACTTTTCCTAATTACACGAGACATTGCAGGGAAAACTTTTATTTGTTTCTTTTGCTAATTACTTTCTGTTTGATATTGTGCCAATTTTTAAAACTGTTTGAATCTAAATTCTCATCAGTAAAATGATATTAATATTAGTTAACTTTTGAAATTATCAAAAAGTCAACGTAAATATTTGTAAAGTTCCTAGCACATAATACATACTGAATTAAAATAATATGTTTTTAATATTACATCAATGCCTAAACAAAAATAAAGTTTGATTAATAATCATGGTGTACCCTAAGGCAGAAGGTCTAGAATCTTGACTTGTTGCACCATAATCCTAAGCAAAATTTACTTCTCACTCCTGCCTTGTCTGTCTGCCCTTTCTAGGTCTTATCTAGTGGATATACTTCTCCTTGATTTCAGCTAGGCTTCTCTCTGCCCCCCAGTTAAATCTCCTGGCTTCAACATCCAGTGCTTCTCATTCATTCAACACCCTGCTGCTTGAATTCTTTCTCATAATGTCCTTCCTTAGTTCTGCCTGTTTAAGATCCACATCACAATGGGCGCTGCCAAAATATATGGTCATTGTCTGGCAAGCCATCAACAAAATCACCTGAATTGAAACCTCATTTTCTTTTCTGAGTTGTTGGCTCTCATACAAGCACATTCACCCCATGACAAGAGGAAAAATAAATGTGATGGCAGTAGGTTAGCAACTAATTTACTTATGCTTCATAAAAGCAGCTGTTTGAGTTCAATTACAGAAATAAAAAAGAACTAGCTGATAATAGACCACTCTAAACTGTTCTAGAATCTGTTTTTTGTTTTTGTTTTTGTTTATTATTTTGCTAACCTTACCTACATAATATTATTCCTGTAATAAAATTGCCCAATGTAGCTTCTAAAGTACTTCTATGTTCAATTTCTACACATGAGTTCATTTTGTTTTATATACATGACTTTCCACATTTTTGTTTCACATGAGATAAAACTATAGTTGTTTACATGTCACTGATCCTTGGTCATAACTAGAGGCCACATAATATAGATGCTTACTTTAAGAGGTGATAAAAATGAATCTGTAAATAAAATGTGCACTTTAGAATGAAAAAAATGAGCAAAATAAACACAGTGATTTCTAGAGGAAAATATGATGGTATTAGTAGGCTCCATGCTGAGTGTGGAGCCCAGTGCAGGGCTTGAACTCATGACCCTGAGATCAAGATCTGAGCTGAGATCAAGAGTCAGATACTTAATCCACTAAGCCACCCAGGTGTCCCATATTATATGTTGTTGTTTTTTTTTTTAAGAGACCTTTCACAACTACATTGTCAGTAGGAGTGGTTTTACTAATGTTTTCTGGATGGCAAAAGTTTTGAAAGATGCAAAGAGATGCATGTCATACCGATGTTTCCAAACTTTGAGTCTGTAATGTAATAAATATGATAAAATAAATAAGTTATTTTAGTAATTTGTAAAAATATATATATAGTAAGTTGATTATTTTAAAGTTTATCATTTTGTTGACACAGGTTATATTTACAGATATTCCTTCATAATTCAAATTTCTCCCTCAATAATAAGTTACTCATTAGTATATCCCAACAAATGCTATTTTGTGCTAGGCTCTAGAAATATAACAATGAATAAATGAAAATTTAAAATATAGACAAGATAAGCGTTGCTTTACGATGGAGTATTAAATCCTGGTAGTAGAGAGAGCAAGGTGCCATGGAAGCATACAAAAAAGGTAGCTAATTGAGTCTTCAGGGATAAATCAAACATTTTATCCTCTAGAAGAAACCCAAAGCTTGCATCTTCTAAACCCCTGAAACACACACACACACACACACACATACACACACACACACACACACACACATACCCCCACACACATATACATGCTCACACACACAAAAGTGACCAACAGAGTTCAAATTTACACATAGGAAAAGCATGCATAAAAATATGCTATCTTTGAGATTAGAAAAATAAGTAATCATAGTAGAGATAGGCTCTTTGAGCAAATGTAGACAAAAAAAAAGTTCAGCAGAAGCAGCTTCTTAGATTCTTCATTTTCTTTTATTTTAGGAGAAAGGTACAATTTCTTGAATTCTGCTCCAGGCCACAGGGAACACACACACACACACACACACACACACACACACACACACACTCAGACACACATCTATTTTGGATCTTCCTGTACTTCATTTCATTCAGAAGCATCTAGAAGTGACAATTTGAGAACTGCAGGAAAAGATACTCATTTTTCCTGTTGTCTGAATCAAAGACCATGCCCCTCACTTACATAAACCTATATTAACGAATGAGAGGTCAAAAATTGGCCCACAACAACAGACAATTCAGGGCTGGAAATTAAGTGGCAGAGACAGTGTGCAAATGAATAATATGTGGGGCAGATGGACCAAAGCAGGAGCTGGAGATAGAGAAGTCTATAGGTGGGGTTTGGGAAACATTAGAGTTAAGGACATACTGTCAAATATTAGAAAAGATTCCATGATAAAGCAATGAGAAGAGAAATTTCAAGACATGCTCTGAATGTTCTAGAGTGGATTAATTTAAAAGGTCATGGACAAATTAATTATATAAATACCTATAAGCAGGTATTAGAGAGTACATGTTGATGATAATCAAAACCTCCTACTAGCACCCTATAAATGAAAGTTCTAATTAAAATGTGGTCTGGGTTAAGTATACCTTGTGTCATACAAAATAAAAAGAATCTAGAAAACTGAAATTAGCAAATGGGAATTTAATACAACTGTAAAAGTGTTTTAAGGACATAAAGAAAAAGACTGACATAAAAATGGAAATTATGGGGAATACCAACAGAAAAATGGAAGCTATATAATAGGTCAGAAAGGAATTCTAAACTGAAAAAGTCAATATATGAAATGAAATTTTCACTGTGTGTGCGTGCTAAGCAGAATAATTATGCCCCTTCCCCCAAATAAAAAGGGTGTCCACATCCTAAAGAATCTGTGAATGTTAGATCACACAGAAAATAAGAACTAAGGCTGCATACAGAATTAAATTCCTAATAAAATGACCTTGAAAATAGAGAGATTATCCTGGATTATCCAAGGGGGTTAATCTCATCATAAGAATCCTTAAAATTGGGTCAGGAGACATAAGAGAATTTGTAAGCAATGTGATATGAAGATTCAACCTGCCTTTTCTGGCTTTGAAGTTGGAGGAAGGGGGGCCATGAGGCAACAAACGGGGCAACCTCTAGAAGCTGGAAAAGGCAAGAAAATGGATTCTCCCTGAACCCCAGAAAGGAACATGTCCCTGATACACCTCGATTTTAGCCCAGTGACTCACAGATCTGTAAGAAAGACAGATTTGTGTTGTTTTAAGTCACCCAGCCTGTGGTAATTTGTGAAAGAAGAAATATCAAGCAATATAAAAACAGGAATTTCAAGAATTGAAATTAGCAGGTGAAGACTTCAACATAATTACAACTCATGTTCTCTTAACGAAAAAAAATTGATATAATAGAAAACATGGGGGATCTCAGGGGAAGAATGGAAACAATAAAAGAGAACCAAATGGAAATTCTAGAATTGAAAAAAGCAATATTGAAAAAAAATTTTATTGGATAGGCTTAAAATGGATTTTACACAGCTAAAAAAAGTCAGTGAATTTGAAGACATAGCAATAGAGTATTTAAATGAAGGAATGAAGAGTGCTGCATATGATAAGTAGTTAATGTAAAAGGTTTTTATGGCAAGAAGGCTCTGTAGGTGATTGCATTCAATTTCTTCCCACCTCGTATGTGCATTTCCCTCTTCATTGAGGGATTGAGTGTTTTAGAAAACAGCAAAAGTGACATCCTGGGACTCTGCCAAGTTTTGAAAGATCTAGCATCTTCTACTTTCTTCCTCTTGGATCCCAGCCACCATGCACTGAGAAGCCTTAGCTACTTTAGAGAGGCCACATGGATCACTCAAGTAAACTGCAGCAGATGAGCTCTCAGCCAAAAATAGCACCAACTGCTAGCCAAGTAAGTCACCTGTTTTGGTCATATAAACCCAAACTAGTGAAGAATCCTGCAGCTCCAGTTGACATCACCTGCTGCAGAACTATCTACCTGAACCCATCTGAAACAACCCTATTTGTGCAATCCTCTAGAGCCAGTGTTTACTATGTTAGAAAATCCCAGCTCTCTGTCCTAACTCTAATTAATTATTTTAGACTGCTCCTTACTGTTGAAGAACTTAGCCTTTTACCGCTAAACACCTGGGCTCGTTGGTCTGACCTCCACCGAGGCTGTCGAAGAATGAGTAATCATGTGACCAATCCTGTATGGTTACATGATTACAGCGACTAATCATGTGTTCCTAAGCATTTTCTATCCATCCAGCATATCTGATAACAGAACACTGCAGGAATATGTTATTCAAATGAAGTTGAAGGAACTTCATTCACATCTCAAAATCCTAAATACCTTCTAAAAACAGCATCACGGCAGCCCCCATCCTAGATGAACCTGTTTTCAAAGAGTTTCTTTGGTCATCCAGTAGGCTTACTGTCATTTCTTCTGCACATACTCTCTATCAGGATATGCTATCTTTAGGTTAATAGGGAGCACAGCCCCGTTCACTCTGTTTTTAAGCCTGGTAGTGGAACCAAACAAAACTGTCCACTTGAAAATTGCCTGAGATGAGAAACACATTAAGTACAAAGGACAATCTATCTTCTGAGCTTGGAAAGGTCAGATGGCCCCGAAGACATAGGGAAATAGTTTTAATCACCTGAACTCTATGTGTCCTGCTCTGTTTTATGCAATCTTTTTTTTAACCAAAAAAAAAAAAAAAAAAACAGTGGTCAGTGGTCATGACCTGTCTGTGTGGGAACCATGAACCAAAGTCAATATCATACCTCACTATTCATTTATTTCATTTTCTCTCTATCAGGGGAAAACACAAACAAATAAGACTGAAAAAAATCCAAACCAAACCAAAACCCGAGTTTCTGTAGGCAGTAAGACAATATGGCAAAAGGAAGTAGAAAGAAATTTACAGAAGCTCACTGGATCTTAGCATACTTAGAAATCTAAGCAGTAGCTCTGTGAACAAGTGTGGAGATGGGAAGAACAGCAAAATTAATTTCAAGACATGTACAAAGAAGAATAGCACAAAAAAGCTCAAATCTCTAGGTTAATCGGAGAAACTCAATTCAAGAGATCAAGAGAGGAGGACCTCTACCTTCAAGACACTCTTATTTTCGATTGTGCATACATTTCAGTAATTTTTCTAGGTATTCTTTTGTCCAAATGTATCTGGGGCTTGGGGCATCTAGGTGGCTCAGTCAGTTGAGCATCTGCCTTTGGCTCAGGTCATGATCCCAGGGTCCTAGGATCGCCCCCTGTGGAGCTCCCTGCTTACCTGGGAGTCTGCTTCTCCCTCTCCCTCTGCCACTCTCCCCGCCATTCATGCTCTCTCCCTCTCTCTCTCAAATTAATAAATAAAATCTTTGAAAAAAATGTATCTGGGTTTCAAATATATCCAAGAAAACGGTAAGACATGCATATAATTTTATCTACAAAAGATTATTGCAGCATTTTTATGAGTAAAAAATTGAGAAATAAAGAAACAAAATTTCCAAAAGAGAAAGATGGTTGTTATCTCTCCCAATCATAAAAAATGATTCTGGGAATCCTGTTGTAAAAGTGTATATAATGATATAAGTATATATTCTCTTCTCACATTAATTTAAACTGCATTTAAGAAAGTACTTAACCTGTCTGATGCCTCAATTTTTCCTCACCTGGAAAAGAGAATAATATTAATACAATCTACATTTAGAAGTGAAACTACTGTTTAGTAATTGCTAAATAACATATTCCAAGTCTCTATTTCTATAAGAGGATGTTTACCTATCTCAGTGCTTTCCAAACTTTTTTGACCTGGACCAATGTAAGAAATGTATTTTATACTGTGATCCAGTAAACAAATAAGGAAACATGCATAGACATATGCAGTTTCACTCACACACGCACACACACACATACACACAACACACACAAAATAATTCCCAGAACTTTTATACTGTCTACATATAGAGCACCTGATCTTTTTCAGTCTATGCTATGCTATCAACTTCATAATTGGTTAAACTTCCATGGAATGCTCTTACAGATGTTACATGACCTCTAAATCAGGCCATCATTTACTACCTTAACTACCTAATCATTTACTACCTGATCTTTCTAATGTACCTGCTTACTCTTCAATTTTTCCTTATTAACTATATTTCTGTCTCCTCCCACTAGAATGCAAGATTAATGGAAGTAAATTTGCTTCTGCTACAATAATGGTAACAGTGTCCAACACATACATTTTTAGTAAGTGATCAATTAAAATATTATGGTCCCATGAAAAGATTAATTAAAAATGGATAAAATGTTACAAAATCATAATGTCATACCTAAGTGAAAAGCCTACATATAGAAAAACAGGGGAAAGCAGAGTTTGGTTAAGGATCATGTAAAAGATATATATTCATGTAAAAAAAAAAAAGAAGAAGCATGCATGAGAGACCAAGGATAAACACTGATGCTGTGAAACATTAAAACAATTCTAAAGTTAGAAGGTCCTTCTAGCAATAAAAACAATTCAAGAGATCCCTGAGAAAAAAATAATATATTTTATTTCATAAACTTTTAAAAACTACAACACACTGAGAAATATGTCTTAAATACTTGAAATATAAGTTTAATACCAAGATCCTCTGAAAATATCCTTAGGGATGTTGGATATATTTGTATACATAGTCACTTTTACTATATATTTCTTTTTTTTTTCTTTAAGGTTGGTATCTTTCTGGTATATGTAAAAAACATAATCATACATGTAATTACCTATTCAAAAATGCTGGTGGCTACCAAAAATGAGAGTATTAATATATCCATCCTAATTTAGATATTACGGAGATCCTAATGCATTACTTTCTAGTTAATTTACACTTCACATCACTGTATTAAATTACTATGGATGTGTGGCCTTGTCAAAACTCTTTTTATAAAATGTGACAGCAGACTAGTAGCTGACTATATATATACAGTGAATTAAACTCAGCGAACTGTCAGTATAACTTGATATTAGTGGGATATTTAAATTGAATTTGTGACTTCTTTTTGAATAGGATGTCTTATAACCCACTATGTTAAAATAACTGGAACAAAGGTATAGAGCATTTAAAATGTGCTGCATGTTAACAAGCAGCGGTATACCACAGCAATGTCTGTCATTGGCAATGTTTTTTCCCATATTCTTCTGGAACATTTTTATTGTGAAATATAGTAAAAATAAAATTAAGTAAGATTAATCTTTTTTGTTTAGGAAATAATAATAAAATTTAAATATATACATTGATTGCTCACATTAAGAAATATACCCTTTGAATATCAAGGGTAGCATCCCTGAAAATCGCAAAGAATATCCACCTATCTGCACACTCCTCTTTATTAGAATCGCCAAAAAAGGAAAAAAAGAAACCCTTACATTAATGTACCAAATACACTTCCACTAATGGTAGGATGGAAACTTCTGTTGTCTCACACTCTTACACACTTAATATAGATAGATTTTAATTTAATTATTATCAAATTGCTGAATATTAAAATGCATTTTATCATGAATTTAAAGTTCTGTCTGATACTCATGGGATTGATCTTCTTTAAATAGACTTCTGGCTTATCTATATTTATTCTGTGAAATACCTGTTGGTGTTTTTCAGCCACTTTTATTTGGAAATTATTTTTATTGATTTATAGATATTGTTTATATATTTGGAATAAAAATCCTTGGTTGGTTATAGGAATTATTCTGGCAGTGTGTGGCCTGTATTTTTACTCTAATTATGCATTTTTAAGTAAATAATGTTTTATACTGGATAAGTTAACTTCATAAATTATTTCCAAATGATTTGTAATTATTTGTCTTTTGTAATTTCCTATCCAGATTCATAACGTATGTTTTTATATTGCTTTCTAAAGTTTTATCATTTTGCCTTTCTATTCAACTGTTGCTGATTTTTTTCAGGTCATGAGTAAGGGATGGGACTTCAATTTTCCCTATATGAATAACTGCTTCATAAATAATTATTAAATAACTCATCCTATTTACAGTACAGCCAGTACTACACATTCTTCATCTTTAAAATTTAGTATTAAAACTTATTATCTGATAGAGTAGGCCTTCCCACTATTTTTCTTCAAAAAGGTCTTGGCTATTTGCAGTCATTCATTTCCTCTATATCAATAATTGTCAATCAGGAGTGATTTTGCTCACGATGGGACATCAGACACTGTCTAGAGACATGTCTGATTGCCATGAATGGCATTTTGAGGGTAGTTACCAGGAATGCTGCTAAATATCTAATAAATGTACAGGACATTAACATGCATTTTTTCTTTCTCTTAATACATTGCAAACGTTTTGGTATTAGGATTATGCATGGCTTATAAAATGAGGTGAAGAATGTCCATTTTTCTTTTTTCTTAAATTATAATATTAGAATTAAGTTTATTTATTATATAATAGAACACAACTGAAAAGCATTTTATATGATACATATATATCACTTTGTGTAAAGGGTTTCTGTAATTTCTAATTAGATTACGTTAATGGTTTTGGGACCATTCAGTTATTCTATTTCTTCTTGAGTCAATTTTTCTCTTACATTTATTGTTACAAGTATATTAATTTCCTCTGTGTTTTCATATTTTTTGGTATGGGTTTGTTCACAGTAACATTCCTGGGTTGATTTCTACCATGTGGTTATAAATGTGTGTGTGTCTGTCTGTATCTTCTACCTTGTGTCACATTCAGGTAATTGTTTTCGCTGTCCCTTTCTATAAAGTTAGGTTTATTTTCCAATCATTTTCCCACTACGATTGTTATTCTCTGTAGTCAATGCATTATGTAGGATTCTCCTATTACATTCCAAGCTTTCTGATAGCCATGGGATTTCTTTCTCTCCTCTACTCAGTGCAACTGTCATTTCAGAATTTCAATTTTACAGTGGTTGGCAGAAGCGCTTAGTGTGAAAATAGACCTGGTACTTGTTTCTGACTCATGGTTTTTGCTTTATCTTTGCTTGTAGGCTCCAAATCATCTTTACCCTTTTGCTAGCTCCATGTTAAATGTAATAAAAGTGTTTATTTTATCCAGGATTTTCCTCCCCCCTCACAACCAGGAATGTTTTCTTGCATATATTATATAATATTTTCCATATTATTTCAAACAGAAGTCTGTGCATTTCCAGCAGAATCTCCCACACTGCCACAATAGTTATGAAATCCTACAATATAATGTATGGGTAACTATTGATGCACTGGATGGCGGTAATGGGAAAAATACTGCCAAACACTATCCTCCAAGTAACTGTTACCCTAAATATCATCTATTAAATTATCTCTGACGGCACCTACTTTCTCTTTTTCTAGTTTTCAATAAGATGAATCCAATAGTATGCATTAGCTATGTGGTGAGTACTGTCCAAGGATTGAATACAAAGTGATAAGATTTTCTGACAAACGCTTCCTCACGATCATCCAATTATAGTTTTTAAACTAGTACCATACTTTTTTCTCACTCTGACTTAATAATGTATATCTTTGAATGTTTCACTTAAAATTAAAATAATGCTAAAATTTATAGACTACAAAATCATTCATTTGTATTATGTTTGGTACTTACATTTCGTGAGCTTTGCACTACTTTAATGAAATCAGTGAGATATTTGGTATCACAGATACAGTCTTATTGTAAAGTTAAGAAACTTAGAGTGTTACATATCAACAGGACACCACTCCTAGCTTCTTCAAATGGAATTATTCTCTAGGGTGTTCTAGATGTTAACTTGGAATCATAGTAGGTAAAAATTTACAGTAGGTAGAATAAAATGCTCTATGTTCAGAAAAATGTAATAAGCAGTTCAGTTGGAAGCCCTTCTTGAAAATTTGATCTTTCAAAAGGAATAAAAAGAAACACTGAAAAGGATATGGAATTTTGGATCAAAACAAACAGCATATAAATACTCTGTTCCAAAATTTAATTACATTAAAAAGCCATTTAATCACTTACTTATTTTCTTTAAGAATAAAATGGAAATAACAGTATCTGACCAATTTACTTCATGGGATCAGTTAAGAAAGTGAAATTAAAACTGCCACTGTAAAAGAACATATAGATGTTACTACCGTGTGCTAAAAGTACTAAATGTTTCAGAACACAAGGAGATGAGGTCAGTTTAAAATACATCTTCTTGGCTGGATGCAGTGAAAGACAGAAACAAAAGAAGAAAAAATCAACTGTATTACTAAAGGCAATTGCTATTCAGAAAGAGGAAAATAATTTAAATTTTAGAAGTAAGTCAGAGACATTTCTCCAGTGTTACTCTTGGCACTGAAAGATTGGCAATGTTTATATTATTTCATTTCTAATGTATCTGACACAAGGTCTGGCACACACTCCATGCTCAGAAATATATTTACTAATTGCTTTCAGAGAAATGAAACGTTTTCATCAGAAGCAGGTCAATGCAAATATGTTCTCTTTTTATGACAGAAAATAAGGAAATTGTCCTCATTGTTGCAAAAACTCTATCAGAGAGTAATGGGAATAAATGAGAACTAAATTAGATAAGATCAACTCTGGCAATAAGGTTGAAGTCCTGGAGCTTATTTCTGAATTTTTAGGTTCCTGTGTTTCTATCTCGCTGATATGAACTTATTGTTCTCCACTTCCAATCTGAAATCTAAATACTAGAGATCTTTCCAAATTTGAGAATGCATTATTACAGAATAATTCTGTATTGTATTAGGAAAGACCACATTGTTAACCATATTATTTTGTTGCTTTCTATCTCCCTACTCTGCTACATCCTAGAGAGAAAAAGAATTTCTTGAGATTCATGAATTTCTTGAGATTCAGGTTTAGGAAGTGGAGAATTAGAACAGTATCCTTGATTTTTGTCTGCAGAAGTGAATTTATAGTGTATAAAAATCTATAATTGAAAAGAAATGGAAAAAAAAAGAATTGGGTAGGTCGTTTGGTGCAAAGTAAGTAGCTGCTCAAAGGGCATTTCAACATATAAGCACATTGTTTGATCAAAACTAATCACTCCCAGGAGATAAATAAATAAAAAGAATAAGAATCAAAAGAGGTTTGATGCTACCCTAAAGATAAAATTTCACAGTATGTTAAAGGCCTCATTGTGAAACACAGACCAGAAAGTGAAAGATAGAGTTATACATAATGGCTAATTCCTTAACTGTTCTTTCTTAAACTTCTTTTCTGGTTTCCCTTAATCAATGCAATACAATTCTTATGGATTGTCCAGTTTGGGGTTGCTTTGGGGGAAAGTGCATCCATTTTCTGTTTCCTTACTAGAAAAATAGATAGACTAAAGCCTAGCTGATAGGAATCAGTGAGGTTTAGTTTATCTGATACCCAGTAGATGATTAGTAACATTAATTTCCTCTCCCTTTTCTCTTTTAGTTATGTAAATAAATTTCCATTTTTACCATGTTATTATAACATGCTAGCCATGTTCTAATATATAGACCTTTTGTTTAAAATTTCCAAGGAAAATAAAACTGCAGATAATTTCCTCAAAACACAGTAAAGACCTAAACTTGTAAATGATAGTCCTTAAGAGCCAGAAAGGACATAATGTATGTGCAATTTAAATCAACGGGGAATGAGTAAATAAACATATGCCTGAGTAAAGTACATATGTAAAATCGATTTAAATGTATGCACAAATATCCTCAGCTTCTGAATGCTAATTCATACAATAAGGGATAATTATACAATCAAAGAAGCATATTTGACTATATATCAAACAAATAGCCTACCCAAGGAAGTAGAAAACAATTAACCTAAGAGGATGATTCAGTGGTGCTGACATCATCCATTTGATTTAAAATGCTTCATTCTACCACAACATGAACTGAAGTATAACAGCCAATGCCCACTTAAAGTGTCCATTAAAAAATATATTTTGTATCATTAAATACATTGATCTGCAAAACAAGTATGCCAATAAATCTCTAAATTTGATGGTAAGTCTGGTTTTGGGTGATGGCACCTTATTTCTGTCTCCAGATAACACTGAGATAATGTTGTTTACCAGGTGATGCAAAAGGAGAGAGAGAGAGTAGACCAATATAATTTCTTCCAAACAAAGACACTTTGGAGTTTCATTGTACGAACAGAGCGGTCTTCCAAAATATGTGTTAGGAGACGAGCTATTATGGAGCTATTACAATGACTGTCACAAGAGGTGCTTTATTAGGGACACAAATATCCTTGTAGTATATAAGATGAAAAAACCTAATTAAATAGTATACAATTTAATCAATAAATGACATTAGATTCATTATTTGATATATTTTATTTTTCATCGAGTAGATAGTTTGCCATAGGAAAGATATTACTTAGAGTAGCTTAATTTTTTTTTTAAGTTTGATTCTTCTCCTACCTTTAATTTAGCCTAATGTTCAGCTGTGGACAACAGCTGAGCCATTATCCGCAATTAGGTGAGATCATGCCCCACCACACAATACTCGTAGACAGGCAATTTGACAGACCCTCAAGATACCTAGCTTTGAGAAAGACAAAGGAGACATACCGATTCTGGAGGCATTCATGACCCTTTATTAAAGGAAGATAAATTTAATATTAACTGATGGCTAAAGAGAAAAGAACATTTGTCAACATTCTTCCACTGGGGAGCCCCATGACGGTTCTTTGTTGTCACCTGACAATGCCAGAACATCAGAAGACCCTATCGGAACTTAAAGAAACTTCCCTTATAATTCACTTGAAGAAAGGGCGGGTTACACCTTCTGTGACCCTTTCACCTGTTCTGAAAACTCTATCAACACATCTTCCTGTCCATTCTGTCCAAGGAACAACCCCAACACTTCCTTCAGTATTTTCTGCTAACATGGCTCAATTGAGGGTGAGTCATCCGGGAACAGATTCAGGATTGCATATCCCTGGCATGTTCAGGCTTTTACTATACTCAAATGCTTGTTTTATATTCAATTTCACATGGATTAGCAAACTGCTTTCTGCAGGAAAAATTATGACCACCTGTTTTTCTGAATAAAGTTTTTACTGGAATTCACCCATGCTGACTCATTTAGGCATTGTCTGTGGCTAATTTTGTGTTACAATGTTGAGTATTGAGTAGTACCTAAAGAGACTATATGGCCCACAAAGCCTAAAATATTTACTATCTGGCCATTCACAGAAAAAGTTTGTTCATTCGTGCTCTAATAAATGAAAAAAAAAAAAAAAACAAAACCCAAACATATTGCCTGGGTTTAATAATTTGTAATCATGCTGTTGATGGGGAACAAAGATGGGAATTACTCTGACATACATAGATTAAGAAAATGACAGGGCGTCTGGGTGGCTCAGTCCTTAAGCATCTGCCTTCAGTTCAGGGCGTGATCCCGGTGTTCTGGGATCGAGCCCCACATCGGGCTCCTTTGCTGGGAGCCTGCTTCTTCCTCTCCCACTCCCCCCGCTTGTGTTCCCTCTCTCACTGGCTGTCTCTCTCTGTCAAATCAATAAATAAAATCTTTAAGGAGAAGGGTTTTATTTAAAAATAAAGGAAAAGAAAAGAAAAGAAAAGAAAAGAAAAGAAAAGAAAAGAAAAGAAAAGAAAAGAAAAGAAAAGAAAAAATGACACAGAGTTGCACCTGCATGGCTCAGTCCATTAAACGTCAGCCTTCTGCGCATGTCATGATCCCAGGATCCCGGGATTGAGTCCTGCATTAGGCTCTCTGCAACACAGGGAGCCTGCTTCTCCCTATCCTTCTCCCTGCCACCCTGTCTGCTTGTACATGCTTTCCCTCTCCCTCTGCCCCTCCCACTGGTCACTCTTTCTCTCTCAAATAAATAAATAAATAAATAAATAAATAAATCTTAAACAAACAAACGAAAAAACACATTTCAAGATAGCTGAGATTCGTATGAACATTGAAATCATTTTCCTCAATGCAATTATTTCTTTCCATCATATTCAATCAATTCCAGAAACATAATCTTACCAATCTTCATGTTAGAGATTATATGAGCAAAGAACTATAGGATTTTGTTAGGTAATATAAAATAAAAATGACCATAAAAAAGGGGAGTAATTTTCTATGAAAATATTCTGTTCCAAGTACCCTTAGATAAGTGCCAGTCACAGCATCAGGAAGTAAAAATAAAATCACTTAACAACCTTCAGGCTGACAACATTAACAACTTTAGAATGGAGCTCGCACAATGAAGAGAGAATAAGATGTTCTGATGTTTAACTATCAGTGGTCATAATTTTTCCTCCTACAGAATTGCAACCTCATAAGACTAAAATTCCGTACTTTTGTGAATTACACATTTAAACTAACTCTAAAACTCCCTACTGCAATTTATTACGATGGTTTCTCAGGATTTTCATACTTTGAAAGTCTCCTAAAATTTAATCATGCCAATAATTCATTTAAAGGTACTGTGCTTATTTAGTTCACTGAAATCCTACCCAATTCATAAAGAAAAAAATCTCTGAATACATAACGCAGTACTTTTGCATTTAGCCATCTGTGCACAATATGAATCATTTAATATTTTCAAAGGATTTTATAAACCACAGCTTATATTTATCATTCTGTCTTTGATAAATAGCTATCTGAGCAAGGAATGGCCCTAGCAATTAGTGTAGCTATTCATGTAAAATTTTTCAAGTATCATTTTGATATCTTAGTATGATGAATCTCCTTTATTCCCTTTCTTAATTTCATAAGAGGAATTTTTCATTTCATATTTCATGACTATAAACCTCAAATATGTTTCTATGGGAATTATAAACTATCTAAAAGGAAGCAATTGCCTCATTCCTAACAAGACTCCTAAACTGTTAAGATAAATGAGAGGCTGTATGTTTCAAATGTAATTTTTCCTTATTTTATGCTAACTGGCCAACTCAAAAGAATTTCGAGAGTATTTTTTATCCTCTTCCCTATCATTTACAACCCAACAATTAAAACTTTCTTTGATTTCTACTCTTCCAAGTTTTGTTAGTGATATCACTACCATGGCAAAGAAAAGACCAACAATTTTTAAAGATAAGAGAAAATGATAAGAGAAAATAAGATGATTACCATTACAGATCAATCACTGTATCCAAAATAATTCCTACCAAAATCCATCTGATAACTAAACAGAACAAACATATGCTCTGTCATGAAAAATCCATTATTAGAAGGCTTAATACTCCCTAGATTGGTTTAAAATGATTGTGTAAGTGGAAATTTACCACTATATATTTGAAATGTATTAATATAAAGTTACATATTTCCTTTCACACAATTAATTTGTTTAATAAAATAAAATTGCTGATAAATAAAAATAAAAATAATTCTAGAAACATGGATTATTTCTAGAATATGCCTAGATTTTGATGTTTTTCTCCATAAGTATCAGAATTAACACATACACACACACAGAAAAGTATGATATATGATATATATTAATATTCACACATATGTATGTGTGATTAATGTATTTAATATGTTAACACCTGGGTCATACCATAATATTTGAAAACCTGGAATTACATGAAATAATATATAAACCAGAAACTGTTAGAACTGGAAGGAATTTGGGAAACTACTGATCCAGAATTCTTCATTTTGCATCTAACTAAAAAACTAATACCTGAGAGTCAAAATCACTTGTCCATTGACAAATATAGCATTATCGATTGAACTGGGGTTAGAAATAAATGTCATAATTCCAATAAATTAGATGCAAATGTCCAGATCAGTGACATTTCCATTACTTGTACATATGGAGAAAGGGAGCTAAAATTTAAGTCAAAAGACCAGTTTTCTTGTTCCACTTTGGTCACTTAGTATGCCTGTGACTTGGAGCATAAAGATTACCTAGAATTTTCTGAATTTCAGCTTTTTCTTCCACAAAATGGAGACCACAGGATCTCCTTAGTATTTTTGTAAAGGGCTTAGGTATAATACATATGAAATCACTTTAAGCTTTCATAGCCTGCTAAGTAACATCATTAAAGTGCCATTAACATTCTCCCATTGTGAATGTTCCTAGTAGAAAGTTACAAATGCAGAAGAATGGTTAAATATTTGTCTCATTTAATTCAAGATATTTTCATTTTTGATGGTTCAAATAATAGTGCAATATATAAGATTCATCCATATAGCAGATAAAAATAATGGCATAATACATATAAGAAATATCAGCAATTAGTGGGTTTAAAATCCATTTTATGTGTTGGAAAGATGTGAGTGATGTAAACAACTATCTGGATATTCAGCTATATGTAGCCTTGCACATGGATTTATTTACTAATCCTTTAGGTCTAAACTGATACAATGATTCAAAGTGAAATATTCTTTGGTTTAAAAATGGCAACATGCACTTTTACCTGTTTCTAAAGTCCTTCTTAACAATCTTACAGAAGAATTAAAAATAAAAAGAGAGAGAAAGAGAGTGCCTGGTGGAGGGCATTGTCAGATGAAGAAGAATACCGCTCCAATCTTTTATGTTTCTAGCTTCGCTTACTCTGCTTTTGAATTCCTGCTTGTGGTGATATCATCTGGTGTCAGAAGACATAGCCAGGTGCACTGCTCACAACTGAGCCTGTGAAACTTTTCCTGGGTGGCTCTACTCATAGTTGGTGTTTCCCTATGGACTAGCATCAACACTGTTTACTTTCTCTGGAGCAAAGAAAGAGCTACCATACAAAGATATAAAGAAAATAAGAAAATGGTTGCCCTAATCTAAATGTTTTTTAAAAGCATTTCCTTCTAAAAGAAAAAAAAGCAAATAGAAAAATCAAGCAAAATAAACTTCTGGTATCAGACAGGCAATGGTAGAAACAGCTGCAGCAAATATGATAATAAGAGAGAAAGCTTAATTGAAACAGATGTTTTAAAATGTGCGATTTTAAATGGTATACAAACATTGATGTAAAGTAAATTTTAAATAAAATGGAATGGATTGGAAGCATAATTAAAACCCAAGAAAAAACAAAAATAATCTTGATGAAAACGAAATTAGAATGATAAACAATAACTGGCTTTGCCTAGACAACAGAGTATTAGATAGTGGAAGAGGGTTATTTTTTATTTTAACTTCAGTGACTTTTAGGCAAACATGTATCTAACAACATCTTAGTAGACATTTTCAGTGATGATAAAGTTAAGAGAGAATCCAACTTTGAAAAAAGTGCCCTCTCAACTTTTCAAAACACCCTCAAATAGATTCCTATAAGTGCAAATTTCTGAGGAGTTTTCAAAAACTTCATTATTAAGCTAATTGATAAAAAGATTGAAATTTATCACATCTAACCAAATTCTCTCCTCATTCTAGTCTAGAAATTGTCAAGAAAGGTGAAGGGTCTGGGATTTCATGCTACTTGTAAGCCAACAGGCCCAGCTGTGCAGTTTCTTAGAAGATGAAAACACAAGACTCCCGAAAAAGAGAAAAGGATTGCATTATACGCAGTGTCACAGGCAGCACCAACACACACCAGAACAATCTGTCAACTCTCGTTCCAACTTCCACAGGGGTCGTACAGGCGGGCTTAGGTGTATGACTATTCACAGAATGGTTTCCAGTGAATTTAGGGAATCTAAATATATTATAATAGATAATATAATAGATAGTAAACAAATATGCCCTTTGTCCTAGAGGAAGACACTTCTCTATCTTTCAAGCTTTTTTTTTTTTGCTATGCAGAGATCTTAAAAAAAAAAAAAAAGTCCATGATGAAAGGCAACCAATTCCTTGACCTGCAAAATCTACAGAAATCGAAGAGACCATGGAGTATATTCTCCTAGGACATTTTCACGTCAACACCAGATCCAGTTCTAAAACCAGAGTAAACCCAAGTGTTTGCCTGAGAAGGAGGTCTCTTTCTTGTCTAAATTTTCTGTCAACTTTGGCACAACTTCTTAATTTCACTTAACTATACTAACTGCTGTCAAGTCATACTTGTTACACATATCCACACTTTCAGTAATGGTCATCTAAGGGAATCTTGTTGGGACAAGAAGCACAAATTATGCCTCTTTAAAGCAGAACAAGTGACCACTGGAGAGTGCAGAGGCAGTTGAAAAAGGCAGTTGAGCTCTGCATGCATACTCAAACATAGATAGAATGACCAAAATGAAACCCATGTGTGCTGCACATCTCATAAAAGCCAAAGGTTTCTGGAATGTAGTTGTTACTACACAAAAGTTAATATTAGCTAAAATGTGTTTAAATTTGGTACAATTCAAGTTTATATAAATTCTCCACCAAAATACAATTTTTTTGTTATGTATTTAGCTTTATAGAAAGCCATTCTAGTTTTTCTTACTGAAAGGCCAGAGTGGACTTGATGTCTTAGGACTGGATTCACTCAAAGGCTCATTTACTCACATGGTTGCTGTTGATGCTATCAGCTGAGAACTCAGCTGGGGATGCCAGTGAAAACCCTACACATGGCCTGTCCATGTGGCTGCCTGGTCTTCTTCACAATGTGGTTCCTGCATTTGGACAGCAAGAAAATAAAGAGATCAAAGAAGGAAGCTGAACTGCCCTTATGACCTAGCCTCAGAGGTCACATAGCAATGCTTCTGATGTAGTCATGAGGCCACAGATAAAAGGGATCCTAGTCTTCAGTGAGAAGACAATTAAAGTCACATCAAAATGAACAGTGGGAGAGGTGATATTATCCTGGCCATCTTTGGAAAATATAATCTACAAAATTCTATATGCACTGTTGTGCTGGAAATCTCTTGCATTGGCCCATGAGAGTTGATTTTGTACATCTCTTCTCAATCTGCATTCAGTAACATCACATTAACAATCAGATATCAGAGTACTCACATTTGGAAATAAAAAAATATGTTACAAATGCTTTCTTTTTTTCTTTTAAATCAGGGCTACCTGTTAAATATTTATACCATCATATCACTGCTCATATGCCACTTCATCTATTTTTGACATATCTTAATTGCTCTTTTAAGTCACATTCCTCTATCTCTGATTTTCTATAACTTCAATACTGAGATACAAAATTAACACATTTGTTTATCCCCTTAGATAGTAAGAGGAAATATTTAGGAAATAGAAGACAGAGATAAAATCATATCAAATTAAGGAAGAAAGGTCTATAACTATTGTGGTCTTCATTTTTGTATCAAATGATAGAGTCTTTTTTTTTTAAAGATTTTATTTATTTATTTGACAGAGAAAGAGACAGCCAGAGAGAGAGGGAACACAAGCAGGGGGAGTGGGAGAGGAAGAAGCAGGCTCATAGCAGAGGAGCCTGATGTGGGGCTCGATCCCAGAACGCCGGGATCACGCCCTGAGCCGAAGGCAGACGCTTAACCGCTGTGCCACCCAGGCGCCCCAAATGATAGAGTCTTAACTGGTATCATCCAATTCATATTCACTTTGCCCTAGGCAAGTACTTTTGTTGGTCGTGGTAGCTTGCTTATTGGACAGCCCAAAGCTTCTTTCCAGAAGTGTCTGAGCAATTAAAACAAAAACAATTTTGTTTTAAGTACTTGATGTGATTTCCCATCAAAACATATAAAAATAAGTGAGAGTACAAAGAAGTGTCCCACAAAATCCTCCTCTTACCCCATTTGGGGTCAGCATTAATCTGCCCAGCCAGTGTAGAAAAACTCTCTTCCTTCTTGTTTCCTGTTCAGTTCAAAGTGGTTATGTGGTCCTCTCAGCTAAGGGCTCTATACCAGCAGAACCCATCAGTACAGGCATGGGAAGAAAACTTCTTTTTCTTTAGATTTATTTATTTATTTGAGAAAGAGAGAAAAAGAGAGAGCACCCGAGCATGCACACATGAGTGGGGGAGGGGGGCAGAGGGAGAGAATCTTCAAGTAGACTCCCCACTGAGCACAGAGCCCGATGTGGGGCTTGATCTCAAGACCCATGAAATCATGACCTGAATCAAAAACAAGAGCTGGATGCCCAGTCAACTGAGCCACCCTGGCACCCTGGGAAGAAGGCATCTTATTGACAGATCATAAAAGGCAGTAAAGAGAGGAGCTGCTCACATTCCGTACCTCTGATTGCCATAAACGTGAATCTTAACCCTGTGAAAACAGCAGCATATAGTGGTCACTGATTCAAAGCAAATACCACGTCCCAATAAACATTAACAGAGCTACATACTGTGTTGACAGCTAAAGTCATGCTGTTCTATCAGGTATGCTGTGCTATTAGTCATGCTGTTTTAGGGTGATAAAAAATACCAGTGAACACCAAGAATAGGAGCTGAGTGTTGCATCTCACCCACCGCAAAGGAATTCCCTAGTCAGAAGCAATGTCCTGTCGTATAATATGAAAGTGAGCAAGGCATCATATAAACTACGGATGGTGGTTTTGGCAAAATATTTTCAGGCAATGAAACAGAAATCCACAGATTTTTTTCCAGTGAGAACAGAGCACTATGCCTTCCATAATGGAAACTTTAAAAATCTGCCAACAAGTATGTGGCTGGCCTCGCTAGGAATAGCAATAATCTCTACACATTCTAAAGGAATGTGATATGGCTTTGCAGTACAGTATTTTGTTCAGCAAAAATCTTCTAATGGCTTTCACTTGGCCTTGCTCCTATAAAAGCTCTCACTCCATGGATGAGGAAATCGGTGTGGAGTTTCTGGGTGTTGCTGAGTATAGTTGTTGAAAATACGCATTCTGAAATTGGGCAAGTTCACACAGGGTAGGTTTTGGGACTCCTGCACCTACCAGGAACCAAAACTCCCTTAATCACCTCAAGTCCATATTCTTCCTGGGCCTACAGGAATTACTGTCAATTAAGTAACAATGACCAGTATTCCCACCACATTCTAGTTATACTCTCTTCCCCATTACACAGTTCAAAGATGGCTTCGGGGAAAGTTAAGAGGAAGATGTGTATTATTACAGTTTGGGGGTGGGGGTAGCGTTCTTCCTCAAGGGCACTCAGGTTTCTCTTCATTCCTAGATTTTGGGGGATGTGATAAGTCTTTAGTCTGGGAACTGGGCTTTGACTGTCATTTTGGTGAATCAAGTCAGACTCCTGTTAGGAGTCCTAGGAATTTTTTACATCATAAGTCAAGAACTTTCTAGTTATTGTTGTTAGTGCTGCTATTTTTGAAGATGATAATGACGATGATCCTTATTTTTCATCCTTAAGTTTCCTGTGATCTATTAGCCAGTGTTAAAAATCTCTGTAGGTAGGGGCGCCTGGGTGGCACAGCAGTTAAGCGTCTGCCTCCCGCTCAGGGCATGATCCCGGCGTTATGGGATCGAGCCCCACATCAGGCTCCTCCACTATGAGCCTGCTTCTTCCTTTCCCACTCCCTCTGCTTGTGTTCCCTCTCTCGCTGGCTGTCTCTATCTCTGTCAAATAAATAAATAAAATCTTTAAAAAAAAAAATCTCTGTAGGTAAAAACATCCTGATTACAGCTATGAGCTGCTTCTCATTATAGTAGTCACATTCATCTTGAGTTTGGCAATTTAGTGCTGACTCTTGTCTCCTCCTTCCTTAGGAGTCTATTACCACAATTTAGAGGGGCCAGTGCAAAGAAAACACCCCCCATTGTTATTCCTGTCATGCAGATACCACAGCACATCAGAAATTCTTGGATAAAATTTGATCCAGTAATTCAACTTCCCATGTTTTGCAGAAATAAATGCATAGGAACTCCAACAGACAAACTGCCTATATACTCAACTGTATATGATTTATTTCTATAATACACAATGCATTTATAAATATATTTGAAATATTAAAATAATATTTATCCATTTAAATTTATGAATCTTTAAAAATTTTCCAATTTTACATGTTATTTTAATTCCTTTGCCTAAAAACAAATAATGGTGGCCAATACTATAAAGATATTATTGGGATTCCTGTTTTCAATCACTCGCAGAAGGTACAACACCAGTAAGTTTGCAATAGACTGCCAAGATATTGTATTAAGCATAGTTAATACTATTTTAAGAAAAACTAGGAATCTTATTTAAATGCTTTCAGTTGAGTGTTTGCATAAAGTAAATCAACACTTAATTGGAAATGGAATTTCTTAATCTTGGGAAAAAGGAATTTCTATTTGTTTCAGTTATTTGACTTTTGTCTTACTGAGTGAATCCAAGCAAAGAACATTTTATTGCCAATTCAATGAGGTAAAGGACAATCTTTAAAGAATATACTAGAATAGGAACTTTAAAGTAGAATATAAATCAGAATTTATAAACAATAACACTAACTTATATTTATAAATAGCAAAGATGGCATAAACCATTAAACTAAGTATTCATATAAAATGTAAAAATTATAAAGCAGAAGTATCCTAAATGTGTTCTCTTTGTCTAAGTGTGTTCTCTCTAGTATTACACTTAATATACTCATGATGAAAGACTATAATCTGTCTTAGATTATAAGAATTTCACAGAAAATTTTGGTTAGTCAAGTGACTTTTTTAGTCACCCAAATCACAAACAGAGCAAAATTATTTGCAGAGAATCAGGCAGTAATTAGATGTGAATAAACTTAAAGTTCTAGACTTTACATGTCTATTGCCTTAAAATATTTTCTGATGGTCTTGGAAGATCTCTCTGTTCCATGGCCAGTAGCTAGTTTTTGTATCAATTGCTACACAATCTAACTCTGATTCTTAGGAGGAAGTGAGGAATAGCATTCACCTTGACGTTGATCTGTTTCTCATCGGATTCAGTACAGGAAATGTCAGACCTAAGAGAATGAAATTGTTCTAAAGTAACTTAACTGTATACTAATTTCAAGAATATTTATAGAAATAAATAATATCTATCACACAATAAGGAAAACTTTAAAAAGCATGTTTTCCTATACAAAATTACAAGATGAGAAAAAAGAAAGAAGGAAGGAAGGAAGGAAGGAAGGAAGGAAGGAAGGGAAGAAAGAAAGAAAGAAAGAAAGAAAGAAAGAAAGAAAGAAAGAAAGAAAGACCAAAACAGGAAAATGTGTCATGTCTCGTAAAAGTGAAGTACATAAATCAATAGAAAGTGACCTAGAACTGACAGATATTAGAGTTAGAAGACATTCTAGGTAGATGTTGAAGCTGTTATTAAAACTATATTGCAGGGGCACTTGGGTGGCTCAGCTGGTTGAGGGTCCGACTCTTGGTTTTGGTTGAGGTCATGCTCCGTGCTCAGCACAGAGTCCCCATGAGATTCTCTCTCCCTCTGCGCCTCCCATTCATGCTTTCTCTCTAAATAAATAAATAAATAAATAAATAAATAAATAAATAACCTGCATTGCATTTGCTCAAGCACTTAACATACAAACTGAGGGTTTTAGAGGGGAGAGGGGTGGGGGGATGGGCTAGCCCGGTGAAGGGTATTAAGGAGGGCACGTATTGCATAGAGCCCTGGGTGTTATATGCAAACAATGAATCATGGAACACTATATCAAAAATTAATGATGTACTGTATGGTGACTAACATATCATAATAAAAAGGAAAAAAGAAAAAAAAAGAAAATATTTTTTAAAAACACAAATTAAACTTCAAGAGATAAAAACCACAATGTACCAAACTTAATTAACAGTCATTTAGGAATTGCAGATTAAAAAAAAAAGAAAAAAAAAAAGAACCTGAAAACATCAGCATATATTATCCAGAATGAAATATAAAGAAACAGGGAATTAAGAAAAATAAACAAAGCACCAGTATGCTAAAGGATAACTTCAAATTGGAGTAAAATTAAAATTCCTAAAGGAAGGAGAGAGAGGTCAGACAGAAAAAGCATTTGAAGAAACAATGGCAGAAAATATTCTAAATTTGGTGAAAACTATGAACCCAAAGTTTCAAAAGCTTAAAGAACTCCAATCCCAAGAAAACATGAAGAAAAAAGCCTACAGGAGGGCATATCAAAATAAAACTGTGAAAAGTAATAATAAAGAGAAATGCTTAAAATATATATTAAAAAAGGACTCAATATATGCAGAGGGGATAAAAGCAAAGGATGACAGCAGATCTCTAATGAGAAATATTTCAAGACAGCTGACAATGGAGTGATTTTATTTATTTTTTTTTGGAGTTTAATTTTTAAAGTACTGAATGCAAAAATGAAACTGTCAATCTAGAATCTATCATACATAGGAAATATCTTTAAAAAGACAAAAATGAGGGCACCTGGATGGCTCAGTTGGTTAAGCGTCTGCCTTTGGCTCAGGTCATGATCCCAGAGTCCTGGGATTGAGCCCTGCATCAGTCTCCCTTTTCAGTGGAGAGTCTGCTTCTCCCTCTGCCTCTGCCCCTCTCCCCCCGCTCATATGCACATGCGCACACACACTCTCTCGCTCTCTCTCTCTCTCAAATAAATAAATAAATATCTTTAAAAAATTAAAAAATAAAAAAACAAAAATGAAGCAAAAGCACAATCAGGTACATAAAAAATGAAAGAATAGCAGATTTATGGCAGTACGATAAATGTCAAAAGAAATAGTTCAGACAAAAAAATAAAAAATACCAGATGAAAATATGAATCCATAATAAAAAATAAATGATGAGCACTAAAAATGGTAACTACAAGATGAAACATACAAGAATTTTGTTAATTATTCCCATCTCTTTAAAAGGCAAATTTTTTATGGGTGCATGGGTGGCCCAGTTGGTTAAGCATCTGACAACTGGTTTCCACTCTGATCATGATCTCAGGGTTCGGGAATTTAGCCCTGCATTGGGCTGTGTATGTAGAGGGGAGTCCGCTTGAGAATTCTCTCTCTCTCCCTCTCCCTCTCCCTCTGCCCCTCCCCCTTTTCACACACTCTCTGTTTCTCTAATAAATAAATCTTTAAAAAAAATTAAATAAAGGGTAATTTTTTGAAACAAAATTAGCAAAGATGTAGAATGGGGTTTAAAACATAATTAAAAGTAAAAATTATGACAAAAACAACACAATTTTCTGATGGTCTTGGAAGATCTCAGTAGGGGAGGCAAAAAAGTATATTATTGTGAAGTTCTTACACTTTAATTGAAATGGTGTATCAGTGGAAGGTAGACTGTAAGTTAAAAATGTATGCTAGTAAAAGAGAAAAGAAAACTGTACCCAGTTATAAGACATAAAACTGTACCCAGTTACAAGACATAAAACTGTACCCAGTTAAAAGACATAAAAATTAGGAAGTATACCAAATAAACAGCAAACTGACACAATGCCATACAAAATTTTTGTTATACCACTGACAATTATCTTTTTTTTTTTTTAAGATACAATGTCTTTCCAGTGGTTCTACCAATCACAGTTCAGTCTTTTTTAGCTATTTTATTTTAGCTATTACTGCAAAGAGTATCATTCAAATAATCCATACAAAATTAGCTGATTATTCCCAGAGAATCAAAAAAAAAAAACAAAAAAAAACAAAAAAAACAAAAAAACTTAATTGAGAGAGAGAGAAAGCAGTGAGGAGAAGCAGAAGGGCAGGGAGAGAGAATCCCAAGCAGACTCCCCACTGAGCATGGAGCCCTCTGCCTCTCCCCCTACTCATGCTCTTGCTCTCCCTCTCTCTCTAAGGAAAAAAAAAAAAAATTATGTGCCTCCCATAGAGACTTGGAAATATTTACTTGATCTGAATATACTGATCTAATTTTAAAACTATAATAAATAAAAACAAAATTATTTAACCAATTAAATCAACCAATTTCATTATATTAAATATATATATTTTTTAATTTATGGGTTTACTTGAATTCATTAAATGTATATTGTTAAACTATTGATTGTTGTAAATTAGGAACTCCATATCTCTTCCCACGGACATCATTTCCTTTCATTATCTCTGTTGTGTTGTCCTGGATGAATGACATTCTTTCCAGTTACATGTCTCAACGTATGCAGCATCCTTCCAGCTTATTACAATAACAGTAATTCCTACATCAGGTCTCAAGCAATATTCAACTTAGCAAACACAGTCGAATAAGCTCCCAAGCCCTATTTATGATTATATTTCAGAGAATATTAATGCGGGCTTTCAGGTTTCCCTCAGCAAGCTTCGTACCATCTCCTTGACTCCAGCAGCTGAACTTTCCTGCTATTTCACTAATTGAACCAGAGGCTTTAAAACCTTAAGATACAATGTCTTTCCAGTGGTTCTACCAATCACAGTTCAGTCTTTTTTAGCTATTACTGCAAAGAGTATCATTCAAATAATCCATACAAAATTAGCTGATTATTCCCAGAGAATCAAAAAAAAAAAAACAAAAAAAAACCAAAAAAAACAAAAAAACCCAAAACTACGGCCTTGGGGATCAAATGGAACAAAAACATATTTTTTCATCTCTTTTTTACATGTTTGCTCAGTCAGAACACAGGGTCATATGGTCATGCTATCCTGTAGAGATACCTGGAAAGGCATATAATCCCTTCTGAGGCACTAGTAATCTCACAAAGCAATGAATTTTCGAATAGTCCTTGGAAAAAATAACTTAATCCCTTATATCACCTTCTTCAATCAGATACGCGTATTCATGTTATTTCTCTGTAAGCTGATGTATGTCTAATTTACTCATTGCCAATTGTTAAGACTTACTGATATGTTCTTATAAATTCTCCATAACATAGGAAATACTGATATATACCATTTAAAATTTTGAGTATAGAAACGGTACGCATACAAATGAGACAGTGACTCAAAATTTGGTATTTTCATACTAAACATATTTGCTTAGTTTAACAGAATGGCTTAGAGATTTTTTTTTTTTAAAGATTTTATTTATTTATTCGACAGAGATAGAGACAGCCAGCGAGAGAGGGAACACAAGCAGGGGGAGTGGGAGAGGAAGAAGCAGGCTCATAGCAGAGGAGCCTGATGTGGGGCTCGATCCCAGAACTCCGGGACCACGCCCTGAGCCGAAGGCAGAGGCTTAACCGCTGTGCCACCCAGGCGCCCCTGGCTTAGAGATTTTTAATAGCTTCAACTAATTTCTTCATACAATTACTAGTACATCCAGAAAAAAGAGAGATTTGCTATTTTCTAGGTTTATACTGTTCATATTCTAGTTCATTCTACTGATTTAATAGCTTTAATTGCCTCCCTGATATAACATCAGACTAACTCAAAATGGCAAAGCTAACAAATGTCACAGACAGAATAAAACCATAGAAACACCAAGCATACCAAGCACTGCCTTTCCTACTGTACAATATTAATATTAAAACTTATTTTTAGACTATAACTCACGGATCCTGATTAATATTTTATTTTACTGAGAAAAAAATAAAATTAAGATGTGACATTACTTCACTGAGGTTAAAATAAAAACAAACTAAAATATTATCAGATACTGTGCTTATCATTGTTATAGTATTTCGAATATGGAAATTTAAGTGACCAAAAATTAGACTGGAAGATCACAAAGCAACTAAAACATCTGTGATACCGAGTTCAAACTCAACCCCTCTTTCAAAGAGAAGAAGCGAAGTTTTCGGAGGGCATTATGGGTAAGTTTATGTGCAAGAACTGCTGGCATTGCCATTATGATATGCATTCCAAAGTATTCCAAGAATTTGAATCTGTTGAAGGTGATGTTTAGTTTGCATTCTTGAAATGATTTTTTTAATGTAACTAATTTAAGTTGATGCATTATTCATTCGAAAAATTGCACTTACTCAAAAATGTGACCAGCTGAAAGAAAGTAAATCTAGCTTTAATCACATATTGAGGCAAGGACAAAATTGAACAGATCTTAATTGTCTTGGCCCACAAAAACGCTGATGCATGTTTCAGATTTTTTTGTGGAAATAATAATTACAACACCCAATATGGGCTCTTTTGAGACTTTACAAGCCAACTATACTGATACTGTTCATTTATATAGCTTTTATTTACTTTCTGGGAAAAAAATCAAAGCAATTTTCTGCTAAATAACACATGCTGGTCATTAACAGAAAGCCAAAAATGTAATATGCTTCTGGGCAAAATGACATGTAAGCCAAAATGTCTAGGATAGCAAACATGCATGGAATAAACATAGCTCTTAATTTCAGTAATTATCTTTGTTATCATGATAGATATTCTGTAGACAAAACTATAGGTAACTGAACATTAAGTTAACATCATTGCTTCAGTAAATATACAAAAATGAGTGCTTTATAGAGGGTAAGTTGCAAAGTAAAAATAAATACTTTTTAAAACACAAACGGGAAATGTAAATTCTGATTCAAGTTCTTCCCTTAACTATCCCTGTTAACTTAGGGAGTTTAATGAATATGTTTAATTTATAATTAACTAACTTTTAAATTTAAAATAACTACATTAAAACATTTTAATAAAATAAAATAAAAAAATGATCACATGATACTGAACCAGTTTTACTACCTTATACCAAGTTATATATATGTGCAAACTGTCATGCAAATTCATAACTTATTCATATAGTTTGCTATCATTATAATTCTTTTATTTTCTTTTTCCACAGAAAAATGTTTTATTTACCCTTCATGCCTTCATTCCAATATGCATACTGTATGCATTTCTAATTCTTTTCATATCTGAAACTTGGGAGTTCTGTCAATGTAATGCAATACTATTTTTCATTTAAACAAAGAGGTATGGAAATATCTAATAAGTATTTAATAAAATTCCATAAGGTTAAAGTGAAACTACAGATTTTAATTGTTTAATTTATTAATTAATTTGAAGGAAATACTTTTTAACACTGATGACCCTTGATGATGATAAAGATGGTTATGCTCACAGAGTACAGGTGCCTCAGTAATTATAAGTAAGAAGTTTATTTGATTGCCGTAATTTTGTTGTTAATCAAACATCTTAATTTCTATTGAAACTAAGGAACATATAGTCATTGCATGATCAAAACACTAAAGCTTATCCAATACCTGCCCTAAGAGCTAGACACTTTGAAGATACAATTTTTATTTTTGAGGAATCCAAGTGGGAAGCTTTATTATTTTTATTAGGTATGCTTTATGCCACAAATTAAAAATTATATTTATACATGGAACACACACCTCCCTGGTATCAATTAAATCTCAGAATCCTCCAAACTCCCTCTTTTAGTAAGTAATTTTCTTAAGTAATCCTTAAATAAGCTAGGGCCATAATTTGATACGGTATGTCTTTTAGTTGGAATGGATATATTACTTATAGCTAAAATCCAGTGTTTGTGCTGTTCTTTTGCACTTCCATGTTCCTTCCAAATTATAACAAATATGTCTACTTTGGTGATCAAAAAAATGAAAAAAGAAAAAAAAAGGGTAAAAATTCCGTATCGATATAGATGTAGATATAAATTAGATGGTCATAGTCCAAAGAACAGTACAGATACAAGAATGAAAGGATTAATAGTGAAAAACTGGATTGATACATATGTACCCAATATGCCTAATAGATATAATCAAGAATACAATGGCAAAAATATGACATTTTCATTTCAGGTACTCAGCTCCTGCATATTTTGCATTATCCTTTGTTTTTACTTTCTAAGATAGATCTTTGATTAAGGTAGGATTTGCTTTTCAACTTGGCT
Organism: Ursus maritimus; assembly: GCF_017311325.1. Lineage (NCBI taxonomy): Eukaryota > Metazoa > Chordata > Mammalia > Carnivora > Ursidae > Ursus > Ursus maritimus. Next base: position 20,309,392 of record NW_024426552.1, read on the forward strand.
TTGCGGCTCCAAAGTCCTATAATTGGTACCTTAACATTCATCTGCAAATCTCAGTGACACTTAAGCTAAAGGAAAAATAAAACATCTGACAACTTGCAACCTGAAACGATGGCTGTCTCAGCTTAAAATAATGATTAATGTTATTCAGAAATTTTTCAGTAAATTTATATATATGCCAAGTCGTGGAGGGAAATGAATGCAATATTGGCGTTGTTGTAGGCAGCGCTAGGCACTTTCTGAAATTAAAAGTAAGCACTATAATTCTAATAATCATTAATACATATTAAATGTATTTATATATACATATTCGTGTGTATACATTCACCTAAATGTAAATCCATTATGTGTAAATGCATATACACGGAAAGACTTATATATTTATATTCTATATATCCATATACAGTGATTTTACATTTGTGATTTCATTTAATCCTCAGAGAGAGCAGCAGACGAGCAACCAATGAGTTTAAAATAATTATCCCCAAATGGCAATGATTAAGAAATGCCTATAAATGATAAAGACATGGCTCCTGTCCTAGAGGGAAGTATTACTTAAGAACAAATGAACAAAAGGAGTTGGCATAGACTCTACAGGAAAAGGACTCCTAAAGCGGGCACAGCGTGGTCGTTGGGCGCCCAGGCCTACCTCCAGTGCTCCCTGGGCTGTGCGAATCCGGGAGGCGGCTCAGGCGGCCCGCAGCTGTAGCCCCCGTGGTAATCTCTGGCGGCCGATTATCGCAGCTTTTGCGTGGTGACCTGAGGGCTGGGGGCCCTCCTGGAGACCCCCGCCCCAGCCGCGTGGAAAAATCGCTGACCTTCGGCCCACTTGGCTGGGCTGGACAGTCGCAGGCTGTGACCTCGCCTGCACCTCAAACAGACGGGCACCACCGAGGCCGGCCGGGGCAGGGGGCTGGCGTCCCTGGATTGGAGTGAAAGCCCTCTGAGGCTTGAGGAAGGGGGGTCCCCGAGGCCATAACTCTGTGAGGAGGGCTAGTCATGGGATCCCCTGGAATCACCAAAGGCTCCCAGCTCCCAGCCACAGACGCAGACCCTGGAGCGGCCTGTGTGGCCTTGCGCCACCTCGCGGCTGATTGCGAGGCTGCACCTTCAGGACCCGGCGCTCCTCCAACTTTCAGTCCTGAGCCCACATCTCGCCCTTTCCCCCCTTTGCCCTACGTATCCTGGCGGCAACCTTAACAAAAATGTGACAAGAGTCAAGAGAAGAGAAGAAAAGGGGAGCGGAGGAAGAAAGAGAAAAAGAAAGAGGAAAAATTCTAGCAACCAGAGTTCTAACTTGCTTTTGAGAATTGTCTCCTTAATGTCTTCAAATCTTAGAGCTTAGGTTTGAATGGACTGCACAAGAAGTTGAATTTGTCATTATGGTTTTGTGGTTACAAAAGAATTGTTGGTACAAAAAGTGTGAAAAAAATCTGTAAGTACCACACATATCTGTTATTGATAAACAATGGCCATGGAATTTAAATTCTCTATGTATTTTATAGAGTAAGACTTCCAATATAAGTAATAACTGAGCCTTAATGTGGTCCATATTAAGGGAATTGTATTATTTGATTATGACAACAGTGTTTTAAGTATAAAAAAAAAGGGCTTTAAAGTGTAATTAGAGGATCATGTAATGAAAAACAGATTCAGACAAATAATCCAAACTCTTTATCCTTATACATGATCATCAGCTATGTGGGGAAAATTCTAGAATGAATAGAACATATGTGATTCAAAGAGTCAAATGTTAATTTTGAAACATTAGACAAATATTGATGCAGATTAACCCAAAGGGTATATGAATTGAAGATGGAGGGCTCGGTGATATGCATTCCAAAGTATTCCAAGATATTTGAAGATATATATGAAGATATAAATTGGAGAATTAATAAATTCTAGATGAAAAGTAAGTTAATCATGCATTAGAAATTCTCATGGTACTAAATTCATGTGAGAGGAATCTATGTCATGTGCTCTGCCTATGTTTTATTTTCACATTTATATCCTTCCAAATTACTAGATTATTCTAATAGAGATAAAAATATTTGTTTTGATGTTATCAAAAACATTCTAAAGAGCCAAATACTGTAGTAAAATTAGATTAAAGAAGTCACACAGACACCTAAAATCTCAGACAGCCTGCCCTTTCTAAATTGATCATCATTCTCCCATAAATCTGTAAAGACCAAAAACCATGAAGATACCAAGAAACAAATACATCTCTGCTCTGAAAATCTTGTTCCTCTAGATTTAGTCCAATTTCTGAGAGTTCATGTGGTGACTAGCATGTTGATATGCACATGATCCTGTATGATTGTCAAAAAGATCATAGCTCTATGTGATCTTTTTTATTGCCTGTGTCAGAGCACCACAAAACTTGGGAAATAGTAGGAAAGGTACAGTGAAAATATCCTAGCAAAATTTCTCTGTTAGGAAATACAACGGGGGAAAATCACTTATCTTGGAACACCCTGGAACAGAAAATGTTGAATTGCTCACTTCAATGAGAAATTTAACAACCTTTAATAACCACCGATCATTTCACAAAAAAAATACGTCTAGACTAGGTAAAAATTAAATTTTCTTCAGGTGACCAATAAATGCCAAAATCACAAGGTCTCCCTAGAAATCATGAGACTGACTTTGAGAATTTATTAATTAATCTAATATTTCTTTCTTTTTGAAAACTACACAAATATTGTGTTTGGTTTAATTATATTATATTATTGTCTTTCATATTTATCATTTTTTTAAATAAAAGTAATTATTATACAGAACAATTTCTCTGAAATCATAATGACTAATAAAAATTGTTGGTGATTACATAAAGTGTATTTTCTTATTTGTAATTGACAAATTACAATTTATAATCACACATGAAATAATTATTAGTGGAATGATCTTTAGTCATCCTTTCAAATTCAGTGTCTGGGAACCTCGTGAATAGAGAGCTCACGTAATTTTCACAAATAACATTATGTATCATTATGATTCCAATATGAGCTTTTCAGAGAAGCATATCTGAGAGTAGTTGAGCTCTGTTTAAATTAGGAGGGCAAATTATGGGAATTTCAAATCAGTACATATAAACAATTATGAAGAGTAAATTTGGAGCAATTAAAGTATTCCTGCTTTGAATAAAAGTAATAGTGGATATTATCTATGGATATGTGAAATACAATAGTTATAAAATATGTTTTACTGAAATTTAAGCAAAAATTCACTAATTGCTATGTAAACAGGAATTACTTACCATCTTTTGAGTAATTATACCCTAGGCCTTATGTATTTTATCCATGACTGTAATGACTCCAATGACCATAGGCTTGGTGAGGAAAGATTTTATTAATAAATATTTTTATGGATGATTAAAAACCAGCTGAGGGCTGTACCACCTCTCCTTAAGCAAAATGGAAATCCTCTTCCTTATGATTATATAGTGCATGATTGTCCTCTATTTATAGAAACCAAAACACCAATGTATGTGACAGAATAAAATATATTATTTTACGTAAAATAACATTCACATGTCCGTGCAATGTGATTTGGAAAAATTATGGAACAATGGAAATAGAATACTGTTACCTTCTTACTTAAATCCACAGTATGTTATTTTTCCCAATGAAAACCGTAACATTCTTATCAATGTATTTTATTATGACTATTATTATTACCACAAGAAACCTGTTATCTTGGAGCTATAATAAAATATATGGTGGGCACCGCATACTGCTTTCAGCAACTTCAAAATGCTTTTAGTACACTTTCCACGTCAAACTCTTAATGGCCTATAAATGGTAGCTAATAAATTATGTTTGAACCAGAGAAAATTGTACCTTGACTCTTGAAAATGTGGTGGTTACAATGTCCAGTATTTAAAATTGTAGTGGAGAATGGAGTTTTAACTAACTGACATAGAGATGCTTGTTGTTACAAAATGTTTTACTCTTTTTTTTAATTGAAATATATGTGTACATGAGAATTTAAAGGACCTATCAAACAAAGGTAGGTACCATCTGTTTGTCTTTTTAAATGTTAAAATAAAATGCTTCGCCTGAGATTGTCTGACTTCTGTTTCATAATGTATCATACAGATGTAACTACTCTGCACAGTGTATGACTTTATATTTACATGAAAAATAAATTCTATTCATTTGGAAGACTCTATGGAATTCAACTCTGTGGAACTAGATAATATTAATTGGAAATTATAACTCATTAAAAATTATAGACTAAAGGTATTACCCTTAAGAAAGGTGTTGCTTCAAACCATCAGAAATATTGGGGATAGAAATAAAAATCCAGTGCCAATTTTTATTTTAGAGATTAGTTTACCCTGGGTTTTACTTGTAAGCAAATACTGCCAATGGTTTTGATGATATCCAAAGATTTTACTGTGTCTTATCCTTTCTTTAATTCACACTCTTGATTACTGTGCAGTAAAGCAAATAATAAGGCTTATCCATATAAAAAGAAGAATAAAATAGAAAAAAAAGTCATAACTTTCTGCATTTAATGTAGCACATTAGAGATAAGCTTAGCAACCAACAATTTTTATTAATACATTTCATGCAGTCAACCTAGATATATTTAGCAGTGTGTACACAGTAGCAGCTAGTGACCAAATACATGAATAAAAATATGAATATATTTATAACTCTTGGTTTCTATTTGTTGAGTACCAAAAGACTATTTTATAGAGACAAGAAAGTCAATTACTTATACAAATTTTCAATAGTATGATGAATTCTAAATATATGCAAAAATTGCTTTATTTTGCTTTTAAGAGAGAAGTTTTGATCAAGAAAAAGTACATTGTGTGATGATGGCCAATATTTACCATGTGCAAACTACGACAGTTTTCCAAAAGTGTGTTCATACAGGTAGTTTCAAAGATTTCTAAGTAATATTTGGCGTTTACAAAGAAGGAGGAGAAAAGGCACAGATTAAAAGTACGATGTATTGTCTTAGAATCTGTTTTGTTTTTCATTCTGGATAAGTTGAGAAGGTGGGATATGTATTTGGTATTAAAAAAAAAAAATGAAAGACTTGGCCTGGCAGGGACCTGTGCTGTCCTCTGAGTGAGTATCTCCCTGCGCTAGGACTGATGCAAATTTGTTCCAAAAGGGCAAACACACCAAAGCACAGGGGGATGGAGTTTGGAGTAAAGCAAAGCAAAGAGTCAATGTCTAGGTAAGCCACCCTCAGCAGGTGTCTGCCCCTACCCTGAGGGGTGGAGAAGAGTAATTGTGCCCACTGGCTCTTTTGTCCCTGGAAAAGGCAGTGCCACCTCTCCCAGATGTGCTCCAAGAAGAGGGAACTATCTCTATCAGTACAACCCAGAGAATCCTCAGAGGGCACCGTCTTCTCCGGGGCAATCAGCCCTCCTTCGCAGGAGCACCGAGCACCCACAGGGCTCCACACTGGCCATGCCTCAGACCTCTAAAACTCTCATCTTTGAGCCCCAGTGGTTGTAAAAACTCACAAAATTCAGCCCCTCTGGTTTTCCTAGATAATGGCTTTGGGGAAGTGTTTTCCTTGTGTGATCCCCTATGCATTCTTCTCTCTCTTCTTTCTCGGTGACAAGGGCTCCCTCGTCTCTGTAACATCTGCAATACTTTTTCCCCCCAAATCATGTCTTTGTACCTCCTACCTTCCATGATGTGGCCTTTTCTCTCCCTCTAATTGTGCAGTTTGTTTTGTTAGTCCTCAGATCGATTTTTTGGGTACTCAGAATGATTTGATATTTATCTAGCTGTGTTCAAGGGATGAGGCAAGCCTAGCATCTTTCTACCACTCTGCCATCTTATCTTCTCCAGTGAAAATTCTACTTATTTTTCATTGATGCTAAGAAAAGTGCCAGATAAAGCAAAAGTAATAGCAATGCATTATATATTTATAGTTCGTGTAAAAATAAATTGTGGCAAAAATAGATCAAATAATTGGATGGAATAATTGATTACCCATTGTTATAATGCCCTTATGCTATTCAAAGTGGTAGAATATTATTTGAAGGCAGACTCAAATAATTTGCATATTGTCAATAGGAGACATAAATGGTGAATGAAATATGGAAAAAAAAGTTATGTATAGAATCATCTAAATTTTTACCTTCGAGCTTTTTAAGAGATCATGAAGTAAGAGTAGTTTTTAATAGGAACCATTTCATGAAATTTTTCAAGGAAAATCAAATCTCTAAGAGAAAAGAAAGAAAGAAGGTTATAAATCTCTGGAATTTTGAAAGGCTTTTTTGGACTTTGCCAATGTGTCAATAGTTTCTTGTCTGTATAGACTGATACTGTTTAACTCTCACGGAAAAAGTAGGGAAAATGGGATTATTAAAGATTTCATAGAATTGTTAATTATAATTATCTATAGATTATGAAAGAAACGAAGGAGTAGAGATTACACATTCTCATATCTCTTTGGGAAAAAATGTAGAAATGCTTTCGCTCATCTTTAGTGATAATATTTAGGACGGCCAGTTACTATACTTATTTTAGTCTTTTGTTGATGTTGTTCATGAAAATCAAATTTATAACAGCAACTATCTGCATAGTTACTAGTTAAGGAAAAAGTTCTAGTGATACCCCAAATTATATTCCCTAGTCTTCCTCAAGCTTGTTTCTCTGTTTTTGTAGTTCTCTGTATCCCTGTCTCTTATGTTTCCCTCTATCTTTTCCTTTCTCTTACATACACAGGAGATCTACACCCTCCTACACACACACACTTACACATACTGCAGCACATAAGGTAATTGGATTTGTCTTATCTAATCATGCAATATTAAACAATGAGTAATTATCTATGCCCTGATATGGAAAGATGTTTAGGATGTATTTTTAAGAGGTAGAAGTTTGCAAAGAATAATCTTTGTTTTGGAAAGAAAATATTTTCTTATGTCTACCATTTGGTATTTGAATAAACAAGACTTGGATGAGGAGTTTGGATGGAGATAGGATAATATCCATTATCCTTCCACACACAAGAAAAGATGCATACACTTGCACTGTAAACCATGAGGTCATTAGAGGGGTTCACTTGGCATTTTTAAATTAACCCTCTTAATGTTCATTATACTGAGAAAAATTCTATCAAGCTGCATTAATTTTTATATTGTCATCTCCATGAGCACTTTGAATGAGGTTAGAAGCCCAATTACAGTTGGGTGACAATGTTGATTTCACCAAGGCCTAAAGAGATGTCTCTGAGCGTAACATAAGACACATGCTCTGTTTCCATGATGCTTGTTTGTTTGATGTCAATGACACATGAAAACAGGGTCTCTGAGTGCTGTTGTTTGTGGGAACCTATGTGGAGACAGATTGCCCTACTTTCTGTTGGGTTTTCATAGGGGAACCATAATAATTCACCCTGATCCACTTCTCTGAATGTTTGAAATCTTGACACTCATCCATGTATGTAGAAAGCATTTCTACATTTTTTTCCAAAGAAATATCAGAATGTGTTATCTCTACTCCTTCGTTTCTTTCATAATCTATAGATAATTGTAATTAACAAGGAGATTTAAATCTCCTTCAAGAAAAGTCCTGTCACTTGTGTTCATGGACCTGTGTATGAATTCCATAACAACAGCCTCTGCTTTTGTAGTTTTGTCCTCTCATTTTCTAAACAAGGAAATAGTGTTATCAAAATTTTAAACCAAGGAAAGGGGTTTTCTTAACAATGAGTGATCAGGTATATTGTTGCAAGGATTTCCAGAAATAAAACATAATCTAAACTAAATCCTAGAGGGGACAATTTCCTCAAAGAATACATTCTGTATAGTTTCATGCACTAGTCATAACACATTACAAAGTGATAGATTATGAGTTCTCTCTGGAATAATAGGTAGAAATGATCAATGACAAATCTAATTTTTTTTTCTCTCGGATGACCATATATTGTTTTCTTTTTTAATTCTTTGTCTTTGGAAATCAGTCTTCCCAGTAAAATCCTAAATAAATGTGAATCATGATCAACTCTATTTTTAAGTCTCTAAAATGCTATAATAAGTGAAAGATATGTCTCAGGTATTAGGAGTTGATGGGCTTCATATAAAGATTCTCAAGAAACTGTGTTTTAACTTCTCCAAGTGATTGTAATATATATTAAATTTTGAGAAATACTCTTTTCATGATCTGTTATTGCAGAAGATTAATTGCACGTTAGTCATAATATCCTTCACTTATAGGTGAACAACACCAGGTTCAGACCCTCCAAAAATGTAGATCACTTATTTACTTTTTGGGAAATTATTAGAGTTATGTGTAGAGTTGGGTGTGAGATGGTGAGGATATGGGACTGAATTCATTCTAATTTGAGTACAGAGGAGAGATATGAGTGTGATTACCTTTCACTTCTGTCCATAGTTAGGTTTTTTAATTCTGAGCACTGAACTCCTCTAAAGAATAAATCCATGATGTTAAACTGTGCTAGGATGTGCTAGTTAAGTTAGTTTTTCATTTTCTCAGCTGTTTCATCCATCCAGGTATACTTACACTCTTTCCATCATCCAAGATTTTGTAGAGCTCTCATTCACTGGTGACCATCCTTACTGTCCTCTCTTTAGTATAGTCTAAAAGCAATGAACACTTTTTACACAGTATCAGACATTATATGTTGCACTGGTATTCCAAATTTGTTTGAATAGTTTTTGAATAATCCCTTTTTGACCATGATAAGGATTATGTCATCTCATGAGTTGTTCTTTGAAAAGGAAAAGGATGAAATGAGATGTGATAGAGGACAATTTTTTATCCTTCTATTTTCAAAACAGAACAATTCTCTTGGATAGAGGAAGAGTATGAGTTAATAACTACGTGAGAAATCCATTTTTAAATGAATTCAATGTATACTCTCTCCATTTAAGATAGTAATTACAATACAGCTAGTTAGGATGCTACTTGATTTTTTTTATTCATCTGTTTTTATGTGAAGTATTAATGACTAAAATGTTAATGTTAAGTTTTAAATTCTATCTTAGTTTTTTGGGGGGAGGCTGCTATAAAAAATACCATAGTCTGGGTATCTTATAAACAATAGAAAACCATTTCTCACTGTTCTGAAGTCTAGGAAGTACTCATGATGGGACTTCCCTTCCAGGGAAGGATCATGGTGCCAGCAACTCAATGTTTGGAAAAGGTCTGCTTTCTGGTTCAGCCATAGTGCCTTCTCTGTGCGTCATTTCACAGTGGGACTATGGTTCTTTCCAGAGCATCTTTTATAAAGCACTAATCCCATTCATGAGGACTCCACCTTCATGACATAAGCACCTCTCAAAGGCCCCACCTTCTAATATTATAGTCTTTTGGCGTTAGGTATTCAGCATATGGGGATGTATGGGTGGCTCAGTCAGTTAAGCATCTGTCTTTGGCTCAGGTCATGATCCCAGGGTCCTGGGATCGAGTCCCACATCAGGTTCCTTGCTGAGAAGGATGCCTGCTTCTCCCTCTGCCTGCCACTCCCCCTGCTCATGCCCTATCCTCTCTCTCTCTCTCTGACAAATAAATAAATAAAATCTTTAAAAAATTTAAAAAGGACTTCAGCATATGAATTTTGAGGGGATACAAACATTCAGACCATTAGCAGGATCTTTTGGCCAATGCTAAATGTCAATGCCAATGTAAAGTTAAGTTTTTCTTATAAAAATAGTGGGCCTGGAAATAAATATTAAGAAAATTACATGTTTATTTGGCTTTAATCTAGGAAATCAAAAAAGCTAATGCTTACATAATAATGGCAATAGTTAAAATACTTATGATGTTTAAGAAGACATGTAGAAAGAAAGAAAGAAAGAAAGAAAGAAAGAAAGAAAGAAAGAAAGAAAGAAAGAAAGAAAGAAAGAAAAGAAAGGAAAGAAAGAAAGAAAAAGAAAGAAAGAAAGAAAGAAAGAAAGAAAGAAAGAAAGAAAGGAAGGAAGGAAGAACAAGTTTAAATGACTCTGACAGAAATCATCTCATGGGCTTGTACACACATTTTGCTTCACACCATATAGTTTATTACTGACCTTGTTTTGAAAGTTACGGTCACATAATTTTAGAGATAAATCATACATAGGATAGAATGACAACACAATTTAAAAATGTACAGGTAGAGAGACTTCATGAAAATAAGGAATTTATGCACAGAAGACCCACATTTTAAAAATAACTATAACTATTGGATATATTTAAACATTGACTTACAGATATATAAACAAAGTTTTTTTTAAATAAGCAAATTTGCTATTCAAGTAAGTTAAAGAAATCCATAGTGAAAATTAAAATCAATCAAACAAGCAAACAACCAAATATGATTGGTATTGAGGGAAAGATTGAAATACAGCAAACATTTATTTGTTTACTATTTGCAAGAAGTTTTGTTTACTATCCAGTTTGTGTTTATTTCTTCTAGTGTTCTGATTTTGTTCCATAGAAATCAACCCCCCCATTAAATAAATTGCATTTGACCAAAAGAGGGCACTGTGACTTTATTCTTGTACAGGAAAGAGTAAAAACATGTCTACATATATTTTAAAATTCACTCTCTTGAGATTGTTAAGAACAAATGAATGTAAATACAATAAAAGTAATAAAAATATGCTGCTTAATTTAAGTAAATTTTAAAAGTGGATTGTAGGGGTGACTGGGTGGCTCAGTTGTTAAGCGTTTGCCCTTGGCTCAGGGCGTGATCCCAGCATTCTGGAATCGAGGCCCGCATCAGGCTCCTCTGCTGGGAGTCTGCTTCTTCCTCTCCCACTCCCCCTGCTTGTGTTCCCTCTCTCGCTGGCTGTCTCTCTCTCTGTGTCAAATAAATAAAGTATTTTAAAATAAATAAATAAATAAATAAATAAATAAATAAATAAATAAATAAATAAAAATAAAAGGGGATTTTATTTTTATTTAATGTGTTAACATCAGGTAAACTTAAGTTTTTAAACATTAAACTTAGAGAACTAGTTTTTTTTTTTTAAAGATTTTATTTATTTATTTGACAGAGATAGATACAGCCAGCGAGAGAGGGAACACAAGCAGGGGGAGCGGGAGAGGAAGAAGCAGGCTCATAGCAGAGGAGCCTGATGTGGGGTCGATCCCAAATCGCTGGGATCACGCCCTGAGCCGAAGGCAGACGCTTAACCGCTATGCCACCCAGGCGCCCCTAGAGAACTAGTTTTATACAATGGTCACAGACTAATAGCCTAGCTAACCAGCAGGATTTTCAGAGTAAAATCTAGAACATAGTGGAATGCAATTTAGAGATTTTTTTTCATATTAGAGAGTGTAAAACAATGTAAATGAACACTGGAGGATTGGAATAATTTAGGAATTCCTTGATTGATGACTTAATTTGGACTCTATACTAGCATGTAGAGGCAGATTATATGTTTTTCATAATTATTCTGAATATTTTCAGATGATAGAAGATAGGCAACTATTTTATTTAAGAAAACAAGTTATCATTTACTGAAAGGTGGCATTCTTTTGCAAGGAGATAACTAAAGCCCTTCTTCATGGTGATCCTGATACTCCCTAAATCTAACTAACAAATCTTATATTAGAACTGAAAATTCAAGTGCATGGTAAGGATCCATGAAGATATCTGGTTATTTGTAATGATGGGCTCAGAAACAAGGTCTATGTCCTTGAGTGATATGCTGTAGTAAGTCACAGAACTGACTGGAGTTCCATGTTCGTTAGTGAACCATGAGATACGGTAGAAGGAGGGCTTTAAGTGACATTAAACAGTGGGTGACCTAGTGTCAATCTAACCCATTCCGTGACTAACTTATCCTAGCGCTGGAATCTTAGAGTAAGGTGGCAGGCGCTCTGACAGCTTTTAAGTGTTAGATCATGCCCAATTTTGCCATTTTGGCTTCTTAGATTCCCATATGCAATAGATCCATTATTTCTTTCATGGGAAGATTTCTTTATAGAGAAACGCCCTAATGTCTTTCAATCTTTCAACTTATGCCTATTTAGATTTTGATTTTGATGGTCAAAACAGCTTAAATTTCTTGTCTAAATCTGTTTTCCCAAGCCTGCCAACAGTATATGCCATGAACTTACTTCAAGGCTTTTGAGTCCCTTAATGGTTGCCGTCTGTTGCAGACTCCCATTATAACTACCCCAACACCTTTCTGGAGACCACACACACACACACACACACACACACACACACACGTATAAAATGTGCATATATTTCGGTAGAGTTTGGTATAATATAATACATACATACATATATACAATACACACAGGCGTGTGTGTGGGTGAGTGTGTGTGTGAAAATATATTTTAAAGTTTGTTTGGATTGAAGCACTATGCATGGGACTGGAGTTCAAATCCAGGAGTGATTTACCCACAGCACTGGGTAACAAGAAGAACTGTGAGCTCGAATGAATCAGGCAGCCTCTTGACTGTGTGTCTCTTGTTTTGGGCTGTTAGCAGTCAGCTTCAAATCCCATTCCTACTCACTAAAAACTGTTAAAAAATGATGAATGAAGAGAGCTTAGGTGATACAAATAAACTTTATTTAACCCTTCATGGGTAGACATTCTCTTTTTGGAGAACTATAAAAGGGGAAGAAGGCAGAAAGCTTTTATAGGTTAAAGAATAAAGAACAGGGAAGAATAGGATAGAGAGAAGAACAGAAAATATCTGGTTGTCTGGGACCACATTATCGACCTTGTTTGGGATGAGGAGGCCTAGGGTTGGCTTAGGGTTTGTCGATTGGCTGACTGGATCTACTGCATGTCTGGTCAAGTGGAGCCTTCACAGGGACGTGAAAGTTACTAAGCTTCAGTTTGCTGACAGGGCTCCCTGAGCAGGAGCGGCTCCATCTTGGGCCTAGAAAGCTACTTTGGTCTTGAGCACGTCTCTGGGAGGTAGGTGGAAAATGGCAAAATGTAACCTAAACTGTTTTTTTTTTTAAATAAATTTCTTTATTAACAGTATGAGTAAAACAATTCTGAAACTATTTTATATGTATTCTAGAGTTGTTGAGGAAATAAGTAAATGTGTTGATATTATTGGGCACCAAAGTTCTCATTGTGGAAGAAGGAATATGAAAATCTGGAGTGCGGGATGGCAAAAGTGTCCAGTTGAGATAAAATAAAATTGGAAGCATCAATGTGAACACAAAATACCTAAAATACATAGATATATAACATGCATGTTTATATGCATCTTTGTATATGTGTAGGAATGTATGTGATAGGAAATAGAAATGATTCCCTATCTTCACCTGTAAAACATGTTGCAATCTTCTTCCTCTTATTCAAGATTTTCTGTTTTTTAGCACTGAATATTGTGAATTGATATTTATTTCGGTATTTTTAATTTTTTTTCTGATTTGTAATACAGAATTTATTGCTTATGTATGAGGTATAGACTTCATGCTGTATTTATTAAAAACAAAACAAAACAAAACAAAACAACAAACCAACCTGTGGCTTCCGAAGAGGAATATATTATTAGCCTAATCACAACAACAAAACCTTCCTACTTTAAAGTCTATTTCCATTTTTTTATTTGTAAATTCTTCTTCTTACCTTTTTTTTTGTTTTAGTAAAAGCATCTATTTAGGATTTTCAGAGATTATTGACTATGTGGTTGAAAGTTCTTCATCATTTTTGTAAAATTCTTGGTCATTGTCTTTAATTTTCCTCATGCCTTTTTCTCTTTCTGCCTTCTCCCACTTAAATGTAAGTTCAACTATGTTAGGTCATTTGATATTCTCTCAAAACTGGTCTGTCTTCATACTGTATTTTATTTTTCTTCATTTGTGATTTTTTTCTTTTTATGTTTACTTTGGATAATTTTCATTAAACTCTTTTTTGTATTTATTGATTAATCCCCTGGGTTATGTTGAGCTTAATAATGAACACAACAAACATTATCAATTTATGTCATGGTGTTTCCTATTTCTAGTGGTTTCCTTTTGACTGTTTTTCACGGTTTTCATTTATCTCATGAAATTCCATATCTGTTTATGGGGGTCATCCACCTTTTTCTACTAGAAATTTGAACATATTAATGATACTTATTTTAAATTTCCTTCTGAGACTTCCAAGCACATCTGGGCCATAAGTTGTCTAACTCTATCGATAGTTTCGTCTCTTCACAGTGAATAGTTTTGTGCTTACCTTCTTATGTAGCTCGTTTTCTAGCATGTATACCAGAGTGGAGACGAGGAAAACAGCATTTTATGTCTAGAAATGGGCAAGCATCTTCTCCTAGGCCATGGGTGCAATGTTTGAGTTAATCTAGTCAGGAATTAAGCTGTGTTTGTGTTTTGTTCTGTGGATACCCTCAAGGCACCACAGTCTTCAAATTCCTCTGGTGTTACCTTGAGATTAGTGAGACTGTCTTCGTTTCCCACTCCCGCCTCAGCCAGGGGTTTTTCATCATGTCCCATCATAGGATTGGCCTTGCTTCTGTCCTGTGCCTTGGAAGTGTAACTCTCCATATTCTTGTCTTTCCTCCAAAGCTAGGTTGCTCTTGTTGGTGCTTGTGGCTGCTAGACTGGTAGTGACAATCAGTGGGTTTCTCAGTTGTCCTGATTCAGTTTTAGGCTTAGGACTTTCTCACTTATACTGCTCCTAACCTAGTATTAAGAGACCTATAGTTAACCTGGATGATAACCACTTTTTGCCCCATTTGTTGGGATGTAGTTTTTTCTTACTTGCCCAGATGCAATGGATCTTCTGTCTGGAATCACAACTATTTGCTGCCCTCAACTCAGACGATTAATATTCTGTTTTTACAGAGGTGAGGAGTTCCAGCAAGGCTGCTATTCTACATATGTGAACCACTGAGGGCTGCTTTCTCTAGTCACCATGCACTCAATCTTTCATGAGTGCCTGGTAGAGATCCAAGAACAACAGTCTGTGAATGCATGCGACTCCCCTTGAGTCTTTGGGTTCTATTAATGTATATTTCCTGTGAGGTTCCACTTGAACTTAGAAATTTATTAAAAGATTTTGCAGAATTATTTTTGTTAAATTCTATGTCAGTATCTTGTGTCTCCTAAAAAGTATTAATTTTTTTGTTTTGTTTTGTATTTGTTGCTATGTTTAAAATACAATTGATTTTTATATCGACTTTGCCTCCAGTAAACTTATTCAATTAATTTCCTGGCTTTAAAGTGTTTTCTTGTTGGTTTTCCTGCATTTACAATCCTTTATCTGAGAAATTACAAATTTTCATTCAACTTTCAAAAATTTTTTCTTTTTATTTCTTCCTCTTTTCTGGGAATTCCAGAATATTTTTTTAAATCTTAAAACAAGCAACTAAAATTTGCCTTTGTTGGATTTTTTATGTTTTTATTATATTTTGTTGATATCTGTTCTCTGTATTTTACCTTCTTGTACTTTAGTAGGCTTGATTTCTTCTTTGACACTGGATTATTTATGAGTAGAATTTAACATTGGTGGTGTTGGAAATTTTCTGCCAATAAATTAGAGGGTTTAAGTTAAAGTAGATTAAATTATTGTGATCACAAAACAATCTCCAAATGATTTTAATCTTTGAAAATTATTGAGCTTACTCTTATTGACCAACATATTGGATGTTTGGTTAATGTTTCTTGAGCACTTGAACAGATTAAGAATTGTACTTCTGCTGTATTTATTTTTTTTATTCTTTTTTTTAAAAGATTTTATTTATTCATTTGATAGAAAGACAGCCAGTGAGAGAGGGAACACAAGCAGGGGGAGTGGGAGAGGAAGAAGCAGGCTCCCAGTGGAAGAGCCTGATGTGGGGCTTGATCCCAGCACTCTGGGATCATGCCCTGAGCCGAAGGCAGACGCTCAATGACTGAGTCACCCAGGCGCCCCTGTGTTTATTTTTCTAAATATGCCACATCAATATTGTTCAATATGTTCCTCACATTTTTGTATTTTTTTCTAAATTTTTATTCTGTGACTTTTGTAATCAATTGAAAGAATATTAAAGTCTCCCATTATAATTCTGGATTTTTATTTTTCTTTTCTCTAGTTGTGTCAATATTTTACTATATATATATTTTAAAGCTAGTTTTTTTGGTGCATATGGTTTAGGCTTATAATTTTTTTCATTAAAGTGATTCATTTATCAGCAGGAACTATTTCTGTGGATCCTTAATGATGCATCTTACCTTAAAATCGGATCCACAAACTATAACCTATGACCAGCTGCCTGTTTTTATCAAAAAAAACAAAACAAAACAAAAAAAATGTTGAATTGGAACACAGCCACACCAGTTCATGTACATATGGCTTGCTTGATGTAAGTTTTGGAAGATTTGATTAAAGGAGACAGATACCCTATTTCTCTCCTGCTTAGAATGTTTACTTACGTGGCCTTTTAAGAAAAAAATTGCTGACCATACCTTAAAGTCTACCATCTTATATTTATAGATCTCTTAAGTTTTCTTATGAAGAAACTTACCAGGTATATTTTTCCATCATTTTATTTTAAGATGTTTATGTCTTTATATTTAAATGACCTCTTATAAGCGATATATAAATAAATGCTTTTTAAAAAGCCAGTATATTATCTTTATATTTACTGATATCATTTGATTTTCATTTCCTATCTTGCCATTTTACTTCTATTTAATTTACATTTCTTATGTTAAATTTTTCTGCTCATTTACCTTATTTTGAATTAATCAAATATTTTTATTAATCTATTTTCTTTCATTAACTTGTTTGTTATGTACTTTTAAAATCTCTTATGTGCTATCCGAAATGTACCAGTGAACATCCTAGGTGAGTAACAGCTGAAAAGAAAACGTTACATATACCATCACCCTGACTCATTTAGAAACTTAGAATACTTTTAAGTGCACTTTATATGAAATAATGAAATTCATGTTTTGAAGACCTAACCCTTAGGACTGTATTTGGAGATAAGGAGGTAATTTAAGAAGGTAATTTAGGTTAAATGAAATCATAAGGATAGGGACCTAATCCAATAAGACTGTAAGAAGAGGAAAAGACATGAAGAGTGTGCTTTCATAAAGAAAAGGCCATGTGAGGACGCAGTGAAAAAGCAGCCATCTGTAAGCCAAGGAGAGGCCTCACGAGAAATCAAACCTATTAACACCTTGATCTTGAACTTCCGGCCTCCAGAACTATGAGAAATAAATTTCTGTTGTTTAAACCACACGGTTTGTGGTATTTTGTTATGGGAGCCCTAGAAAGCTAGTACATAAATATATGCATGCCTATTTGAAAAAGTATTCATAGGAAAAATGGAAGGATAAGAACTGCTTTATTAACCTGGGGAGCCTTACAGTATTTTAGGGATGAGTCTCATATGAATAAGACAGAGGGAAGAAGGTATCCCTATGACAAGAATCTTAAATCTGCAATAAAAGGTGCACGGTAGTAATCATATTTACATAAAATTGTGTGTAAATTATGTGTATTTTTGACACTTTGTATATTAAATATATGTTTATATATTGTGGATTATTTATGTATGTGTGCATTCATACGCCCATATATTTTCATTGTATATTATGATATAAATAATTTAATGTATTGTACAAATCTGTATAAATCATAGAATAGCATACCGAAAAGTGTTACTATCATATTAAACTTTAATTTTCTCCAATTTTTAAAAATCTTTTTGTAAACTTTTTACAGCAGTAAATGTCTCTAGCTTATATCAGGATCCTTATGTGTAGCATAGTGTCTGACATATAATAAACATTCTGTAAACAGTTTTTTAAACTTTGTAAGCAACTGGTTGAGTGAACAAATAGATAAATGAATGTTAATGACATATTAGAAATCCTTAGTACACTTTTTATAAATTTATCTATTTACAAAAAGATGTCTATCATTGAGTACAGATTCCAATTCAAATTTCTTATCTTGTACAAATTACATGACTTGTACATATTACGTCTCAGCACGTTCTTCTAGTTCTATTTTCTCTTTCTAACATCATAAATGTTACTAACCAAAAATATGCTTTTAGCTCATGTATTACCATTATTATGTCTTTATCCTCCATTGCAGGATCTAAGTAATATAGCAGTGTGGTTTGGAAAGCAGGCTCAGATATCAGCCTGAATTTGAAATTTGGATCTATCACTTAATAACTCTATGACTTAGGGCAGTCATTTTATCCCTGACTTCTGCTTTCTTATTTAAAAAATAAAACAATAAGAGCATATGTCCTTGGGTGTCTGGGTGGCTCAGTTGGCAAGGTCTGCCTTCAGCTCAGGTCATGATCCCGGGATCCTGGGATAGAGTCCCACATTGGGCTCAGCAGGGAGCCTGCTTCTTCCTCTCCCTCTACTCCTCCCCCCTGCTCATGCACTCTCTCTCAAATAAATAAATAAAATATCTAAAAAAAAAAAAGATCATATGCCCTTAATCATGTTTAAATTTTGAGGGATGATAATAAATGGATATTGCCTATGGTAACACCTGCCATATTGTACATACTTAATATATTTATTTACATAATTTTTGTGACCTCCCTGTACATTTTCCCATTCAATGCATTTTTTTTCAGTGACATGTCTTGTTTTATTATTTCTTTCAGTCTTTATTTAAATTAAAGTTAGTTAACATAGAGTGTACAATTCAGTGATTCAAGACTTGCATAAAACACCTGGTGCTCTTCACAACAAGTGCCCTCCTTAATCCCCATCACCTATTTAACCAATCACCTGACCCACCTCCCCTCTGGTAACCATCAGTTTGTTCTCTTTCTTTAAAGTTTGTTTCTTAGTTTTTCTCTCTTTTCCCCCCATATGATCATTTGTTTTGTTTCTTAAATTCCACATGTGAGTGAAATCATATGGTATTAGTCTTTCTCTGACTGATTATTTCGCTTAGCATTATACTCTCTAGCTCCATCCATGTTGTTGCATGGACAGATTCCATTCTTTTCAATGGGTGAATAATATTCCATTATATATCTCACATCTTTATCCATTCACCAATTGATGAATGCTTGGGCTTCTTCCATATCTTGGTTATTGCCCATAATGCTGAAATAAACATAGGGGTGCATATATCCTTTTGAATTTGTGCTTTTATATTTTTTTGGTAAATGCCCAGTAGTGCAATTGCTGGATCATAGGATAGTTCTAATTTTAATTTTTTGATGAACCTCTGTACTTTTTTCCAGAGTGGCTGCACCAGTTTTCTATTCAAGGCAATTTGAATTTTTATACAAAGGCTATCTCAGATGAAACAATTTCTGGGTGTCTTTCTTGATATTTTTGAAAGTTTGCTTTCCTGAAACCTATCCCCTTTGCTTTTTATAAAAGTATTTATACATAGTATAAACATTCACATTTTATCTCTAAAATATGTATATTTCTCACCTTGCTTAGTCAGGAAGCTCCCAGAAGTCAAAGACAGAAGGTGTATCCTATGCATCATGCTGTCGTTCACAGTATAAAGGTCAATTTCTTCCACCAAGCATTACTGAAAATATGTGATTTGTAAATCTCAAGTGTCTTGAAGAATTTCAACTAGTTTTTGTCTCAAGACATGCATTTTCTCATTTAAAAATACTAATTTATGTAATTTTTCATTTGATTCAATCTTCAGTTCTAGATTAAGAATTATCATGATTATTATTATTTGTCCAATAGAGAAGCTCTTGAGATTTACTATGCCAATCAATGAGAAAAATAATTGGTGGTACCTGTATCTGTGTCCATTACCTCAGATTGACCTTTAACATGGTAGAGAATCTACAAGACAGTTGGAGTGTTTAGTTGAACTGTTTCTAAGTCATTAATGCTGTATTCCAAAGCATATATACTTAGATGTTGACAGAAATTTTCAATTTATATATTAAATATTTACATAAGGAATTGATATATATTTTTCTGGCCAATTCAGATATTGAGAAATTATATTTGTGAGTTAGAGAGCCATATAGGTATATATCTGTTTATCTATTGTCAATTTTAATACTTAGATAAAATCTAGTATTACTGTATATGTATTTAAAATGTTTATACTACAGTGGAAAGAAGAATTTATTACTAAAAAATTCAACATTTTTAAATCAGAAAATATTTCAGACATTTCAACAGAATACAGCCATGTTTCTAAGGTACAACATGCCTTGTTTTATAACACAGAGATCATCAGATTTGTCACAGGGAAAAGTCATCTTAGTCAACAATTCTATCATATTTCATGTCTATTTGCTTCTGAAAAAAAAAGAAGTAAATAGTTCCATAACAGCTAAATATAGTTTAAAATGACTTTTCTGATTTCCTTTGAGTGGAAAGAAAAATAATCTTTCATCAACAAAGAATGTCCTAGCAAGTAGAAATATTGCTTATTTGGTAAAACTCCATGAAATATTGCAACTATCCTACTGTGAACATCAATATTTAATTTTTCTCATATGTTTTTGTTTTGAGTAAGTGTCCAAGAAACACAATACATCAAGAGCCACTGTAATAAAAAATAGATAGAGAACTTAGAAGCTTAAATAGCAAGAGATACAGAGCTTTGCTTTCATTTCCAACTACATTGATTTCAGTTATGACTTCGTAATTTGTCTTTCTTATCAATTGAAAATGTAGATAATTAAAAACATAAATTTTTCATCCATCCACAGTTAAACAGAAGCAGAATATATTAAATAGTTCAACATTTAGCAAAAATATTAAGTGTTTTGTATCATATATACTTTTCAAACAATGAACAAAATGGAATTGTCTTACACATCAGTGGATGATTTCTGGCAATTGGATACCTGTTTTAAAGGTTTGTTTATCTTTAATAAATTCATTTTGCTTCAGTAGATTATAAATGGTATCACATTTAAAGATAAATGATATACAAGAATGCATAGGTTTGTAAAATATAAACAAATGTATCTTTATGATATAGATAGATTTAGCAATATATTTCTATCATCTAAATTTGCACAGCATACATCATGCTGGTTTCTCAGTTTTAAGTAGCTAAGAAGGACCATTCTGCACAAAATTTGTCAATTTTGATTGGTTTTGTCATTGTTTGCTTGCATTTTTTATATTATTATCATACCTCCTTTAATTTTCTCATTTCTTTTGGGGTATTAAAACATACATTTATTTATAAAGCAGTTATTCTTTATTCTAACACTACTTCAGAAAAAAAAAAGCCAGAATGTTAGAGACAAAATGAGACAAGAAGATAAAAAAGAGAAAAAAATGTTTTTCTCCTTCTTACTTTCATTTAGATAACTTGAGAATTTTTTATTCCGTTTTCTATGCCTTTTGGTTATACTATTCATTTTATTATTTTTCATACTTATCTGAAAAATTATATAGTCTTGACTTATTGTAATCAACAACAAATTATTTGCCACTGAAGAAACAATATAAGACCCTGATAACTATTTAACTGTTTAAATGTATTTCATCCTTTGTGCAATAGACATATAAGACAATATAATTTTTGTTATTTCAAGTAGTCCTTATTGTTTTGTATCAGGCACAGAGCTACTCCTTCCACTAAATTTTATATCTTATTAAAGTTCCAGATTTCTGGGACACCTGGGTGGCTCAGTGGGTTAAGTGCCTGCTTTTGGCTCAGGTCATGATCCCAGTGTCCTGGGATCAAGTGTTGCATGGAGTTCCTTGCTCAGCGGGGAGACTGCTTCTCCTTCTGCCTGTCACTCCCTCCACTTGTACTCTTTCTCTCGCTCTCTCAAATAAGTAAATAAAAAAAATCTTTAAAAAATAAAAAAAAATAAAGATTTTATTTATTTATTTGTCAGAGAGAGAACGAGTGGGGGGCAGGGATGGAGGGAGAAGGAGAAGCAGATTCCCCACTGAGCAGAGAGCTCAACCCAGGGTTCCAATCCCAGGATCCCAGGATCACAACCTGAGCTGAAGGAAGGCACTTAACTGACTGAGCCACCCAGGCACCCTGGGATTGGCTTCTTAAAACATTTCAAAATTTTATATATCACTTGATGGTCTTTCATTTCCATTAATGGAAATGAGTCTGCTATTAACTCAATTAATGACTTTTTGTTTTTCTTGCAGTATCAATTACTCTTCTTTGTGTACAATTCCACAGATATGTGAACATTATCACCATCAGGATATAGAGCATTTCTGTCACCCCAAAAGTCCCATCCTATCCTTAGGTAGAACACTCCTTCTCTTGTCTCAGCCCTTAGAAACCACCATTCAGCTTTCTTTCCCAATATTGCTTTTAATGGAACCATATTGTTTATATCCTTTTTAGTTTGACTTCTGTCACTTAGCATTATGCATTAGAATTTTATCCATGTTCTTGCCTTTGTCCTTGGTCTTGCTCCTTTTTCTTACCAAGTAGTTTGCAATTGCATGAATATGCTACAGTTTGCTTTTGCGTTCACCAGTTGAAGGCAATTTCAGTTGTGGTAATTATGAATAAACCCCATATAAACATTTATATACAAGTTCTGTGTGAACATAAGCTTTAATTTCATCATGGTAAATGACTGGAATTGATTGTTGAGTCAAATTACATGTGTATTTTAAACTTCATAAGAAACTGACAAACTGTTAGGAACAAAATAATTCAATGAGCCTCCACAATCTCTAAAAAAATAAAATTATTCTTGGAGATATTTAATTTGCTGTAATGAACATCTTATAATATTTAGAAGCAATAAATAAACAAATTATATTTTTATGACCTATACCTTAAAATATAAGCTTCACAAAAGCAGGCATTTCTGTCTTGAATCCTGAAATGTCCTCTTTCATACCTACTGCTGTGTTTAAAAAATAGTAGATATTCAATAACTATCTATTGAATGAATGAGTAAGCCAATTTTGGGTAAGTACAAAATAAGTATTGCAAAATATATGCTATTTTGAAATGGAAATTTAAGAAATGGTTGTCATTATATGAGATTATTAAAGAATATAAATATGAAGTCATGGTTAACACGCACTGATAGAGGAGCAAGAGACGGATACCCTATTTGTATAAAATAGCCCAATAAATAGCATAAAAATAAGGAAAATACCACACACACAAATGATTACACTTAGAAGAAGACTTTAGTTGGAATGAAAATATAGCATTTTGGGAAAATAGGAACTTGAAGCAGATTTCCTTTCAGGTCTGTCACTTGGTGGTCCATTACCTTTAGGTAAGTCACTTGACTTCTTGGAATTTCAATTTCTAAGTATGTAGAGACAGTAAGTGCCAAACTCAACAGATTGTCAAGAAGCTTAAATTACTTAATATATATATAATTTTTATGATATTGACTATCTGATAGTAAGGTCAAAATAAATATGAATAGTTATTAAAAAACCCTAGTCTGATCATTTTCAATTTGACATGGCAATAATTCATAGGATAGTTTTTCAGAAAGACAATTTGCACACAAATTACCACTGAGGCTAAAATCAAAACATTGACTAAAGAGTTGTAATAGTAGTACAAATTAGACTAGCTGAAAAAAAATAGCACCATAAAAATAATTTTATTTACATCATCACTTGGTAGACTATAAAATTGGCCCAACCATTTCCAATTAATGACTATTGGATCAGAAGGCTATTACCACATCTTGCAGTAATGGGGTAAATGGATTCTAATGAGTCAGCAGTTCAACTTCAGAGACAATACTGTTCAGATATTGTGGGGAATATACCCATATGCTCATAGTTCTTCACCCACAGGTGGTTGTATAAGTGGGTGACAGCTAAAAAGTATTACTATTGCATATTTTATCACTTTTATTTGAAATTATTTGATTTAAAATTTGTTTTGTGTTTTCAAAACAAACAAAAAAAATCATTTGGCTACATTAAAATAATGTCTTTCTAGAATACTTCTCAACTTTCCTCCAAAAGGTAATATGAATTAGAAAACTCTCTAGGTTTAACGGTGTATGTCGTCCTGATGTTACCTTTCAAATAAGCAATCCTGAGGAAAGTAAAGGAGACAATTTGCATTTCAGTAAAGACCTGTATCCAAGATCATGAGTTTCTAATCTGAGATGGAGATCTATCCCTCTGCTGTGAAGTTTCTGCTTCCTGAGATTGCCAGAGACCGTGGGAAAGTAAGGCCACAAACTTTATCATTCCAAACTTATTCACTTACATTTTCAGAAACAAATAAACAAAACAAAGACTAATAAAGAGTGTGGTCTGAAGAATGCATTTTACTCTGAATGAAGACAAACATCTGTGCTTTAGATGAATAGTAAGGACAGAACAGAATCTGAACTAGTTTTTGGTCTAATCTGTAGACAGGTAGACCTAAGAAGGTATTTCTGTCAAGTAGGTACGAGAGAAAATCACATTTGATCATTCAAAAATATGGTCTGTAAAGAAAAAATAATCACAGATCACTCAGAAAGGAGTAAAATGTGAAGGAATAAAACCTGAGGAGTAAAACACGTCTGAAAATGATTTATCAACAACATATTAACAAGGACTTAGATTTCATCTGTATTGTTTTCCTCCTTAAGCTGAGTCATGGGTAAGTTTATGCTCCATATAGTATCCTTTATACAGCTGCCATATGAAATATTCCATAGAAACTATTTATTATTTCCTCTTTTTTTTTTTAAGATTTTATTTATTTATTTATTTGACAGATATAGAGACAGCCAGCAAGAGAGGGAACACAAGCAGGGGGAGTGGGAGAGGAAGAAGCAGGCTCATAGTGGAGGAGCCTGATGTGGGGCTCGATCCCATAACGCCGGGATCACGCCCTGAGCCGAAGGCAGACGCTTAACCGCTGTGCCACCCAGACGCCCTTTATTATTTCCTCTTGATAGATGAAAAAGAATGCTGAATGTGCATGATTGTTACAGTAAGAACATTTTAGTAATTACTCTTGTGGGGAAATAAGGATAAAATAGAAAATTCTTTGAAATTCACAATGCAAAATAAATAAAAGATTGAACCAAAAAATGAGAAGACGACATTTCGAAACCAACAGCAGAGAGCTAATACAAGTGGACAGGTGAGATTACGCTCAGGCAGCTTCACTTCATTCTCTGGGCTTTCTTACCCACTGCCTTATGACTTGGTGTAGCGTTAAGACCACTGGAAGGAGATGTCAGGAAGGAAATTATGGTGTAGTGACTCACTTTCTTTCTCTTCAGGTTATCCTTGAGCATAAAGCCACAGCTTGCACTAGCGATCCTCTTCACATAGCTCTGTGTCTCTGGGTTCTGGTGACAACTGTCTCCTTGTCACTTCAGGCTTAGGTTGTCAATGGCTTCCCTGCTGTTACTAGTCCTCAGTTTCTGCACCATCCCATGTGGTTCTCCCACAGGGTGCCTGTACTTTCGTAAAGTTCACCTTATTAAGTTTCTTTAAAATTTCCATCTGGGGAACATCCTCTGTCTTTGTCGAAGATACTAACAAGAATCAATTGACAAATGAAAAAACACATGAAAAATAAAATTGCAATCTAGTAATTAAATATTCATATATGGCAAGTTAATTTATTATGAATTATTCCAGCTTTAGGTGCTATACACATTTAAACATTGTATGCTAGCCACTGTTGCTGATAAAGCAGGAAAACCATCTGTCAGTAAGTACGTAAATTATAATTTTTAATATACTTTTCTGAGTACTTATTAAGATATTTAAATATATGCTAAACATTGACCCAGAAAATCTATACTTAGTCCATAATGCTAACTGTGTTAGAGCAATTGGATAACCACAACAACATTTATTATTATACTTTTATGAGTTAATCATAAATGTTTGAAAAGTATTAGCATATTAATCACAATGTTAAGTTGATGGTTAGATACATTTGTCATCTCAATATGACATAATATTAAGTAGTTAAAAATATAATTGTGAGAAATATTGATTGGCATCTGAATGTACAATAAAGTGTTGCAATGTGAAAAATCAGTAATGAAATTGCATACAAACACACACAGAGTATGACAACATTTATCTCATGAGCATGCAAATAGTATGGGAAAAGAAGATGAAAAGACGCAGAGAAAGAGTTAAAAAGTAATTATCCTCAGGAAATGTGACTAGGTAATTTTCCCGGTCATTGAGCTTTTCTGTGT
This sequence comes from Ursus maritimus, assembly GCF_017311325.1. Lineage (NCBI taxonomy): Eukaryota > Metazoa > Chordata > Mammalia > Carnivora > Ursidae > Ursus > Ursus maritimus. The sequence goes on from NW_024426552.1 coordinate 20,335,404, forward strand.
CTATTTCATTATGTGTTCAACATTGAGCATATGCTAAATTGTAGTTTTAAAAAATGCTTCAAAAATGTTCATATCTTTAATACAGAATCCTAAGAATTGAGCAGAAAAAAATCAGGAAGATGCAAATTCATTACATCATTTTTTTTATACTCGACATTCAGAAATAATGTAAGTGCTCACAACGAGGGGTGACTAAATATTGTGTAAATATTTATAAAATGGAATACAATTGAATCTTTTATATTTAAATTAGATTATATGAAGTGAATAGATGAAAATTACAAGGTTGTATTTGGTCATTTAGAGGTGAGGTAGATTTATAAATCAAGAAAGCAAGATAAAGAGAAACAGACACCAGAAAGTACAGCAACACCTGGATCATTGTTCAAAGGCAATGGATAATTTTTATTTTTTCTTACCCATATATGCTAAGCTTTTTATAATCGACACACATTGATTTTTTCCATTAAAAATGCTATATAAAATTATGCTGGGTACATGGAACACTCAGAGTCTATAGTAAATCAAAGAAATCAGTACTGGAGTAAATTTAGACACACCAGAGTTGGAAATCTAAGTCAGGAATGGGAGAGTTCAGGGTCCCTGGAAAAATGGTGAATATAGGAGTAAGAATTACAGGAATTAGGGAAAATGGACAGATGTAAGCACAAAAAAATCATTATACAAGGATTGGGTTTTTCTTTGCTAGCAGGGAATGGAGGAGTGAAGCAGGTGATTAGAAAGGCAAGTAGAACTTAATTTTGTGAATTTGACAAATATGTATGGATCATGGCCAGTTCTTAGTTAAACTGAAATCATTTGGCAGCATCCTGTTAATATTCAATCTTTTACCACAACCTGGAAGAGTTTGTTATCACTTAAAAATCTGACTTTTTAGTATAACATTCTTTAAATATTTGTCAGTATATGAGAGGATTATACATGTATGTGATAAGATTTCATATGTATCATGAATGATTTAGATAATAGCAAGTAATCTTTCAATAGGTAAATTAATGATTAGTTGATTAATCAACCAGCTACTGCTAATATATTCAGTCTGACTAGGTTCAGACAGTTACCGTCTTTTGCTACCAATAATGAGAGATTATATGAAAACAATTTTTTGATAGTTCGAAGGAGTTAAAAATATTTTCACAAATTACAGGATATTTCAAAAAATTGTTTTAAGTTCCTAAGGTTTTGTGAAAAACTTAAGGCTACCATATGGAAAATTAATATACTCCATTTTCTAATTTTAGTATGCATGCTGTCGAAGCAAGCACAATATATTCCATTTTGAAACTCTTTATTTTAAGGAAAGTATCATTAGCTCAATTAATAATTTCACTGCACCTCAAAATTTCCTTTAAAAAATAATTTATAACCTGATTTAGATATTAAAATGTCATTTTAATATGATTTTTGAGGTCTCTATGAAAATTATACATTTTTTAAGATACTTAAATACTTTTTATCATTAAAGAAATATTGATGTGATTCAAGGAAATTTTTCTCTATACCTTATGCTTAATTAGTCTTATACATCATGAAAGAGCAGCCTTTTTATTTAACCTGGGTTTGAAATAACAATTGCAATTTATTTGTAATATTATATTTTACAAACTGAGGCAAAGGAGAATTAATCTAATGGCTAGATTGGGGATTTTTTATTTTTGATATTTTCGTGCAAAATTATGTTATTAGAAAAATCAGAAATGGCCCTAAAGTTGTAACCTTCTTGAAAGAGTACTATGCTATCTGTATTTAACAATCATTCACATTTGTAAAAATTGTTGCCAAGCCAAAATTTTCAATATAATGCAACATAGTTAATATTGGAAGGAATATCTCATAAATCATACTCTGAATCTATTATCAACTTTTTATCAATTTTAGGTGCATCCCAAAATTTCTCACAGTCAATTAAATCAATAATAAATGGTCTATGTGCAATAAGTGATTCACTGACATAAATTTAAAGGTTTTAAAACTTTAAGTCTAATGGACAACTGTCCTTAGAACACATAATGAGTATTTTCAATTTATTAGGGAAACCCCTTTTACGTAAAAGTGGTTTCAAATTCAAATTCTGTAGGCTAAGGCTAAGTAATGTATGAAAGATCGATTTAAAGTCTAAATATTTACTTAGGCTCTGTGTGTGCGTGTGTGTGTGTGTTAGGCATATGTGTATTTTTGATTGACTGTGAGGGAATGACTTAAAAGCAGTAATAGCTACTCAACTCTTGGCATGGTTTGATATTCACCTGCTTATACTTTCTGGTTTAGAACATGTAAGTCAGCCTGGAGCAAGAGAAGAGCGAAGGCCTAAGGACATCCTGCTAGAGAGACTATAGTTGTAGTCCTTTTTAGGTATGTTCTACCTGTAACACTATTACGTTATTATAAGAAAGGGAAAAATATCATTTTTATCTCTTAAAACAAATGGAATGTTCTAAAATTTCATTATATTATGTATTTGTTACCTTTTGAGATTTAGGATAAACAAGCAAACAAAATTTTTTTGTCCTGTTTATGGATGTTTCATCACTTTACCCAAAGTGTTATGTTTTGTATTTTAAAAATTTTAAATAATGTTATTTATTATTTTATGTCTTCATTTGCTGACTTAGAAGTAGAATCAAGGGGTTTTGTATTTGTAGCAGCTGGGAGGTAATTAACCATACTTGGATCCAAATATCAGGTGATAATTTATCTTCCTTCACAACTGAAATGTTTTTAGCTCATAAATGAATTTAAATCATCTATAAGAAGAGGATTTTTAAAAAATCCATATTAACTTCATCTTTAAATGATGCCATGCAGAAATTATAATCTATAGGGCTCAATTTACCTAGAAACTTGGCACCAAGGTCATTACCAAGATTAGGCTAAACAGCGAGGAAAAAACCCAACTTCAGTAGCTTACCAAATTTTTCACTAAGGGAGTTGTCATTCATCATGTAGTTTAGGGATCCGGTCTCCCTAATCTTGTATTATTTGTCTTCTCTATAAATTTCAAGGTCTCCATGAAAAAGAAAGTAGGAGACACACTGCATCTTAACCGCATACCCAGAATGATATACCTTCTCTTTGTTTACAATCCATTGTCCAGAACTAGTCACATGACCTCAAGCTGATTGCAATGGATATTTAAAACAAAAACATCTTCACAAAATTTTTATGGAATAATTTGTGAGAATTAATGTTTCTGCAGTGAAGACTAAGAAATATAACAGTGGTGTGTCATTTCTAGGAAGAATCCCAAAACAATTTCTTAACACAAGTACTTTTATAAACTAGCATGGCTTTGAAAGATTTGACTAGCATTTTTTGTAATGGAAGGAAAGCGCTATTATGCATTTTTTCATTAGTTGAAAGCCACACATTTTGTCACGTTTCAACATCTGTGAGATCAGAATTCATCTTACAATCACAGTTGGCTGTTAGGAATTTTGTAGATGTTTTATCCTGCTCACATCCACAAAAATGTGTAAAACTGGTGTACATGATGATAAGAAACCTCAGGGACGGGGCTCCTGGGTGGCACAGCGGTTAAGCGTCTGCCTTTGGCTCAGGGTGTGATCCCGGCGTTATGGGATCGAGCCCTAGATCAGGCTCCTCCGCTATGAGCCTGCTTCTTCCTCTCCCACTCCCCCTGCCTGTGTTCCCTCTCTCGCTGGCTGTCTCTATCTCTGTCAAATAAATAAATAAAATCTTTAAAAAAAAATTAAAAAAATAAAAAAAAAAGAACCTCAGGGACAGTAAGTCCTCTTTTAAGAGTTTTGCATCGACAGCACTTTTGAAGGCATGGACGATGATATTACATGAAACATATAAATATTAATAACTCCAAGTCAAAAAGAGATTCAGAAGAGTTTAACTACCAATATAAAGAACTTGAGGAATACCTTAACTAATTAATTTTGCACATCATTTCATTGTTGGCAATCTCAGTGGTAATATATATTAAAATTTTCACTAGTTAGGACTGAGATGGGTATTTCAACATGTGCATAATTTTTAGAATGCTATGAAACATTTTGTGTTGGTTCAGTTGGAAGGTTCATTTTTCCTTCATTCAGGTTACATCAAATAATGGTGTGTCTTAGAATGGCTGAAATTATAAGATTTGAAGAAATTCAAAATAAAATAATTAATTAAATTATTTGAATGATTATTTCTGCTTAGAGATTAAAAAAAAAAAGACAATGAAATCAGGTGAACCAGCTTCCTTCAAGATAGTAAGTTAAATTTTTTTCTCTCAAAAAGTCATTCATGAAGTGTAGTTACAAATGGCTAAGACGTTCCGAAATCACTTGCATATAGAATCACTAATATTATACACTGTATGTTATCAGTAAAACTTTTTATGCTGTCATGCTTATATAATTGTCACTTTTCTTTTTACAAATTAAAAGCAAATTTCAACATTTTTATAGCATGAAATGAAAATGCAGTTTTTAAAATTCTGATACTTTCAGCATGAGCTAATACACGGTGCCTCTACATGATGCTGAGATATAACTTTAGGTGCAAATATCCCTTGCAGTAACATAGATGACACATTTTAAGCCAATACATTTGCCTCAAATCACAAGGGATTCCAGTAATATTAATGCCACAGATTTTCCAGATAAATAATTTCATATATATATATGTTGATTGATAGCCATGAACTTATTCAAAACCCAGGGAAAATCTGAGTGATGCCAAGCAGTTGGCAACTATGCAGATCAATCAAAGTAATACCTCATTGCTCCTGAGACAATGACAGAACTTGATGTTGAATCTGACAGGTTCACTGACATTAGCTCTAATAAGATCACATTTCAGTGCAGTTGCATTAGGCTACAAACAGAACTGCTCCTTGCTTGTAGTCCTCGAGGAGGAGATATGATTCATGCCATCAGATACTATGCAGACAGGCAATGAGTGGTTACAGCTCAAATGTGATGGAGTAGACATGGTTTATTCCCTCCATAATCTTCTTTAAATTGCATTTATCCAAAACATCCTACTATTTGAAACAAATAAAAACAGAGCACAAAATATGTTTTCTGCACTAGCATGGATTCTATGAGGGGGAATACATGGAGCCTAGGGAAATAAATGTGCCCCAGTCTTCTCTCTTACTCTACAGTCTTGGCCTTTGTACCCACAATCAAACTGAGAAAGCAAGACACACACAATAAACCACTCAAATGAGTGATGCTGACATGAGCTACTGTAAAGATTTTATAGAATAAAGATTTCATGTATATTTTGTGAGGAAGCTTGACTCTGAGTTCAGCTATAATTGATGAGATAGTTGGCATGGGGCTAATAACGGAGGATTTCAAGCAGCAGGAAGTGAAATGAAGTTGAGAAAATATGGAAAGCCATTGTATGTTATGCGTTCCAAGAAGTAACTCCTGTAAAAATAGTTTTTTATAACTTAGGACTACATGTCAAAATCTTAGGGAGGGATAGAGTTTGGTGAGAAAAGTGATAGAAACTGTCAAAGACCTTGAAATGCAGACAGAAAATTCAGACCTCAGCAATGTCTCTTATTAAAATCAATGAATGTTTGAAACTGTAGTATTGACATGATAGGAAACCCTAAATTTTAGAGATTAATCATTTAGTGTGAGAGGCAAAACTAGTAATACAGGTGATCATTGGAAATCCAATGTACCAATCTGCCTCAGAATAAATGTGAAAGTGTAGGCTGATAAAACATCAATAACACTAGAGAAGAAGGGACAGACATAAAGGACATTTCAGAGGATTACTATGATGTGATTATTTGTTTTTCATGAGTAGAGGGTGACACGTGAATGAAAATGTCTACCTTTTTTGTATATTAAAGAAGACCAGAATTTGTGAAGTAGCATGTAGAGAAAAAAATTCCCCATACAGAACATAATTTTTAAAAATCACGATTACTGTTCAGACTGAGGAGAAATTACCAAACTAGTAATAATAACAGTAAAGGTCCTCATGTTAGGTACAAACATTAAAAAAAAATAAAGTTTATCCTTTTCTGATTTCATCCCACTGCATTATATTCATGATGTCAAAAATATTATATTACAATAGTTGTGGCTGATTGATGGATGCAAATATAGTGATTCCTCACTTCTTGCACAAACATTCTAGGAAGGCAAAGTTAATTTCAACATGTCATAAGAAGTTGTAAGTTTATGCCACATACATCTACTAAACACTAGGTCTCGGTCATGTTATTTGCCTGCTCCTCACTGCTAGTTTTATAGATCAAACCCCAAAAAGGGACTTGCTTTTCTTGGGCTTACCTACAATGAAATGTACCTCTCTAAAAGGGGTAGATTGCTTTTGTATTGCTTGTGATCCCAACTGCTTTATGATAGTAGAGCAAATAGTAAAAGCAAGAAGCACATCTTTGTCCTTTCAGTTGCTCAGGAGTACCAAATTACTTCAGCTATTAGAAGACTTTTCAATCCTTCAGCTCCTGTAGGAGAGATTTTTATCAAAAATTAACCTCTCCATTCATCTTTCAGTATCTTACTAACATTTTTATTTATCTGATTTGTTTTCAATTATTACAGATCTATTAGATTTTTGAGAATAAGAATTCAGTTAAATTAAGTTTTGACAAGAAGAAATAATTATACTAGGCATTGCTGGAAGCAGGAGTACATTGATAAATTAGGTGCAATGTAAAGCTAAACAAATGCTATTAGAAGTAATTCATGGTGATGGTGGAAAAGCACATTCCACAGTCTTCATAACATGAAGGTTGTTTTGTTAGTGTCCACCTGCCCCTGGTCCTTTAAGTCAGCCTCATCTGTTCTTGGAAATCATGGTGCATAAAGATAAGCTACACACATTGGTCTCACTTTAGAGCGATCAAAGAGGACTTCTTTCTTCCTTTTTTGAAAGTTTACTACAGGCTGGCCTATAGCATGCATGCATTCTCTATCTTGAATCTGATCATTGGCAGTTAACACCAAACACGTCTCACCAGCATGATCCCTTTGCCTTCATATTTTTCCAGTTGATGATGGTTGATACAGAAAAATGGAACTGGTTGGAAAATTAAGCATCTAGCATGGCATGGTATTTTTCAAGGTAGTAATTAGATATAAAATGATGTTTCTTAAAAAAAAAGAGCTCAATATTAACTTCTAAAAAAAAGATAAGAAAAAGAAAGATAATACAATTTAGAAACAAAGTATTTGTCATTAATTTATTACATAGAGAAATGTGTGGAAACCCCTTTATGGGAGCATAGCAGGTAAAAAAATAAATATCAAGAACACTCAAAGCATAAAACAATAAGATATTCCACTAGAATTCATTCCAGCTTCAAAAACAGTTCATCATCTTGATATTCAAATAACATGGATATATATTTGATATCTGTATATATTAGATATACATGTGATGTATATTTGATATCCAAATAATATTTAATTGTTTGTTTACTCAACTCTACCATACTAAGAGAAAACTCTCTTAACTCAGTCTCCTCTCAGTTTGGGTTAAGGATATTAAAGTATATCTTTAATTCAAAGAATTTAAAGAAAAATTTAAAAAATGGTACTTCTTTCACAGTGTGAAATAAATGTAAACAACCCTGTCATCTTTTATATAATGATGGTCGCTTCTTGTGTTTCTTCTGACATTTATGAATGACCAGGTACAGAGATTTTAGGAATATACCATCACTTTCTGCTTTGCAGACACATTTAATATTTTGGACAGCATGCATATTATGGCACCAGAAAACATTTTTATTTTGTATTCCTTAGTAAAGAAGGTCAATTTGCATCTTTCTCGTCATTCTCTATAATTCTGAAACCATACCAATAGATGTTTGAGTATTTCTAGATGCAGGACACCTGGTTAGCAGGACAGCTGGTTAGGCACTACCGTTAGCTCCAGGTAAACCACTTTATACTCAACATACAGAAGCTGAAAATTTTTCTCAAAATCACTGTTCCTTACTCACAGATTTCCACTGGAATCTTAGTTGACAGGAGGGAGCAAAATGTTGCTTTATAGGTCTGGCAAAGAAAATGGACTTTATCTCATTGGGATAACCCAAATAAGATTAACCCCTTCTAGGGCTGAATGCAGATTTTACTCCCCTAGACATTTGGATTCATGGAAGACAGTAAACACCCAAATGCCACAGAGAATTTAATTATCATAATCTGCCAGTAAGGAAACATAAATTTAAAAACACCAAGTGTTTTCCCCAAGGTTTCACAATTTATCATTATTATAGCCAGAATTAAGATGTATTCAACACCTATCATTTTTAAGTAAATAGTTCCCCTTATTCTCAGTCGAATGATAACATCTATTCATTGGATCAACAAAGATTTATCTAACAGTGACTAAATCTGTTGTAAAAGATCATAGATTTTCAAAAACTAATAAGAAGCAGCAGGTGTCCCATAGTCTGACAGGCAGATATGAAGATGATTATTTATTAATAAATATGTGATAGATGAAATGAATAACAAGTAACCATGGCATTATGGAAGCAGAGAAGTTGGACATACTTGGAGTCCCTGGAGAGGAAATGGTTGAACTGAATCACACGTAAAAATAAGAGAATATCTCTCAACAGAAATAAATATAAATGTCCACATTTGGACATTTAGACACATAATAGACCTGACAAATGCATCATATTTCCATATGTTTGATATTACTTTAAACAATGTAATTTGGCTTTTCATTCAAAATGTAAAAATCCAAATTACTCACATAATTTATGCAGAAGTAAACAATGTAAATGTCAAAAGAAAATGACATGAAAACTAAAAAACCCCCATATTTCTTCCAAGTATATGTTTAATTATTTGTAATAACATTTATTAACAGTGTGTATTCATTTTAGAAGTATACTTTTTGTTTTTTCTTTTCTTTTTTTTTTTTTTAGAGAGAGAGAGAGCATGTGAACAGGGGGTTGGGGGAAAAGAGGCAGAGAGAGAATCTTAAGCAGGCTCCATGCTCGGTGCAGAACCCGATGTGAGGCTCAATCTCATGACCCTGAGCTCATTACCTCAGCCAAAATTAAGAGTCAGTCACTTAACCAACTGAGCCACCCAGGCCCCCCTCTTGTTTTTCTCTTTCTATGAAAACAGTTGGTGCTAACTTTAGCAAGATAAGCCTTCCTTCCAGTATTTTGAATGGATAAAACAAGTTACTGTCACCTTCTAGGCTCACCCAAATATCCATAGGTAGTAGGAAAGGAGGATGATTGGTAAGGATCAGAAAAGTAGTCAAATAGACTAGAACCTCTACAGAACATTCTAGCATCAGTAGTTTTCATTCACAACTTATATTCATATGATGTAGAGGTGATGGGAATAATTAAAACTCTCAGAAGTTTAGAGTCAGAAAAAAGAACAGAAATATCTCAAAGGTTTGTGGAGAAGGAAGGGACAAAGTACGCTAAAAGAAGAGAAATAAAATAGAAAAAACTACTGGGAAACAATTATAATTTATGTTGTAGAGGCTGAGGTGAAGCTTTACCACCTTTGATTTATATAGGCAGGAGGGATGGTTTCCACATGCCTATTCAACTATTATTCTCCAGGTTAGGAGTCAAGGAAATAATAATTATTACTAATTGATTTACACTTTTTGAAAATTGGAAAGTGGCTCTTATTGTACAGTGAAGGATGGAAAAATTTGGAAATGGGAATAAGGATATCCAGTCATGTTAATTCTGTGACCCTGGCCAAGTCATTTTATTACACTATGCCTCAGCTTCTATACTTAAATGGGTGTTTTGAGTAAGTGGTGCTGGGAAGATGTCAGTTCTTCCCAATTTGATTTATAGAGTCAATGCAATCCCAATCAAAATCCCAGAATTCTAGCTGAGTGGAATCCTTCTTTACTGAAATTCAATCTGATTTATAGTAGTAACAAATTTCATGTTAAACTTCTTAAATTTCAGTCTTCCTTGGTGTTCAAATGGGTATAGGAATTTTTCCTTTTGTTAAATGTTTGATTGATTTCAGTTGGCGTCTGTTAAGGTAGAAAATGGATAGTCAAATACATATCTTTCAGTAGTTACAGGAAGAAAACAAAAGATTTGAAGGAATGACGACATGTCTTAACTCTAAAGCTGTGAGTCAGTAAAAAACCATGTTCAGTGTAGCTGAGTTTTCCCTCTAAAAACTTTTCTACATGTAACCCTGAAAGACAGATAACTTCCCATTTCATGTACTTAATCTTTAAAGTGATATTTGGACACCAGCTTTCTAAATGTTGTAAATATGAGAGCACTTGAGAATAGAGAGAACAATATTATTGACTATGTTAATTTTGCAAATACATTTCTACTATTACATGCTGAGATTCTATTTAAATTTTCTTTCTAAAAATTGAAAAAAATTTTGAGATTTCCCTCACTATGAAGTATGAAAATATAGAGATTTCTATTGATATTCCTAGATATCTATCAAAATATTTTAGTGTGCATTAAAATGCTATAGAATTACTACCTAAAAATTATTTGATGTTTTACAAAGCCAATTACATTTGTAGCAAAATAACTATAACAAAATTTTACTTATGGAGAAGCATACATATATATTTTACAAATATTTATTTATTTATTTATTTATTTATTTATTTATTTATGAGAGAAAGAGAGCATGAATGGGGGAGGGTCAGAGGGAGAGGGAGAATCTCAAGCAGACTATGTGTTGCGTGTGGAGCCCGATGCAGCACTCAATCTCATGAACCTGAGATCATAATCTGAGCTGAAATCAAGAGTCAGACACTTAACTGACCAAGTCACCCAGGCACCCCATGCATAATTATATTTTTAATAATTTATAATGTGGTTATTCTAACCATCAATGATAAATTATTCTTAAGAATATACTTTTCCTCATGGATTTTTGAATTATAATCAATCATCTGAACCTAATTTTTTCATTTAAAAATTATCTGGTAATCTACTTTAAAAAATCTAGAAATATATTTCAGAAATCAAAAACTTATTTAAACAGCTGAATACTTAAATATTTTAATTTATTCTCCCAATTCAATATACTGAAATATATCTGTTTACTTTTGCACTAAATATATTTCTACTTTTACATCTTTGTGTCATTAGAAGTTTATTTAAGATTTTATTGCTTTTGGCTTCCTCTTTAATAAGTCACCCCATCGTTCATTTTAATTACATCCCTCTCATTGCTTGATATAAACATAAAAGTGTAGATAGAGTGGTTGAAAGAAAAAGGATTTTAAATTTGAGTATAATATGCTTGCCAACTTCCTATAAGTTAGGGAACTTAATAATATATGGTTATGAACCAAACATTTAAGTCCTGTTATTACCAAATTCCTTCAGGCCTTTCCTATTACTAAATTTAAGAGACTATTAAACTACATTCCTTTAAGGTTCACAGAGAGATCTGGAGTGTCTCTCTTCTCTCAACTCTCACCACATCTAGAGGGAAGGAAGATGGTAGTGCTCATAATAAAGTTGAATGTGGAAATCATGATCAACATATGATGACCGTTCTTCTAGTCAAAGTATCTCAGACACTTGTTGGTTCAGTTTTGATAACTCATTCTCCTTAAGTCAGTTATTAGAAGCCCAGGCTTGATGATCTTTCTCACATACTGTCTGTGGTCATTATAATGACTCTTCTAACTCTACTGGTCATTAAGGCTCATTGTTTATTTTCATACTCTCCCTTTAGTTAAAAAAAAAGTGAATTGGAAATATGCAACTGTCAGACAGATGCATCTTGCTCAACCAGATAGAGCAGAGGGATCACCTAATAACATATTCCAGGCAGAGTCCTAGCCATACACATACTTCTAATGAAAGGTTGAAGTGGAAAAAGGAAGGAAATTATATTTCCTATTTCCCCAATGGGCTGTAATTATTAGGCTTGATTTGAAGAGTTTGCTCATGTAGCAAGCTTAAATCTATAAATATCTTTGAATGTATAGACAGAGTAAGAAATCAAAATAGGCTAAGGGCTTGAAGATTTTGTCTTTTAAGTCTTTCGGCCCAGGGGATTCTGTAATAAATGCTTAGTCTTAATGAGGTGGAATGGAAGAACAACTCTGGATAATTCTACTGCATTTCTGATTCAGTTTTCCTCGTCACAGCATGAATGAGTTAACCCTTACAGTAAGTTGACCGAAATAAAATATGTCCCTATTAATACATATAGTTAAGAGTAATTTGGCAAGAAGCAATGGGTTTAAAGGCAGGCTCCATCTAATAATTTGTAATAGAATATTTGAAGAAGAGTTATATCCAGCATAAAAAGAAAGGACAGGAGTATTAGAAGCAAGACCTGGCTTTCCCATTTCAAAATAGATTTCTGAGTGGAAAAAATGCTTTTAATTCAATATGACTTCTGCATTGATTATTATAAGGAAAGAACTAAAATTTTGGCTTTTTAATCAGACTTTGTGAGTTTTGATATATGAGCTACGTCTCTGAGTACTACCATAGCTAGGAATTAACTGTCAGATCCATGGATGTTAGTGGTTTCATTTAAGTAATTTTTAAAAAGATTTTATTTATTTATTTATTTATTTATTTATTTATTTATTTATTTATTTAACACACACAGAAAGAGAGAGAGAGAAGCAGAGGGAGAGGGAGACACAGTCTCCCTGCTGAGCAAGGAGCCCAATGTGGGGACTCAATCAGGAACCTGGGATCATGACCTAAGGCAAAGGCAGCTGCTTAACCAACTGAACCAGCCAGGTGCCCCATTACAATAATTAAAAAACAACAAAAAACAACAAAAAAAACCCATGTTTCCTGAAACAATTTAGCAAAGCTTCTTCAAGTAAAAACAATTCTATCTCACGACTCCTTCAAATCTTTAATGCCTGCAACTTTTAGGCAGTATTTAAAAAATAGCTCTGAAGCCTAGTACAATTAATGAAAACCAAATAAACTATCTTCTGAATGTTTCATTTTTACAAGAGATTATCACATACGCATTCCTATAGGGGAGTTAACATGGACACATTGATATAGGTTGAGCTTCAGTCAAAAGATGTAAGGTTATATGAGCTTTTTTAAAAAAAGTTTTCAAAATTCACCGAAGGCACTTCAGTTTTAGTAGGGTAGTGGTGGGAATAGAAATCCCTGAGTGAGGAAAAAGAAAGGAGCACTCTACATTCCTCTTTGACTCATTCGATCTTAGCTGTTAACGGCTAGTTGCTTTCTCCTCACTTGTGTAAACACCTTGGTATATGAAATGATACACGATTACTAAGCTGAATGTCATTTTAGGTAGATACGCAGCACAGCCTGAGTTAATTTTAAAATTGTACTTGCTTTCTACTCTATCATGTCGTTCATGACGATTATCTGCTGAGAAATAGAAGTGCCTGTGAAAAAAAATCTGTTGATAAAGTCCTTAAAATAATCATCACTAAGGACTGACGATCAAAGGAGAACAATTCCAGGTAAGTCTTAGGAATTTCCTGTAACTCATTTCCACATACAGAGTGACAGGATTTTATTGCTTCACCCAGTAACATTATACCAGAAAGTGGCTGTAGCTTACATACCTTCCTTCATCCTAACCAGGATTCATCATCTTTTCCTACAAATTATTTTTTAATTGTTTTTTATTTCCTAGCAAATAAGAGTACATTTCCAGGTTTAGACAGTTTTGGACTCAAAGTTCTTGTTTTAATTCAGCTTTCTCTCTCCTAGAGATAAACCACAGGGGCTATTTTTCTAACTGTTATGCCCTCGATGTTACTTCCCTTACCTCATCCAGATTTTTAATTTCTCTTTTTTAAGTACCAGCATTTTACAATCAACTTTATCAGCATTGTTTGGCTTAAAATCCTAGCTCTTAAATGTCAGGGCTTGTAAAACTTGCTTGGAAAGGACCTAGCTCAATAAAACTATATCAGTGTTTAATACATCCTACATGACAATGATAAAAATTCAAAGGGCAATGTTTTTCCTCCCCCACAATAACATCAGCACTTAGCTAGCAGGCAAGCAGAACATATTGCACCTTACCATTAATGTTCATTCATATGTGGTCCTTGTTTGTTCTGGTGTAATATTATTACAGGTTAAGAAATTGTCCTTTCAGTTTCAGTAAGAACAGTGGAATGAACTTACTGATGTCTAATAATTATTCAGCTCTGCAGCAAAGGATTTTCGTTTTGCCTGTGATTGCAGGACGCTTGCTGACTAGATGCTCAGCAGCAGAGGAACTATTTGCTAACAATGATCACTGACTGTCAGTTCATGTTAGCTAGGAGAAGGACAGAGAATAATACACAGAAAGATAGTAAGTGTGGTTGTCAAAACAGCTGTCATATATGAAGCAACTTCAATGAGAAAAGTGTTTTATAGTGATCTCAATGCATAGCACAACCTGATTTTATTCATTCATTATTTTTGAAATTTTTCTGGGAGTGGAGGGAGAACAGAAAATAAGTTCCTCAAATAGCTTGGCAAATTGGGAGAGTACAAAGCATTCTTAAAATCAGGTAACAAAAACAAACAAACAAACAAAAACTTGCGCCATTATATTTACTTGAAATATTTTGTCATGTTAACTAGTAGTAATACAGTTTCAAAGTAATATTAGCCCAGGGGCATTTTGTAATAGAAATGGAGGTAGCATTAGAATCCTTAGAATTCTATTTTTCTGACCACTGCCTCCTACTTATCCTCCCCCCACCCCGCCTTGTTTTTCCCTTTTCAGTTTCCTTGATTGTGTTCTTTGGCTACATTCAATCCCTAGCAATATAATACATCACTTAAAAGAAAATAAAAACAATGAAATGTACATGCAGGCCTTCAACTTTCTTAACATTTATTACAGTACTTAACCGTGTTGACTATCCATCATTCTTGATTTGCTCCTTATTATCATTTTTCCTATTTTCTGATGTCTCCTTTTGCCTCCGCTATTACCTATTCTTCCTCTTCCTCACCCCAAAATGTTGTTTGTCCTTGAAGTCCTGGCTTTGAAGTCTTTGTTTTCTTTTCCTCTCCCTTCCATTAGTAATTCAAGCAGATTCCTGGTTCAACTGACTATCCTAAGCTGATGACATTGGCCTGCCTCATTTCCCTCCCCAAGAGTGGTATAAAATCACATATTTCCAGTAAGCTTAGGCTGACCTTATCAGGGAATCTGATCAGGTTCCTGAGTGTGTCTTCTGAAGTGAAGAGAAATTCATCTTTAAGTTTTCCTTCTCAGTGATATGTAAGTTGTCCAAAACCATTTCAACCTCCCAGAGCAAATATCAATAATAAGAGACATAATTTTTCAAATTATTGTACCTGAAAATATATATAATATATATATATATATTTTAATCTTTAGAGGTAAGATTTGTGGGGGCACCTGGGCAACTCAGTCAGTTAAGCATCTGCCTTTGGCTCAGGTCGTAATCTTAGGGTCCTGGGATCGAGCCCCACATTGGGCTCCCTGCTCAGCAGGGAGTCTGCTTCTCCCTCCTTCCTGTGCCCTCCCCCTACTTCCTCTCTCTTTCTGTCAAATAAATAAGTAAAATCTTTTTCAAAAAAGTGATTTGTGTTGGTTTGCTTTGTTTTTTTCCTGGTTTTCTAAAAATTCATCTTTTAAGTCAAATAACTTTGTATGAATTTATTTCAGTGTTGACGCAATGAATCAAATTGTCCTAGCCATTTTGATCTGTTTACTGATCCCCATTTTTCTTATTTCTCATTGCAGTATACTTTTCTTAAGTTTTTCTTAAATTTATGTTCTCTACCATTGCTGTGTTTGTTTCCTTTCTTCTGGGCTATGTGTATTTTTGGATCTCTTTTTTATATCTCCTGTAACTAACATTTTGTTTTTAATCTTTGTGTCTGTCATAATAAGCTAGATTATGCAACAGAAATAAACCTAAATTTTCAGTAGTTAAAAAATATCTATTCTTTATTGTGTTCTAGCTCCTCTTATTTCTTTCTCTAATGGTTTAGCATAACCTTTCCTGAATCTGAATTTCTCATTTAAGTTATTTAATATATTTGTTGGCAACTTTCTGATGAGTATTGTTTTGTAATCATGTTTTATAATATTTACTAAACAAGATTGTATATTAAAAGAAAAATAGCCTAACCTTGATAATGATAACAGGATTTCTAGCATTGTAACTTAAATTACTTCCTTTCCCAGGCTTTATGATAAACTTGAAAACCAGCGGCCTCACAATCACAGTGGCTGCAAACAGAAAACTTACAGCCATTAGAGGGAACAGACCTAGTGTGGAGCTTTTCAAAATGTCCCATTCTGGGGACTGTTGGGTGGCTTAGTCAGTTAAGCATCTGACTCTTGGTTTTGGCTCAGGTTGTGATCTCATCGGTCATGAGATCAAGCCCCCCATTGGGCTCCCCACTCAGCACAGAGTCTGCTTGAGATTCTCTCTCCCCCCCACTCTCCATCTCAAATAAATAAATAAATAAATAAATAAATAAATAAATAAATAAACAAATAAATATTTTTTTAAAAAGTCCCATTCTGATAATATTGACACTATTTGACCTGTCTAGCAGTTCCCCAGGAACGCTCCATTTTGCAAGACAATATCCCATTTTGATCTGACTCAGAGCTTTTTCCTTGGGAAAAGCCCTATCTTCAGTGCGTTTGTTAAAAACAACTAGAAGCAATTGTTGAACGCTGGAAGCTACCTGAGGCTACAATATGAATGTGGACAACCAAGATCCAAGCCCAAAATTTAAAAGGAAGATTTGTTGAAGGAGATGTTGGTAGAGGACTTTGAAAAGCTCTGACATATTCCTAGGGATGTAGAAGAACGCTGCATGCCCAGAAAAGACCTAAGAAAGCATCAGCTACTCAATTCTTACTAACATTGAAGCCCTATACAAGCAGGAAGTAAAACTCTGTTAAATGTGTAAACTGGTTGGTATAGAAAGATAGATAGATAGATAGATAGATAGATAGATAGATAGATAGATATAGATATAGATATAGATATCAAAGTATTTAAGACTTATTGGCTCAGGCCCTATGAAAAAACTATCTGAACCTTTGAACAATCTTTGGCTGACCATTAAAGGTAACCCCCAATAACCTAGGTTTAAAAGAAAAAAAGAGTGCCAGTGAGCAGAGGCTTCAGCAGCAAAGAAGAAAAACAACAAAAAGAAAAAAAAGTAGCAGAAGACCTGAGCACAAAGTTGTTCTAATATATTACAGTTTTCTCAGTGTGATACTCAATAGGAAGCATGTTTTCTTCACACACACACACACACACACACACACACACACACAATCGTCTTCAAAAGGTGGCATTTGATTCTGTTGATTATGCACTTGGGAAATTTCAGCACTAATTGAAAATTTAATATTTGAATAAGGAGACACTTGGAAGTCGCATTTTCCATTAGGAAACTAGTAAATTATAGGTTTATAATGCAATAAATGAGAAATCTTGTTTTCTGCAAAGAAGTAAAAGCTGTAAAATGATCTACTGCATGTCTATAATCTAACATATAGGAAGAAAAAGATGCTGAAAAAAATAAACTTTAGAGCTGCATGTAAATAAGGGTTTCAGAATTCCGTGTTTATATTGACTACACTTTATATTAAAATAAAATATCTTTCATAACTTAGTGTCATAAGACATCTGTCCAACTATTGAATTTAATGGTTAAAATAGTTTTTTAACACCATTAGTAGACTAAAAATGAATGAATTTATTTCAGCTTTAAACATGTTTGAACTTTTAAATCCTGTTCCCTACCCCATTGCTTCCACTGTTACTTTTATTTTCCCCTTAGAAGAACAATTCTATGAAATATGCCAGTTGGTTGGTTATGGCATAGAGATATGAACCAATTTATGAAGTGCAGAAGCATAGACCCATTTATGGAGCACAAAAAGGTGCTGCTATTTATTCTATTGTATAAATATAGTGTATAAAATTTTAGAAGTGGAGACAGCCCCAAAGTGCTTTTTTCCTCACTTTACTGATCTAGAGTTTATAATAATTTTAAAACATCTACTTCTCCTTACAATCAACACAATCTAAAGACAAGTATGACAAGTTTAAAACTTCTGATCATGTCACTTTTTGTTTATAAGTGTTTTAGTGATTCCAAATTTCATTACACATTAAGAAAAAAACAATCTCCTGGTATTCAAGGCATTCTATATTATGCATTTTTGCTTTTTAGCTCTTTATTTTGGGATGTTTTAATCAAACTGGACTACTCATTCATTATAAACTCACTCTGTAATCTCAATCACCAAACCTTTGTGTACATGGATCAGTATCTTTAAAGCTTAGCTATTTTTTCTCCCAAGGCTGGTTTTCAAAATGCTATGTATTTTTCACATCACAGTTCAAATATAAGTTTTCACATGAAGTTATTCTCAAGATCCTCAGATACAATCTCCTTCAGAACTCATGTAATACTTTGCTTCTTTCTTATATGCTACAATAATTGTAAGAGAGATTAGATGCCTTGAAAGCAAAGTTGGATCTTTCTTACTTTAAACAATAATCTGCAAAACATTGTAAAATAGATATTCCATAAATATTTATTAATTAAATTGAATTGCATCCAACTGTGAACAAGAGAAACTATTAATGTTAATAACTATTGAACTAATTTCACATGTCAGTATTACACTGTATTCAGAGGATATGCTGTGACTCCTAATTTTTTCCTACTATTTTGTAAAACTCCTTATATTATATTTTCCTCCAGGATTTGGCAACTTTGTCTGTGTTTTACAGTGTCTAACCCCATGATTTAAATGTTAATAGCCTTGTCTTCACACAGTGACTTTATGGCAGGGGTTTTACTTGAGCCTAAATTAAGTTTATCACTGATAATCAAAACTCTGAGAATTACTGGTGAGTAGGTGACAACAATTTATTTGAACCCTAATTCTAGAAGGATAAACTCTTCTGGGAATCAGCTAATCTTAGGAAAAAGGTGAATTAGATGAGTAAACTTGGTATAGCAACATTGGCTCAGAAAACAGAGGAGGAAAGAACTTATCAGTGTGTCTGTTACTGGTATTATCTCACAGATCAATGCTGGTAGTCTTGTATGTCAGTGCTAGGGTGAGAAGTAGGAGTGGGTACAAAATCTGAAATAACTATGAAATATTCAACATTCATTCAGCATGAATATTATAATATTCAATCTATGAAATATACGATTGATTTGAGAACAGTGGAATATTCTAACACAAAGAAGAGAAATTTGGATTTTCCCTCTTAAGCCCTGAAATCAGGGCAAACTCTACACATTTGAGCTTGTTTTACTCAGTTTGGGCTGCTATAACAGAAATACTACAAACTTGTGTGGCTTATAAACAACAGAAATTTATTTCTCACATTCCTGGAGACTAGGAACTCCAACTGCAAGGTGCCAACAGATTGCTTGTCTGATGAGAGCCCACATCCTGGTTCATAGGTTGCCCTCTTTTTGCTGTGTCCTCACATGGAAAAGGCAAGAGAGTTCTCTAGGATCTTTCCCATAAGAGCACTAATCCCACTCATAAGGGCTTCATCTTCATAACCTAATCACCCCCCGAAGTCCCCCACCTCCAAATACCATCAAACTGGGGATTAAGTTTCAATATATGAATGTCAGGGAAGACAAATATTCAGTTTATAATAGAACTCCAATGAAGTGAATCCAGTTGGTTCAAACATGTTACGGATCAGCAGTGATCTCTGAAGCTGTGGTATCCTAAGCTGCAGAATCCTTTGTATGTGGTTGTAAAAGGTGCAAGGGTTATCAGACACAGCTCCAAAAATTTTACCTCCCTTTCCCAAAGTTTCAGCACAAGGGTAAAGCAGAGAAAGCCACAAAAAGCAGAAAAGCCTAGCTATTTTGAAAGAAATGAGAGAAAGGTAAGAAGACACAATCATACGGACCTTTGACAGCAACTATTAGCACTATTCATGGAGGTGTCTGAAAATAATAGAAAAAAATTATTAGTAGACTATAAACCCTAAGAGAGTTGATGGAGCTTTTCTTCCTGTTTGTAACCCTAAGCTTGTTTTGCCTGGTGGGGAGCTATATGAAATGAACATTTTTTTATGTTGATATAAAATCATAAAAAACTATACCAATAATTATTTGAAGTGGGAACATTATTGCCCCAAGTATACATCTTTATTTTTCACAATACAACTACTTGAGTCATGATATAATTATTATAATTCATTAAGTTCCACAAACATAAAAAGCGCTCTCTATAACTAAAATGTTGGCATGTTATTTAAAATACTTTGGATTTAGGATTCTACTAAAATATTCCTTTCATTCAGGGATCAACAATATTTTTTCCAGAAAGGTCCATGTAGCAAATATTTTAGCCTTTGCCAGACAGATGCTCTTTGTCAGGATTAGTAAAGTTTGCTATGATACTGTGAAAGTAACCATAAAGAATACATCAATTAATGGGCATAACTATGTTTCAATAAGTTTGTTTAAAAATTTTTTTATTATGTTCAGTTAGCCAAAATATAGTACATCATTAGTTTTTGATGTAGTGTTCAATAAGTTTATTTAACAACAAAAATAAAATAAGGATGACAAGTTGGATTTTGCTCACAAACTGTAGTGTATCAACCCCTACTTTAATAGATAAGGTATTGTCTTGTTTTCTCTTGACTTTTTAGGATTATTAGATTTGCTTCAACACATTAACATACGACTTCATTAAGATAATAGAAAAATTATTATAGAATGTAGAACTGGCAACTGATTTAGGTTAATTGAACTTATAGTAGGTTTTGACCTCATAATCTGACTGAAATAAAATTTGTAATTTTGTCTTAATTCAAATTTTGGTGCCAGCATTGGAAAAATTAAAATATGATCAACCCCCTTGTAGGAACCCTTATTGTCTCACTGGTTCTTAGTCATCCTCTGAGCATGTCATGTCTCTAGATTGTTTCAACCCATTTTCCCCCTGTCATGGGGCTATTCCATTTTGTACTGAGCCACTGAATCAGATATTCCTCCTACTTACAGTGGATTCCAGAGCCTTTGAAATGTTGAACTTGAATTTAGAAAAGAGGAATTAGAAGTTGGTTTAAGACAATGAAAAGAAAAAGCAGCACTAAGGGGGATACAAGTAGAGTAGACAATGAGAGAAAAAAAAGAAAGGATTACATCATGATGATTATCAGGAAAAGGACATATGGCATTCGGGGTATAGGTCAACACTTTAAAAAATTAGTTTCAGGAGCCTTTTAACTTCTAGAGAGAAGCATCCATAACATATGTGTCCATCTGAGAGAATTCTAATCCAGATGATGTCTGGTTCCTAGAACTAGTTCTTGAAGGACGGGATCTCTCTCTCTCTGAAGAGTTTGTTAAGGGACAGCATGGGGGGGAAAGATAATCTGTAGTATTCCTGATGGTTTTAGACTCTGAAAGCATGGACCAAAGATGTATTTCAGATAGCTGTATTGGGGGGAGGGTGGATAGGTAATTTGTAGATTGATGTGGTAGCAGGGATAGATTTTTGGCTCTCCACTCAGGTATCCTTTTCCTGAACAGTAAGTGACCATGTGAAATCTAATTAAGGATTATTTTTTTCTTTGGAAATTAGCATAACTACTGGAGGCATAATTATGTCATTTTGGTTGAATACTCAGCTATTGTGAGTCACACTTTACTTCCCAGTGATTTGGGTTTCTTAGAGACTGATGGTTTAACAGCAAGATGAGGTTTTCTTCCATTTTAAAAAAAATGTAATAACAGCTATAGTTGTCCTAAATATCTTGAAAGAAAGGACCAACTAATCTCCTTGCTGGTTTCTTTTTTCTCTTTCTTTCTTGACATTATTTGTTTAGTATTTTTCTTTCTTGACATTATTTGTTTAGTATTTTCATTTTCCAAACCCAGTATTGGGGCAGTAGAAAAAATGATGATATGAATTATTTAATGGCCTTACTGCAACTGGTGATATGAAATAATAGTCTCTCTTTAGCTAGACCACCGAAAATCATCTGAACTTTATATATTATCATCCGAACTTTATATATTAAGGCCTTATAGACATTTAGCAAGAATCTATGAAACTGTTTTCTCATGGAGGGAGACACCTAATGTTATTTTTTGCTGAAAAGCAATTTCCAGAATATCTCCCTTAATGATATTGATGAAGGTAAAAATTTATACTCCGTTTACTTTCATTTTCAAGATAAACTGAAGTAAGAAAACAGTATTTTTGTTCATTTCCTATGAAACTTTCTGTAGAATTTTATAATACACTAAGGATGATAGTGATTTTTTTTTCCTCACACATTGGTAATCTGAAAGTTCCACATTGTAATGTCATGGTGCTCCGCTGGTAATAAGAAGACATAGTTTTCAACTTGGTACCAAGATAACAGAAAATATTCTGTCTGAAACTCATGAAGCAACATCATTACATCAAATGTTATTATGCTTTCATTTAAAAAAATAAAGCAGAAACACTTTGATATAAAGACATTGGGCCACAATGAGCTGTCATTGAAATAATAAAATCAAATACACATAAGGCTTAATTTAAGGCAACATAGCAAATCCTAATGAAGTTAAAGGAAAAATAGATCTGACATTCATGTGTATATGTGCATATAGTTACATATGCAATAAAAAACTACATATTAAGACATCAATTATCAAACCTGTCTAAATTCATTTATACGTTTAATAAAATAAAATAAGATAAACATTAATGAGGAAGATTTGACTTGCATAATCTGGTCTTTGCCAACCTGTTCAAAATTGTTTGCATGTCACTCTTCATTGAAAATTAAGTTCCAACCAAACTGATCTAATTTTCTTGCACAGCACTGTCAAAGTCCAGCTCCAAAAGACTGCCTGGAAGCTAAGTGTGGTTAAAAAAAAAAAAAAAAAGTTGGGTTTATCAATTTGTTCCACTGCAGGAAACAACAGTAAAGGAATTATGGATGAGTCACTAAGAGGGAATTAAGAAGGTTTTTCTACAGGGCTTGCATTATGTTAGTGATTGGAGAGGGTTCATGGAAGCAACCATTTATTTTGGGTTGCATGCTTCCAAGAAACAGGGATGATTCAAAAACTTGGAGTCTAGAAAGTGAGAGAAATGAAGCAGGGCTAGAACTGTCATTGGAAAAGAAGCAGTTGTCAAACATGCTAGCCAGAGAGAGAGGTTTTGGTTATTTTGTAGTGACATATAGTTCCTTCTCTTTTCCCTGTGTGCATATGTGAATCCAGAGTGGTCTTGTCTTACTTCCATAGTGAGCATGGAGTGCTCTTTTTTGATGTTAATGTTATATGGAACTGTTTATGTCAATAGAAAAGACTATAGCCTAGATCTTAGCTGTCCATTTCCAGGGTCATGTTCCACTTTCTAAATTCTTCTCATAGTTATGAGTTGATGTATAATTAATTATTTGATGAATCATTGTATACAAGTCAGTCTAGCATAATATCATCTTTAATAGTGAATAATTCTCGGAATATTAGCAACAATAAAATTTTTCAGTTCCAAAATTTTTCCCATCATAAATTATTTTGTATGCAGATTAATTTTAAAGATGCCAAAACCACTAGCACTACATGAGAGTTAAAGGCACACTATTTTCTTTCAATATTCAATGAGAAATGTTAAAATTAAATTTAAAAAAATTACAGTGAATGTCTTTTCTCAAATATAGGTTGACATTTTCAACTGTGACACACAGGAATGATGATAAATCTGTACAATAAAATATTTCTAGTCAAGATCAGGAGAAAAATCATCGTGAAATACAAGACAATTTAAGGAAATGTCTAGACTACATTTTTAGATCAGGCAGAATCACCATTTCCATAACAATCCAAAGACTCTCATGACCTAGGTCATGATTCATTTTGTTGTTGTTGTTGTTGCTGTTGCTGTTGCAATAGATTAACATGGAAGAGAACCCTGATTCTGAAGAAATATTATAATTAATTATATGACCCTCCTATCAAATTATTTAGATTTGTATCATGCCTTCACCCCTTAATCTCTGGGTGACATTGAGCAAGTTACAGAAACTTCCTAAACTTCATTGTCCATATCTATGATGACATTTGTGTCTATCACATGGCATTGTTATGAGGGGTTTGTACATATTAGTCAATGTTTTTACTGTTGTCATTTTGATAAATTTTGCTGTAGCTCTAAATCCCTGCAAATTTTCTATAAACGTTTTACCTTATTGATTTAATTGATTCCCTGAAGTAGTGATTTTTGAGCTGGGAGCTGATAGATGAAGAGAAAATAAGTAGTTGAAACAGATAGCATTGCTGTCCAGAGGGGTGCAAAATGCTACAAGATCTGAAAAATCAAAGGCTGCCGGGGCTAGAATTCAAAAAGTGAAAAAGAAAATAGCCAAAGTTGAGCCTGGAAGACCATCTGGCCCTTGGAGGTCATGTTAGGGACATAGGAGGATGAGCTTGGTTTTGAAGGAGAGAGGACCCAAAAAACAACAACAAAAACAAAAACATTGTCAGCAGATTAGAAGAGGATCAGAGTGAACAGAAGGAGATTATTTTGCAGAACCTTCCAAGGGATAAATTCAAATTTAGGAAATACAATTGAAAATATGTTATGGATTTTTTAAAAAACAAGGAAGAAGAGTTTTCCAGGAATGAGTTAGTTTTCTGCATGCTATACCGATGGCTGATAGTGCCCTTGGCTAGTGTTAGCATCACTAAATGAAAACAATTTGGGGAAAAGGACAATAGATAGGTTATATTTCATAATTGTTGAGTCTAAGGTATTACTGGGACTTCTAAGTAGAGTGGAAATATCAAGGTAGCAATTGGACATATGGATTAGGACGACTACAAGTCCAGGAGAGATACAAATTAGAGAATTATTGGCATAATATGATTGAAGATAGAGATATGGATGAGACTGGTGAGGACAAGACTATGGAGTATAAAGAGTATAGAAAATGAAGAGAAGTGGGATGGCCACCATCTAACAGCAAAGTGGAGGAGATCACCTTGATAAATTGAAATAAGTAAGAAAAGAAAATCTAGCAGGAATGAAACTGTGCATATATAAAAGACACTATCACTTACTATCAATATTTATCTACTAAAGAAACTGAGATGTAACAGGAAAATGACTAGGAATTGACAGACCTGAGAAGTATTCAATAGGTGCCTTACTTCTTACTTCTCTTCCATACATTATACTATTATGTGTACAGCAATGTAATTGAGTATCTTCTAAGAAGATATTGATTTATGTTACAATTCATCATTTCCCCAGCATACCACCCCAAAAATAACCCAAAAAATCTACTCTTTGGCCATTTGTGACAAGATGGTATTAGGCTAATTATAATGCATATAGCTTGAACTCAGAATATCATTTGGTACTGCTTTAACACTAAGAAAGAAAAATCTCTTTTTTCTTTGCAAAAATATTTATCAGATGCCTGATTTTCTTATTATTGATATTATTCATCTTGATGCTACATTTTTATATGACTTATGAAAAAATAAAGAAAATAATGAACAAATCTGAAATATAAGACACTTAGAGAAATTCTTATAAAAAATGAAATAAACACACTTGATTAGCTCTAGAAAAAAAATAATGATTTGATCTAGAAGAACAATTACAATGAAAAAGGAAGATTTCAGGCTGCTCTGGATCAAGATTCTTCTAATAATATAATGATTTTTCACTAGTATTGTGACAAAAGATAAAGAAAAATTACATCACTGCAAAATGAAAAGAGAAGTGTGATAGCAAAATATAGTAAATGATTGACATGTTAAAACAATATTTCCTTAATATGTTCACAAAAAAATAATGATTGAATTCTTTGTTTTTACTTTCACATGATTTTTTGTTAAATGAGTGATCCGATTGCCTTCCGAAGATTTCATGATACGAAAAAATAGAATCAGTGTGTTTTTTCCAATCATATCTCACTACATATTTCACCTGTTATAAATGTTAAAGGTAAAGCACAATGACAGACTTAGTAAAAGCTGTATTTGAGCCTCAGTCACTAAGGCTGAGAAGGCAAGTAATGTATTTTGAATAACTGACTTGTCATCTTTGATGCGCAGAGTAACCGCTCTCCAAAGTCTATAACTTAATTCTCAGACTCTGTAAAGAGGTTACCTTACTTGGCACAAAGGGAGTTCAGAGATGTGAATACGGTTAAGGATTTTGAATCAGACAGAGATCCTAGATTATCCAGGTGGGCCCAATCTAATCACATGAATCTGGAAAAGCAGGGAACCATCCCTTTCTGTCTTCACAGAGAGGTATGGCAATGGAAGAAGGATCAGAAAGGCACATTGTGAACGGGCTTGACCTGCCATTGCTGGTTTTGAAGAGGAAGGAAGGTAGCTATGAATCAAGGAGTATGTCAATCTCTAGAAGTTGGGGATAGTTCTCAGTTTACAGTTAGCAAGAAAATGAGGATGTCAGTCCTATAATTACACAAAGTGAGTTCTCCCCAAAACTCAAATGAGCAAGGAAAAAGACCATCTCCCAAAGTGTAGAGAAAGGAAAGCAAGCTGCTGACACCTTGGTTTCAGTGCAGGGAAATACGTTTCAGAATTTTGACCTTCATAACAGTACAGTAACAAATTTTTTTAAGCCCTTAAATTTTGGTAATTTTTTATGGAAGCAATAGAAAACTAATACCTGACCTCAAGATATAGAGAAGGTAGAACTATTTTGGGTTTTTCTTCCCAAAGATTTTAGTAATTTTTTCTCCATAAAGTGTGATACATGTAAATTATGGGGGAAAAAAAGGAACATAACAGAAAAGTTTAGAAGAGGATAAAAAAGGATTCCTTAATTTCAACACCCAGAGGTAATCATAGATAAAATGGTAGGTCGATAATCTCTGTCTCTGTCTCTATCTCTAGCTCTCTCACACAGGTGTCACGAAAAGCTTGGGCAAGCTCACCCATGATGTTTTGCAGCTCTCCAGATAAGTTTGGTAACTCAGGAGTCTGACAGTGGTGGAGACATTTAGTAGTTAGAATCTAGGTATATTGGATAGTGAAGGAAATAATTGAAAGGAAAAACAAGTAGACAGAAAATAGAAGGATCAACAGAGGTATATGTACAAGGAACAGCTCTAAGTAATTTATAATATGTATATTTTTTATGATTTTTTTAAATATCTGAAATGCCAGAATTGTTTCTGCCAATATCTAGCTTTTCATTTCTTTCTATTAATTTCACCTGGCTTGCAATAATCCCTTCTGACATACAGATTTAGGTCTTCTGATGATCTCCTCCACAGCCCATACATTTTTTTTTTTTTGGTCTTTTTTTTCCTTTTGTTTATTCTATTTAGGATCTTTTTTAGAATCATCACATCTTTATAATACCTTTACTCTGTATCTATAACCTTCCTTATCTTTATTTTCACTTTTTTGTCTTTTACTTTTGGATTCTGAAAGTTCATTCAGACTTAACAGATTCAATTTTCCAAGGTATTAACATCATAATGTATTGTTCCTCATTAATTTATAATCTTAAAATCTCAATTTCAAAACCATAACATCCTTTTTCTCATTTTTATTTACTAGAAATTATGGGCTTTGAATTATTATTGAAATCCTATAATCACTGAATTCTGGTGAAGGTGAATATTTTTCTAAATGATTCATTTTTAAATCTTTTTTTTTTTTTTAAGATTTTATTTGTTTGTCAGAGGGAGAGAAAGACACACACACAGAGCGTACAAGCATGGGGAGCAGCAGGCAGAAGGAGAAGCAGGCTCCCCGCTGAACAGGGAGCCCGACACGGGACTCAATCCCAGGACCCTGGGATCACGACCTGAGCCGAAGGCAGGTGCTTAACCGACTGAGCCACCCAAGCATTGGGACACTTTTATTTATTTACTTTTAATCTTCATGACATTTTTTCTTGAAAATATTTCAGAAGTTTCTGATTGATTTTGTGAGAGTCAGGGTATTAATCCAGCTTCTGTTAACAAGGGCAGGTCTATCTAGAACAAGGTTTTGATCTGGAGTACGGTTCGTGGATTCCCTTTGGACTCCACAATGTGTGAATCCTGTGGGGATCCTCCAATCAGATCCTAAGCTGGCCAGATGCTAGACGTAACTTCACATTAGTGTGCAGGAACACAACAGCTGCGGAGGTTGGAAGGCAACTCACATTCTCCCTTTTTCTTTCATCTCCATAAATCTCCTTGTTGTAATGGGGCAGATATTGTCCTTTCTATTCAGTTCTACGTTATGCATGTATAAACGATAGCCGTGACTGTGACTGAGGCGTGCTGTGTAATACACCTGTGTATTGGCAGCGTTCAAGAGATGCCACTAGAGCCATCAACATGCTTATAGAGTCATCAGTTTCTTATATAAGAAAAACACATACCCATATTTTTTAAAAAACCCAAACCAAATCTATTGTCACCTTCCTCCACTCTTTATTCTAGAATCATTTCTTTTTGTGGCTTTTTCTTTAATATGATTTTTATTTAATTATGCTATTTGATTTTTAATTATAAATTCCATCCAAAATTTATTTAGAGTCTAAAACAAGTATACCAAGACCATTTGTGAAGTGTTTCAAATATAACCTGTACATTTTAGTGCCAACTTTATTAAAATAGGAAAAAACTGTTATTCACAAAGTTTTTCTACATAGCCCATTTTTAAACTATACATAAATAATACATTTCCATTCAATTTGGAGAAAAGTACAGGAGTTCTATTGGTGGGATTTCATGAATAATAGATATTTCAAGTGTAACATAATAAATTAGAGATGAATATCTTCTCTGGATTTTTTTTGTTTGTATTTCTATCTATTCATCTATCGAGTGCCACAAGTGCCAACATTTTTAAGTTATTCTATCTTTATAAAGAATTTTAATATCTGGAAATGCAAGACCTCCCCACCCACCTGCTGCCAGTATGTTCTTACTATGTGTCACCAACTTTGTGAATGATATCTATAATCTCCTCAATTTTTGCAAAAATAATTTTATGATTTGATTGTGATTTTACTATATTTATATCTCAATTTGTAGAAAACTATCATATTTGAAATATTTACTACTTCCCTCAAGGGATATTCTATATCTCTCCATCTATTTGGAATTTGTCTTTTGCCTATAATTAAAGTTTTATTGTCTTTTTAAAGACCCTGCACAGGTTTTACAGAATATTTATGCACAGTTATTTAATTTTGTTGAAGTTGACCCATTATCTTTTCTAACATATTTATTTTAAATGATACTTAGTGGCATTTGTAAACTACTACCTATATTCTATGTAAAGTTGCATATAACAAAGGTCACATTTGAGTGAAGTGATTTTTTAAAATAAAATTTTATATTATTTTACTCCTTTCACACCGATACTGAAAGCACACACCATTCCATTAAGATAGTCAAGTTGAATATGTATTAAAATCAATGTGGTTGACCTGGAAATCATATTCATTCACTAACAATAAGTAACAATAAATACTAATGTAACTTTGAAACTCTTTTCCTTGTTAAAAGAGGACACACATCTACCATGCTGTAAACAAATGTCTTCAATATAATTCGATTTTGTAAATAAACTCAAATATTTTATTTTATTCCACACAGGAAGAAGGATAAGAGTGGTTGTTCATAGGAATTCATAAATAAAATATTTCTCAACTATGACTATACTAGATATCAAAATCAGTTTGCTTCATTAAAGACCAATTAAGATGATTATTTTCCTCGTACAATATTATGAGAGCAATAGAATATTGGGCCCAGTTGAAGGATATGGGTTACACTTCTGATTTCTTCTCTTAATAATTGTATGAATTGATTAAGGATAAGTGTCACATTCTATATAGTTTTGTATTTTCGAAGCAATACAGAACTGGGCACAAATCTACTCAACACTGGTTGGCAGAATTGATGACTTGATCCTCACCAGTTGTCTCTCTTCTGTTATGTAGTATTTGAAGAACAGAACATACCTTTAAGATCTCTTTGAGTTGTAAGACCATATTTCTATTCTGCAAAATTAAAATGTGTCATGTTGGTATTATTTTGGAATTCATGAAAGATTTAAGTTTACTCCATGGCCTTTTTTTTTTTTTTTTCAGATTTTATTTATTTGAGAGAGAGAGCACACACTTGAGCAGGGGACAGGGAGGGAGAGAGAGAGCATGAACGGGGATCATGGGGAAGGAGTGAGGGGCATCAGGAGAGGGAAAAGCAGACTCCAGGCTGAGCAGGCTGGATCTGGGGACTCCAGGATCGTGACCTGAGCCAAAAGCAGTGCTTAACTGCCTGAGCCACCCACGCGCCCTTCTCTCCGTAGCTGTTTTAAAGGAATCTCCCAATAGATCTTTTTCTATCTTCTAACCCAGTAGATAATCTTTAAAAAATATATATATTCATTTATTTATTTGAGAGAGAGAGAACACATGTGTGCACGTGTGCAAGCATGAACATGAGGGGCAGAGGGGGAAGGAGAGATAATCCCCAGCCGACTCCCAGCTGAGCACCGAACCCCATGCTGGGCTCTATCTCACAACCGTGAGATCATGACCTGAGTGGATATCCAGAGATGGAGGCTTAACCCACTGTGCCACCCAGGCATCCTGTAGTAGGTAATCTTCTATCCTAATTTCTATCAACTGAAAAATATGACAAGCTTATATTCAAAGTTAATATAATAATAATAGCCAACAATGTAATAGTATTCATAATTTCTTGAAGAAATATTTTGTAAAAGGAGCTATGACAGGGCCTCTAAATATATTTCTCTTTTTCTCATTTTACAAATAAAAAATATATGAGATTCAATAAGAACAACAAAAATTTGCCAATTGCTTTCCACCTAGTAAATGACAGTCTCCATTCTTCCTGACATAGTGCAGCTGCAGTATCAGATCTTTAATTACCTCTTACAAGGATGTGATAAGACAAACCTCCCCAACCAGAAGCCTTATGGAATTTGTCAAAACAATGTTTTTTAAAATGTTACGTGACCTTGCCTCACAGTTTCTGATATATATATAGCATCTTTGTTATTTTTCAATATTCTGTAATAGTCCATAGCAGGAATGCAGAAAAGAGTGGAAAGTGAGTATCACAGAGAAGTCCTTTGGTGCTGTCTTTAGACCTGATATAAGCAGGTTGCTAAGGTTATTTTATGATTCCACTTGAAATTTATTTTGTACTTTGGAAAGATAGAGGAATTTCAGCTAAATAAAATTTATCTTATACTTTCCTGTTATGAGAGCTTATTTGCATAAACAGATTCTCTTCTTTCAGGCCAGAAATGTGAAAGATCATTGTTTGGGTTTTCCCAGCTTCTTTATCTTAACATGAGAATTAAGAAAAAGATATTCCGAGGGTGATCATCTGCAACAAATGTTTGCTTGTATATTGTTGTATGTGTTAATATATATTGAGACAAGCTTTGTTTTTCCCAGCAAAGGCAACAGGAGAATTTTAAAAGCCTTGATATTCTGGAACAATTTATCATAACTATGCAAAACCCAGGTTGTCACAAGATGTCTGATTCCTAGACAATCATTTAGGACATTCTCTTGTCTTTTAATTCATAGCATTCTATGGAAAAGCAGAATTATTTTATGAGTTGGACACTGCAGAGATAATTGCAAAATGAGTACATAAAAATTAAGCCCCTGTGTTAGCTTTCCTGATGAAATACATTTTTCAATAACTGGACTTCCCAGTGATTCTGCCCTTCTTTCTCAGCACCATGAGAGCGCTAGCCCCACAGACATCTCTGCTCTTTTTATAGTTCAGGTTCCCTTGATAGCTCTGGTCAGGGACAAGTTCTCATAAGTTTTACACTGTTTTTAACTTCAATGGCTTAGAATTTCCTTTAGAGTTTCTCAAAATGGAAAATGCCTAAGGTCTGTCACTTTGCCATCGAAAAGAATTTTCTGGGAGGTGGAGTTCAGGCAAGCACATGAGCAATAAAAAATAAATGCACCCTTTGTTAAGCACAAATAAATTACATTGACATCTACATTACAAATTACATTTGACATCTACATTACAAAATAAGTTTTCATCTTCAGATCTTAGAAAGCTTATAAACTTGGCCTGACTTTAGTTATACTAACTCAACAGCACTCCAATAAAGTTACATATATGAGAAAATACATGTGGTAGAAAATAAATCAATGTGTTTCATCTAAACTGCCTATTTACCCCATCCTTGACAAGTCTGAGAAAACTTTGCGTGAGCATCCTGAACATACTGAGGTGAAACATGAGACATGAAACCATTATACCAATATTTTAACCTTTCCAAAAATCTGTGGTTACAGTATAAAATAATTCTCATAAGCAATATTTGCTGAGATAGATTTTTTATCTCTTTTGTTTATACCTCTCCCTCCTAAAACCCAACTCCCTCTACTGTGTTTCTGTACCACACCGGGTATAGGGAATACAATTCTAGTAAAAGAGAGCATCACGGAACTTAGATTCTGGTGTGAGTGCCTGGGCTTGCTATTATCTTCTCAGGTCAGGTCCAAAATTTAAGACAATAGATTTCCCATAAAAGATAGAGAGTCCAAGACCAGGGTCACATAGAGAGTTGAAGGCAAGTGAATATATATTGTACAATGAAAACCATTGTGTCTTTCTTCATTTCTTTCCCATTGGTTGGAACATGCTCTGATGGCTGGAACTCAAGCAGCCATTCTGGACCATGAGATAAAAGACATTGCAGAGAATGAGGGTGGTAGAGCATTGAGATAGAAGGGTCCTGGCTTTCAGATGATTTTCCCCATCTGTCCTTACAACCCTGGACTAGATTTCCTTTGTAATTATAAAATGGAAGTGTACTTTAATCTTCTCAAAGCCATATTATTTGGTGTTTTTATTGAATGAACCTAACACTAACTCATACAATAGTTTAAAATAGTGGGTAGGGGGAAAATTAGAGAAGCCATTTTTGGAGTAGGACATTTTTCCACATATACATGGATCAAAATAGCAGCATCTGATACGTTAACAATGTTAACGGCCCAGCTACACAGCAGTAATAGAAAAGACAGTGCCTGTGTGATGCTGGGTGAGCAGCAGAGTGAACATATTCTAACGCACCCCCGCTTCCCCACAGCAATATCCAGCGATAGTGGGGAGACATTTTTTTTTTTAGGATGAAAACACTTTGAAATCTTGTAGTTTTCACAGTAAGGACTAATAAGCTAATGAAATTTTGTCACTAATACTACATGGCATGTTATGATAAGTATTTGTATAAAATGCAACAAACTGGGAAATTTGTACCAAACCCTTGTATCTTATTTTTTTAAAGATTTATTTATTTATTTGTGAAAGGGGGAGAGAGAGAGAGAGAGAGAGAGGGAGAGGGAGAGGGACAGAAGGAGAAGGAGAGAGAGAGAATCTCCAGCAGACTTCCCACTGAGCAAGGAGCAGAAGAGGAGCTCAATCCCAACACCCTGAGATCATGATCCAAGCTGAAATCAAGAGTCAGACACTTAACCTACTGAGCTACACAGGTGCCTCCCAAAGCCTGTATCTTAGTCTCAGTTCCCAGAAAGCAGAGCCTGAGACAAAATCTGATTTGGGGGAGTAGAATCATTAGAAAGTAAGAGTGAGGGGAAAAATCAAAGTGGGAAGTACTGGCTTTTCCATATACTTTAAACTCAATGTGTTTTTAAGTTTTGTTCAAATATGCACAGGTGTCACAAGAAGACATAGAGAAATATAGTTACCTAAAATAGGTAACTCAAACAAAATCTTAAGTGCCAAAATGTACAAAGCGTGTAATACTCTGTTTATATATATGGCATTTCCTTATATAGAACAAACGCCCTAAACTAAAGCTGAAAGGTTTAGCAATGGATGTTTAGAGCTATTATTAGCCTTTCGTAACACCAATTTGCTGTACTATGAAACCAAACTTTTAGACGGATAAAGGAGAAGTAATTGTATCCATAAAATACTTTGATTTATTAACCAAACTCAGTCCAGAGACAGCCCCTAGAATGGCAGAGTTTGAATTCACTGTCAGTTGGAACCATGTTTGCTTTAGAACCAAGAATAAATTGACTATCAGAAGAAGGAAGGAAGGAAGGAAAGAAAGAAGGGAGAGGGAGAGAGAGAGAGAGAAAGAAAGAAAAAGAAAGAAAGAAAAGAAAAAAGAAAAGAAAAGAAGAGAGTGAGGGAGGAATGGAAGGGAGGGAGAGAAGGAGAAAGAAAGAAAGAAAGAAAGAAAGAAAGAAAGAAAGAAAGAAAGAAAGAAAGAAAGAAAAAAGAAAAATCACTACATCTCATATCTCACAGTTTGTAAACTATGATTTGTACCCATTTAATACAGGGCTTGCATCTGGGTCTGTTAAAATTTCAGGCGAGGGAGGGTCTACATAATAAGCCAATTAAAACTCCTGGAATTGTAGTCAGTTTATCTTGACAGATGGTTATGGCACTGCTGGAAATGGTTTGCAGACATGAGAGTAGAATTCCAAAGCCCTATTCATTTGCTGAATTCCAATGGATGGTGAAGAGGTCACTTTTAAAAGGTAACTTCAGAATGTTTTCCAGCACTTCATGTCCAGCAAAAGGAAGGTAAGAGTTTATGAATGTCACCATTTATGTTCTAGGGATGATATTATAATCTATGAGTGCTAAGAGAATCCTTAGAAGAGACAGAAAAGAATTACAATTTTAAGTGCTTGTATCACACTCAGTAAAGCCTCAAGCAAGACCAAACAAAATTAACTGCCCAGAAAAACTTATTTCAGGAGAAGAGAGTCCAGATAGTCCCAAATAAAACTATAGCCTCGGACATGCCTGTCAGGGTGGTAGGAGGTCATTGACCTGAGGAAGGAGGATTCACATAAAGGGGCTGACCTGCCATAAGCAAAAGATGAAAGGTTATTTTTAAAGATGCAATTCTCTCCCAAGGGGAAGAGACATTTGTATCTTAGCCAGGCCGACATGTCTCTGATTGTTTCAGAAAATGTTATAGCAATGGCAGGCACCTGATTCCCAGAAGCAGAATTGCCAAATGAACAATCTAAGGAAAATAACCTCGGAGGCCATTTGGACTCGAAACCAATGAGGCTTCTGTGATTCTGGCTGAATTTCCTGTGTCTTTTGAAAGAAGTTTTTGGCAACATTGGAAGTCTCTAAATATTCCGGATACGTTTCTTAAATTTATATTGGAAGATGGATGAAGTGCTGGAATTTATACTAAAATTAGAGTTTTTGTTTCTCAGGACACTGATCCAAGGACACTTACATTTAGAAAGCCTGGCAAGAGCTATTTAGAGCTGGCTGTAGCAGACAGGGTCCCTCTGAGCTCCAGGCTTCATTTCTACTCTCGTTGCTTACCATCCACTGAAACTCTAAAATTTGGTGGGTGGGTCTATGAATTTCTCCTGCTGCTGTAGCAAATTACCACAAACTCCAAACATCACAAAATTATTATGTTGCAATTCTGGAGGTCAGAAGTGTGAGGTGAGTCAGCAGGGCTCCATTCCCTCTGGAGGTTCTAGGGGAGAATCCATTTCCTTGCCTTGTCAACATCTAGAGGCCACCTGATTTCTTGGCCTACGTCCATCCCATTACTCCATCTTCAAAGGCAACAGCATAGCATCTTCAAAGCCTGACTTCTCTCTACTCATTCTTTCTTTCTGTATATGCATATACAGCAAGATCTGTATCAGTCTATCTGGCTGTCAACTTTGCTTTCATTGTGACCTCTCCTCTCTTACACTTACCCTCACTTCCTTCTTATAAGGACCCTTGTGACTACATTGGATCCACACAGATAATCCAGGGAAATCTTACCATCTCAAAATACTCAACTTAATCACGTCTCCAAAGGTCTTTTTCCACATCAGGTAACCATTTAACAGGTTCCTGAGGATTAGGATGTGGACATCTTTGGAGGGTCATTATTCTGTGTGTCATAGTGGTGACGTGTTGTCTTCCATCCAATGGGTTAAGCAGCTAAGTACAGACAATGAAATTATTGGGGTTCCAGCACAAATTTTGACAGCAGGAGACATGGAGCATTAATAGGCTATCCAGAAGGAAATAGTTGTTATTTTTGAACAGTGACTGGAACATGAGTTACTATTTTGACTGGAACTTTTATTTCTTAAATGAAGATTAGGACTTGTGACTTAAGGTGGGTAAAAATTCCTATATATTTTGGTATATAGTCATTGTTAAAGGTTGAGAAAAGTTTGTAGAGGGGAGAAGGAGCATTCTTTCCCAATGTATGATGGATGATTGTGTCATCTAGTTTATACTCTGCACTGGCAAATGCCCAAAACTTACACTCTCTCATGGACCCATGGAGATGCTCTTCAGAGATTCTCGCGCTCTGTTCCCACCATCACAATTTCCGTGATGAAATCAATGAACACTTTACCCATCCTCAGCATCACCATTATCCTTTCCACATAGGCCCTCACTTTTTAAGTCTCCTCACCTTTCCTTGTGGTTCTTTTGGACTCCTCTTAAAATGCCTGAACTGACTCTTTACCTTTCATGGTCTATCGACGGTGCCCCACATCCTCTGAATGTGCAGACCCCCCCGAAGCAACTACTCCCATCATTGTGTTAAGCATGAGTCAGGCATCACTCCATGGTGTTCTCCAAATGGCAAGGTGTATATTCTTCAAGTTTTTGGTAATTTCATAAAATCCATTTCAATAAGTAGTGGGTAGAATAGAAGCAAAGTGGGCAGTGACATCGTCATAGAGACTCATATTACTGTAGAAGCCAAATGCTCTTTCCAAAATTTCTCTTCACCAAGTGCCTTCACAAGAACATATTTATTTGCTTTGTGTAGTTTTGAGACTTTTACCTGATTAGATAGACTAAATATCTAAATTATCAATTAACTGTGACTTCTCATAATGTAACTTCAATTGTTTTGTTAGTCTAGATCTCTCTAACTATATCTGTATATGGAAAGAATATATTATAAACCTCTTTTACTTTACATATGTGTGTATATCCTTTATTTTTTCTGTTAATCTTGGTGCATAGGCATATAGATATCATAGACTATATTATAGACCTCTTTTACTTCATATTTTCATTGCTATTCATTTTGAACATATCTTAATATTTGGGAAGTGATACACTTGAGCTAGGAACCATTGTTGTTCTATGCTATTCATTTGTTAAATATTATATATATTTTCAGAACTCAAGACATAGATGTTCACATGTCTTGATACTGTTGGTTTGAATTATTTTCTTTAAAATCACAGTATCTGTTACAATTTCAATGAATCTTTATCATGTCTTGAACCTTTAATATATCAGTATAAGAGACATTTAAACCTTCTGGTGTGCCAGGTGTGATAGACAACTGCTTTATAAATCTCACAGAGATCAATAAAAAAGAATTATAGAGAAGCGCTTTTTTTTTAATATACGAAGGAAAATTAGAAGGTATTTTCTTAAAGTAACATTATCATAGCAAATATCTATGAGAGAAAATAAGCAGTGTTAAAAGCTCATTTTTAGCATTTATTGAAACTTGATTGATTATAAGCAGTTGGAACTTGGATAAACTTCCGTAATTTGACAGAATTAAGAAGCAAGATTCGATTTTTCTTGAAATATTTGTAGAACAAAAATCAATCAAGAAGCATTAAAGAAAAGGGAACTACTCTCTAAGATAAACAAATGGGCAACTTGTCAGTTAAATAAGTTAAAAATCATTTTAAATTTGGAAAATTGATTCATAAAAATACTCATTCATAAGATAGCCTTCATATAACAGCATGTCTCAAGAATGACAAAATGCTGTAGGATCCAAGTGCTCTTTGGAGATAGTAAAATAAGTTACTGTAAACATGTTTATTCTTATATTTGATATCTAAGTAGTTATTACGTTGGAAAAATTAGTATCAATTTGGGCAACATCTTATTAGAATGTCAGGTATAATAAGACTTCATGTTTTAGTACTGCATTTATGTATTGTGAGTTAAAGATATGCTTAAAACAAATTTTGAAGTGTATTTACTCTTCGGAGGTGAGTTTTGTAATTTATAATAATAATTGATACCTACAATTCCCCAAATGACAGGCAATGTAATACATTCACCATATGGCAACTACATAGTAAAATTTGTTAATTTTTCTGTTAATCTACGTATACATACAGTTTTATAGATGTAATAGAAGGTATTATAGACATGTTTTACTTTTACTTAGCAGAATATTCGTAATAAACAGAAATAACTTCTGGTAAATTATATACTCTTCAGTTCTCCACAATTAAATCACTACCGTTGTCTGATTTGGTCAATTATACATGCATAGATTTAAGAAATGTACATGATCCCTGAAGGCACATGAGTCTGTGACCCCAATCTTGATACCAGAATTGCCAGATAGGCTGCATTTCAAAATGCCAATCATGGAATGTGGTTTCTTAGTTCTTTTCCTTTCTGAAAAGACTTTTTTTTACCTTTTTCTTCCTGAAAAAGTGGTCTTCTGAAGATCATATATATACATATATATAAACAGACAAACTCAATTTTCATATGATTTAAAAAATATATACACTAAGTAAAATTAAATATTTACATATATTCTGAGCATTCAGTACCTTTTATAGATTAGTTGATAGAGATATGTACATTAAATTAGATTTTCTTTAAAATATAACCTAGCATTAATTTTAAGGCCTCGCTATTCATATCAATAGACTAATGCTAGTTACATCAAACTTAAACGTGTGACTGAAAGTTTGTCAGTTAAAAATAAGGAGATAAAACACAGAAACAGAAGTTAATTTTATTATCTTTCAGTTTCAAGAACAAAGAAATGAATATGCTTGTTTTAAAACAAACAAGTGTGGGTTTGATACATAACAAAAACTATAGCAAATAATGTCATTTAAGCAACACATATTTTCCGAAATATGCTTAGGTGACAGTCTAGTTTTAAGTGTAAAGATATCATATTAAAGGAGATCAACAAGATTCCAGGGCTCAATGATACTATTCAGATTGGAGAAAAAAAAATGAGTAAAAAAGAAATGAACAAAAACCAGCTTGCATTGTGGTAAGCACTGTTGAGAAAACATGCTAGGCAATACCAAACATGCCAGTTTTCACTTGCGTTTGGAGACGTGTCTTGAAAGAAGTTACTGTGGCCGTTGTCAAAGAGGTTACTGTCTATGTTCTCCTCTAGGATTTTGATGGGTTCCTGTCTCACATTGATGTCTTTCATCCATTTTGAGTTTGTGTAAAGTGTAAGAGAATGGTCAAGTGTCATTCTTCTGTATGTAGCTGTCCAATTTTCCCAGCACCATTTATTGAAGAGACTGTCTTTTCTCCATTGGATATTTTTCCTGATTTGTTGAAGATTAGTTGACCATAGAGTTGAGGGTCCATTTCTGGAATCTCTATTCTGTTCCATTGATCTATGTGTCTGTTTTTGTGCCAATACCATGCTGTCTTGGCAATCACAGCTTTGTAATATAGCTTGAAGTCGGCAACCTGATGCCCCCAGCTTTGTTTTTCTTTTTCAACATTCCCTTGGCGATTCTAGATCTTTTCTGGTTCCATACAAATTTTAGGATTGTTTGTTCCAGCTCTTCGAAAAATGACACTGGTATTTTAAGAGGGATGGCATTGAGAGTGTAGATTGCTCAGGGCAGAATAGACATTTTAACAATGTTTATTCTTCCAATCCATAAGGATGGAATGTTTTTCCATCTCTTTGTGTCTTCCTCAATTTCTTTCGTAAGTGTTCTGTACTTTCTAGAGTATAGATCGTTTACCTCTTTGGTTAGGTTTATTCTTAGGTATCTTATGGTTTTTGTTGCTATTGTAAATAGAATTGATTCCTTAATTTCTCTTTATACAGTTACATTGTTAGTGTTTAGAAATGCAACTGATTTCTGTGCATTGATTTTGTATCCTGCCACATTGCTGAATTATTGTTGTATGAGTTCTAGTAACTTGGGGGTGGAGTCTTTTGGGTTTTCCACATAAAGTATCATACCATCTGCGAAGAGAGAGTTTGACTTCTTCTTTGCCAATTTGAATGCCTTTTATTTCTTTTTGTTGTCTGATTGCTGAAGTTAGAGCCTCTAGTACTATGTTGAACAATAATGGTGGGAGTGGGCATCCCTGTCATGTTCCTGACCTTAAGGGAAAAGCATTGAGATTGATATTCACTGTAGGCTTTTCATAGATGGCTTTTATGATATTGAGGTATGTTCCTTCTATCCCTATACTCTAAAGAGTTTTAATCAGGGATGGATGCTGTATTTTGTCAAATGCTTTTTCTGCATCAATTGAGAGGATCATATGGTTTTTTTCTTCTTTTTTATAATAATTTTTTATTATTTTATGTTAGTCACCATACAGTACAGAGAGGATCATATGGTTCTTGTCTTTTCTCATTAATGTGCTCTATCACATTGATTAATTTGCGAATGTTGAACCAGAAATAAATCCCACCTGGTCGTGTTGGATGCTAGTTTTAATGTACTGTTGGATCCTATTGGCTAGGATCTTGTTGAGTATTTTGGTATCCATGTTCTTCAGGGATATTGGCCTGTGATTCTCCTTTTTGATGGGTCTTTGCCTGGTTTTGGGATCAGGGTAATGCTGGCTTCATAGGATGAGTTTGGAAGTTTACCTTCTGTTTTTATTTTTTGAAACAGCTTCAGTAGAATAGGTATGATTTTTTCTTTAAGTGCTTGGTAGTATTCCCTAGACAGCCATCTGGCCCTGGACTCTTGTTTTTTGGGGAAGTTTTTTATTACTGCTTCAATTTCTTTACTGGTTATCGGTCTATTAGGATTGTCTATTTCTTCCTGTTTCAGTCTTGGTGGCTTATAAGTTTCCAGAAAGGCATCCATTTCTTCCAGGTTGCTTAATTTGTTGGCATATAGTCTGGTAATAATTTCTAATAATTGTTTCTATTTCCTTGGTGTTAGTCGTGATTTCTTCCCTTTCAAGCATGATTTTATTGATTTGGGTCCTTTCCCTTTTCTTTTGAATAAGTCTGGCCAGAGGTTTATTGATCTTGTTAATTCTTTTAAAGAACCAGCTTCTAGTTTCATTGATCTTTTCTACTGTTTTTCCAGTTTCTATTTCATTGATCTCTGCTCTAATCTTAATTATTTCTCTTCTCCTGCTTGGTTTAGATTTTATTTGCTGTTCTTCCTCCAGCTCCTTTAGGTGTAAGGTTAGCTTGTGCATTTGGGATTTTTCTACTTTTTTGAGAGAGTCTTGGATGGCTATGTATTTCCCCCTTAGGACCACCTTTGCAGTATCCCATAGGTTTTGGACCGATGTGTTTTCATTCTCATTAGTTTCCATGAATTGTTTAAGTTCTTCTTTAATTTCCTGGTTGACCCAATCATTCTTTAGCCGGGTGCTTTTTAACTTCTAAGTGTTTGAATTCCTTCCAAATTTTTTCCTGTGATTGAGTTCCAGTTTCAAAGCATTGTGCTCTGATAACATGCAGGGAATAATCTCAGTCTTTTGGTATCAGTTGAGACCTGAGATTTGTGACACAGTATGTGGTCTATTCTGGAGAAAGTTTTGTGTTCACTCCAGAAGAATGAGTATTCTGTTGTTTTAGGGTGGAATGTTCTGTATATATCTTCAAAATCCATCTGGTCCAATGTGTCATTCAGAGCCCTTGTTTCTCTCTTGATCTTCTGCTTAGATGATCTGTTCATTGCTGAGAGTGGAGTGTTGACATCTCCTACTATTAATGTATTATTATCAATATGATTTTTTATTTTGGTTAACAGTTGGTTTATGTAGTTGGCTACATAACATGGGAGCCCATGTTAGGGGCATAGATATTTACAATTGTTAGATTTTCTTGTTGGATAGAGCCTTCAAGTATGATATAATGTCCCTCTACATCTCTTACTGCAGTCTTTGGTTTAAAATCTAATTTGTCTGATATAAGAATTGCTACCCCAGCTTTCTTTTGAGGTCCATTGTCATGATAAATCGTTCTCCATCCCCTCACTTTCAATCTGTATGTGTCTTTAGGTTCAACATGTGTCTCTTGTAGACAGCAAATGGATGGGTCCTGTATTTTTATCCAATCTGCAACCCTGTGTTGTTTCATGGGATCGTTTAGGCCTAACTTGAAAGATATGAATTTAGTGCCATCATATTGCCTGTAAAGTCCCTGTTTCTATAGATTGTCTCTGTAACTTTCTGGTCTATAATATTCTTGGGGTCTTTCTCTTTTTATAGAGTTCCCCTTAATATTTCGTGCAGAGCTGGCTTGGTGGTCACATATTCTTTCAGTTTCTGTCTGTCCTGGAAGCTCTTTGTCTCTCTGTCCATTCTGAATGATAGCCTTGATGGATAAAGTATTCTTGGCTGCACGTTCTTTTCATTTAGTACCCTGACTATGTCTTGCCAGCCCTTTCTGGCTTGCCAGGTTTCTGTGGATAGGTCTGATGTTATTCTGATGTTCCTGCCTCCATACATAAGAAATCTCTTCCCGCTAGCTGGTCTCAGGATAGCTTCCTTGGCTCTAAGATCTGCAAGTTTTACTATTATATGCCAGGTGTTCATCTATTTTTATTGATCTTGGGAGGGGTCTTTTCTGCTTCTTGGACACTAATGATTGTTTCCTTCCCCAGATTAGGGAAGTTCTCAGCTATGATTTGCTCGAATATAGCTTCTAGTCATATCTCTCTCTCTCCACCCCCTTAAGGATCCCAATAATTCTGACATTGGAATATTTCATGGCAATTTTGTTACTACTTGTTCTAATTTTTTTTATTATTTCTTCTTTCATTAAGAATCTTATTGTCTTTGTTTGCCAGGGATGCCCTAACAAAATACCACAGACTGGGTGGGTCAAATGACAAAATTTTATTTTCTTACAACTTCTGGAAGCTGGAAGTCCAAAATCAAGGTGTCAGCTGGTTGGTTTCTTCTAAGGACCCAGTCAGTTTAGATACAGGCCCAATAAATTAGGGCCTCATTCTATTAGTCTTATTTTAATTAACTTACCTCTTTCAATGCTCAATTATCAAATACAGTCATACCTATATGACATACCCATGTGACCTCATTTAAATTTAATTATCCCTTTGAAGGCTTTATCTCCGAATGTAGTTACATTCTGAGGTTCTGGGCTTGGAACATAAATATATGAATTTTACAAGGACTTAATTTAGCCCACCACACTTAATGAAGTCTACTGTTTATTTTACATATTCTGTATTTTGTTTGCTAGCTTAATTTAAATGAGGTCAGAGAAAACACTAAGGATATTTCATTGCAGGTTTATGGCCACCATGTAATAGATTTTGGTATTTGTTTTGATAAGTGTTCCCATTACATTTTTAAAGAATCTGAATTCTTTCATTATTGTGTGTAGAGCTACAAAAGCATTGTGTGCATGTGTATGTATGCATGTGCATACGTACATATCAATTTGCTTGGTTTGATAATCAGGTCAGATCTACTATATATGTACTGATATTTTTGTCTCCTTGTTTTCTTAGCTAGTGAGAAAGGTGTGTTAATATTTCTCTATCTGATTATGGATTTGCCTGTATCACCTTTTAATTATGTCAAATTTTGCTAAGGGTATTTTAAAACTGTATTATTGGGTATTCATAGAATTTGGAGTGTCATATCTTACTGTTGGGTTGATCATTTTGACACTATAAAATGGTTCTTTTTATCTCTAGCCTGAAAAACTCCCTTTAGTACTTATTGTAGTGCTTAAATTTTTAGAATCCTACCTTGCACAGTTTCAGAACTTGACAAATCTCTGAGACAGGAACAGAGCAGGGATTTGGTTGATTGTTTAGGCACATTAAGTGTTCAGTTTCATCACTCCTTTTTAATGAGACTTCCAAAAGTTCTTCTCTCTTTCTACAAAAACATATTGAGACCCAATGTGCATTCCCAGCCTCTAACACAAACACAGTTTTGGCAATACTCCTAGGGGAAATGTGTTGACTCCAACTCAACTTTTAGAGAACCTCATCTCTATGTCCATAACGTTTCTAGGTCCTGATCCTTATAAAGCTCTTTATTTTTTGAAAGCAGATGATATTTTTATTATTTACTAGGTCTTGTCATGGTTATTGGAGGTAATAACATTCTATTCTTGCACTAATCCATTTTAATCAGAAAAGGCAACCCTACTTCATTAAAATTAAAGGCAGCAGTTTTACATGTGTAATATTTGTAATATTTAAAAACTGAGTAAAAATTAAAATGTCATATTAACTCTAGGATATCCTACAAGAAAAAAATAATTTAAAATACATTTGAAACACTTTGAACTCATTGAATCAAATTATTAATTCTAGTATCAAGTTATTTCTTATGCTTACTCTAGATAGAAATCTATAGTATTAAATAAACTTAAAATACTAGATTTCCAGGTGAAGTTTATATTTTCGTATGAAACTATACAAGCATCAGCATATTAGGCAAACTGCTTGTACCAATATTTCGTATTCTTATCTTGAGTCAGTTGCAAAATTTTATTTTATGGTTTTATTGTAACTCACAGCCCACACAAAATCCTAATTGAAAAGAGTT
Organism: Ursus maritimus; assembly: GCF_017311325.1. NCBI lineage: Eukaryota > Metazoa > Chordata > Mammalia > Carnivora > Ursidae > Ursus > Ursus maritimus. Next base: position 20,379,939 of record NW_024426552.1, read on the forward strand.
TGACAGTCTGTGTTTTACCCTCCTCTAGACAATAGGACACATCCCCAAACCATATTGAACAATTTGCTACAAATTGCAGTTTACTCAAGAGAGACTTAAAATGATGATGAATGACAGAATTAGTTAGAATAAGTTACTCTGACTTTGAAAATGATTTCTAGTCCACATTGGGAAGCCATAAAATTGAGTCACATAAACTAAATCAAATCTGGCAGGGAAAAATTTCAGATACCAGGAAATATCCTTTGTCATGAGAGCCTATTTTGAAATTTAAATAAGAATATATACAAAATACACTTTCTGAATATCTTTGACTTTTAAAAATTACTTTGACTCATAAGAAAAAAAAAGTAAACTAGATCTGCCCTTATGAAAGAGTAAGGTAAAAAGGCTGACTTATAACAACTTTGTAAAATAGATAAAAATCCTGTCTTTCATATTTTAAGGGATAAATGACATTAATTGCATAGCTCATTTTTTCCTGAATAAAATACTTATAAGGATTTAAGACCGGAAATAAAGCAGCATTAATTCTTATAACTTATAAGCATGGATTACACACTCTTTTGGGGCAGGAACCATGCCTGTCTGCTCCCCTGCTGTCTCTTTCTCATGCCAGGCCCATGGAAGGAATTACTAATCAATTCACATTTAATTAATATAAATCAAAGAGACAATTTTACAAATACTTAATCCTTTTCATAACTCAATAAACTTGCTAAATATTATATTTCCAAGAGAAGGAAAAAGACATATAAAAAGGTAACATTAGATGTGCCATATTACATATCAAGTAAAGGGCACAGTTAGGAGCTAGTTAATTTCATCTGACTCCTTAGCTTCTGCTCTTTCCATTATAGTTTAACATGTCAGCAGTGTTCACTTGTTTCTCTTTTTGGTGTTCTATGAAGTGTGTGTGTGTGTGTGTGTAAACACGTGATTCTTGATAGGTTACAGAATTTTCTGATATTTCCTTTTTTGTATGGTGATCTCAAATTAATATCTTCCTGTTGTGTTTCTATTCCCATTTTATTCTCAAAAATATACACTACCTCTCCTTGTCTTATCTTTGAAGTTTGATCTTTGTAGTCCTAATATATATCATTTGCTACATTTAAAATTCAGAAGTATTTGCCTCAGTCAGGGTTCTCCAGAGAAACAGAACCAATAGGATATATATGGAGATTTATTATGAGGAATTGACTCACATGATTATAGAGGTTTGGAAGTCCCATGATCTAATTTCTCCAAGTTGGAGAGCCAGGATAACAGTGAACTAATTCTAGTCTGAGTTCAAAGGCCTGAGAACTAGGGTGGCTGAGGACATAAATCCTAGTACTAGGGCAGGAATCAACAGGCAGGCAAGAAACAAAGAGGATAGGATTCCTCCTTCCACTGTCTTTTGTTCTTTTCAGGCCCCCAAAGGACTGGATGATTTCCACCCACGCTCAGGAGAGTCATCTACTTTACTGAATCCACTGATTCAGATGCTACTCCCATCTGGCAACATCTTCACAGACGCATGCAGAAATAATGTTTAATCTTGGCACACATGGCTAGTCAAATTGACACATGAAATTAACCATCATGGTATTTCTCATTTCTCCTATTCTCCATGGAATTTTAAGCGTACAATTTGGATCACCTGTCCTTGAGGAGTGTGTGTAAAGTGTGCATAAGTGTAAATGTATGAATATACATGCACATATAAACATGAGAATTTTACAAGGTGAAAGTAAACAGAGCTCTGAAGCAACAGGCAAGAACACTTAGGCTTTTGTTTTCAATAATACCCGGTAAGTATCCTGACAAATACAAGTGGACAGCTATATCCCTGAAAAGTATCATGTCTTCCATCACTCAATTAGCAGTGCTTGTCATTAAGAATGAAATTCCTTGGGGCACCTGGGTGGCTCAGTTGTTAAGCGTCTGCCTTCAGCTCAGGTCATAATCCCAGCATTCTGGGATCAAGCCCTGCATCAGGCTCCCTGCTCAGTGGGAAGCCCGCTTCTCCCTTTCCCACTCCCCCTGCTTGTGTTCCCTCTCTCTCTGTCAAATAAATAAATAAAAACTTACAAAAAAAAAAAAGAATGAAATTCCTTGAGGCAGAAAGAAATAAAAATATTAGGTTAATTCCAAGAACACATGTGTATTTGAGTCTGGTTCAGTTCTCAGATGATTTTTTCCAAGTTCTTTGACAGAATGTGTATGGCTGACAAGAAGGGATGTGGGCTCTGAGAAACTACAAAAATAAAGTCAAATATTTAAATTTTAAGGGATGAAGACAATAAGAAGATAAATGTTCAAATTTTGAGAAAGCATGAAGATTTGAATATTGGAGAAGAGTTAAACTTCAACAAGTATAGAATGAATATTATAGCCATTTAAGTCATAGATAGAATGCAAAACTTAAAAACACGTTATTTTATCTCATGTATTCCTGGAAAATAATTCAGGCAGGACTTTGCTAGGAAATTCTTCAACTAAATATCGCCTGCAGAGTCTAAAACCACTTTTCTTAACTACCTAGCTCTTTGACAGAGCTGCCTGGAAGCTTGGGCTCAGCTAGGCCCCTCTCCCTGTCTGTGACAACTCAGGAATTCTCAAGGGAGTCTCTTCATCAAGTGAATTGAACTTACATGATTGTTCGTGGCTCATAAATTGAGTCTTTTTAGGTGCCTAGACAGTAGCTTCAAGTTTTTGTGTGACTTACCCTTGGAAGACCCAGAATTCACTTTTACCACATGATTGGTCAAGCAAGTTACTAAGGCCAGCACAGGGTAATGGGTAAGGAAATTAAACCTCATCTCTCAGTGAGAATTAGAAAATAATTTGTAGCCAGAATTTATAACAATGAGCGTGTAAATATCATCATTAATGATACAGAACTAATCTGGTTGGCATCGATGTGGGAAAACTTTTGTCCATGTGAGTCAATTCCAAAAGTCATTTGACTTTCATCCATCTCCTGGAGGCCAACAGTTCAGCAAACATATGAGATCATCAAAGAATGCAGGGAGAGAAATCAAGCTAGCAAATACAGGCAGAAAAATGCAATAGACAGCATGGTTATTCTGGGGTGCTCTCAATGTAAGAATATGCTCAGGGGCCCTACCAATAGAAAATAATGACTTCAAATGCATAGTCACATGACATTGTTGATAAGAGTTCTAGGCAGGTGGTAGCTACTTTGTGTTATTGTGAGTTCAAGTCAATTATGGGGCAGAGTATCAAGTTACATACCTGTGAAAACATGCATGCACATACAAACATATAGCTTAATGGCAGCAAAGGCACCAGAAAAAAAAAATAATAAAAGGAAGAATTAGGGGCACCTGGATGGTTCAGTTGGTTAAGCAACTGACTCTTGGTTTTGGCTGAGGTCGTGATCTCAGGGTCCTGAGATGGAGCCTCCCCTTAGGCTTCACACTCAGCAAGAAGTCTACTTGAGATTCTCTCACTCTCTGTCCCTCCCCCTCTCTCTAAAATAAATAAATAAATAAATAAATAAATAAATAAATAAATAAGCATTTTTAAAAAAGGAAGCATTAAAAAATGAGTATACTAATCAATACCTCCCATGAACATCATTACAGAGTAATTCCGTATTAAGAAGATATATAAGGGTTGGAAGAAACAAAAATATTTTTATTAGAAGAGACAGATTATCAGAATATCTGCATTACCATCTATATAGTTGCTTCTAATTATTCACTCATCAGATATTTAGTAAAGAAAACAGATCCATTCATTCCATTTGTTTTAGTAATCAGTGTTGGAAGTGATCCCAACTGCCTGTCATCACTTGTCTCCATTCTGATGATACAATGTCAAAATATTTCCATGATTTGATCAGTTATAACTGATGACAAAAGTGCTACTAATGGGTCCTCCTGGATCACGTAGTCACCATTCTGTGCCATCTCCATCACCACCGCTTTAACCCTACAACACAGGCACTTATCCATCAGAATAAGATTTTCCCGTCTTTGATTCCTCTCATCAATCTCATTGATCGGAAGTGTGTGTTGTTTCCTTTTGGCACTTTTACATCTAAGAAACATTATGAAGAGAAGGGTGGGGATGGATCAGTTACTTTTGATGCAAGTGTTTTTTCATGCATATGAACTATATTTTATAGATGGAAACAAAAATTTCAATGCTGAAAACTCAATAACAATTAAAATATTATCCCTGATGCATATAACCAAAACAATATGTTATGAATATAACATGAATATGAATATCTAGACAGATGTTCTTTTTGTTTTTTTCATTTTTTATTATGAGATATTCATAAACTGTATTCCCTAAGTCATTTCCATACACAGCCTGTTACTTGGTTACACTTCTTATTCCAAGGTGGGGTATTCACAGGTAGAATGTTAATAAATACACTTATAAAAAGACCCAAAACTAATGGTGTACTATATAGTGGCTAACTAAACATAATAATAATTTAAAAAAAGATTTCAGAGCCAAATTAATTGAGTAGAATGGAATGTAATTTAAAAAGGTAAGAAAATTCAATACCACCAAAACTGGCTTACTCATAAATAAATCTTAATTTTTTTTCTCAGTGATTGCTTAAGTAGTAAGCAATCTAACATTTATTTTTCTTTTTGGAAAAGTCAAGATTTTGTTTGTTTATTTTGTTTTTCTGATAGTTTGGTAAAGAGCCATCTTGGGTTAGAGGCAGAAAAAGCTAACAGAATAAAAAATAATGAGATAAGAATAAATTCTATTATTGCATATTACTTTGTAATTTGGTGGAAATTATTCTTTGTACTGACAATTTGTCTTTTTATATAATTGTTAAATTTAAAATTAAAACTTAAAGTCTAATTAGAAAATATTTTCCAATAAACATGATCAAATTTATGTGATAAGTTTTACCTTTACATGACATATTATTGATCTGATTATATGATCTGATGGAGAAGCCATTAGGTATGATATACATGTTACATGTTATACAATTGGCAAATCCAAGTAAAACTAAATTAATTATAAGTATTCTCATTCTAATTTATTGACTACCTTATGCTTTGATTTGGAAATCACTCTATATGATTTGCAATTTCTTTGACTAAGTAAACTCAAAGTTGTAATTGTAGAGTTCTCATTCTGCTTTTGAAGTCCTTTATTGTCAATTAATTTTTGTTTGTTTTCATAAGACCCTAAGATAAAGAACTTTTCAATATTACTATGCACAGCTTTCAAGACTGGAGAAACACTGCAGGAGTGTTAAAATCAACATTCTAGGGCAGGTGACCAACATCATTATTACTTGGTCTTATTGGTATATGATAGTTAGGTCTCTGTTGTTTATTAATTTGTAAAATAGGACAAATACTTATTCTACAGGGTTATTGTGAATTAATACATCATGTGAAAAATACATAGATTAGGACCTATGATATGAGAGGGACTCAGAAACAATTATTTTGCATTATTCCCATAATTCACTGACATAAATATAGAAGTTAATATTTATAAAAGTAGGTTGTTTGGGGACACTCTTATTATTCTATGTACTTTATAGATATTATTTTAATAATCTCACCAATTACTAAGATAAGTAATATAATATTCCACAATTTACAGGTGATTGATGTTTATTTGAAATAGCTGTTTCATGACATAATTTATGAAGTAAGTTATGTATTACCAAATTTGTAGTTTTGTTTTTACTTAAGATTTGCATTCATGTATTACTCATTCTCACTAATGGAGCATAAAAACCTTGTCATGAAGGTAGTACTGTGTATGGGCTTTAACAGTCAGACTTGAAATAATGGGCAACTGTCCTGGGTCAAGGTTAAAGGCTCATTTGGCATTTTAAAAGAAAACTGTCTTCCAGATTTGAATTAGGTCAATCTTGCAGGAGGTGTTATAAGACATTCTGCTTAAAAGATAACCCCTATTGTATAAACTGCAAATATAAATGACCTCAAAGGAACAAATTAATGAAGCATTTTCAAGGACTTTATTTTTGTCACAGCATGATCTCTTCTTTAAAGTTACATCAAAGATGGAATGCTATAACCTAGAATTATGGCTATATCAGAAGGATACCTTTATGTAAAATACCAATTTCATAAGATTAAAAATATCTTGCTTTAGGAAGACTCTTATAAGAAAATTCATGTTGGAAAATGATGTATACTAAAAGAGTTTCCAATATGTAAATATGAGCAGAATATATATGTATATAAATGCATTTTTGGCAATTTATCAATATAATGATACCATAATGTGCACATAAGCAATGGTATATCAACTTATTAAGGTCATTATACATATTCTTTTAAAAACAATAAAAGGTTATACAAATATTAGAAGAATGCTATTAGGTCATCAAGACAAGTGGGAAATATAATTGAAAAAGTACACACATGTTTATGTATAAACAAACACATTTCCAAAACTAATAGACAAAATTTAATTTAAAAGCTATTAATTTACTGTATTGCATACAAAACCAGGGTCCCAGATTCAGGCCAAAATACACCTATATTTTATTTTATTCAGGATCCCAGATTCAGGCCAAAATAGACCTATATTTTATTTTATTCAGTTACAGTTTTTCTTCCCACTGTCCAGTAATTTGTTTTAAATTTGAGTAATTTTGAATTCCACAAATGAAACTGCAGAATAGCAATGATTTGTTTGAATTCTCTCTTCTGTGCACTGAGTGTGATCTAAAACCCCACAATATCCAATATACGCGAAGCTCAGGAAAGGCTTAGTAAATACACACAGATTGGAATCATGGTGCTCTTTGCTTCTGAATGGAATGGTCCCGCAGAAAAAGCACAAGATACAGCACAGTGTAAGGGGACATGTTACATATGAAGTGACCTAAAGTACACTAGTATTTTCCATATGTGTAAAGAGGAAACCTATAGAGGTTAAAGGGCCTTTTATGCTCATTTAAAAGTCCAGCAAGTTGTCGCTAATGTGTTTTTTCAAATGTTTAGGACGGCACTGCAATCCAAGGTAAGGTATGCTGATTAGTATTGTGTTTGTTGAATTGACAGTCTTATCTCTATCACATACCAATGTTTTTGCTGTAGATTTCCTTTGAAGAAAAGAGATTTAAATGCATTTAGATACATACGTATGTACCTATGTATCATATGTATTAATACGAAGAAAACCACTATTTCATTTCCAATATGTACTATGCACTGACATAATTTTAATTAACATGTAACTCACTTAGACAATTGGAAAGTCAAGTATCATTTCTATTTTAGTTAAGACAATAAGGCCTGCAGATGATAATTTGTTTCTAAGAGTAAATGATACATGAGCAATCTGCTCAGATCTGACAGATTCCAGTGCATGGCTTTTCATTCCAATACTTTATCTCTGATTGCTCTTCCACTGAAGTATTAAAACTTTGTGGATTAGATATTAAATTAGTTTATGAAGCAAATAGTTTTTAAATGTTATTTATCTCATAATTTTTATTTGACAAAATAGAAAATTTGTCCAAAGAACAAAAGATAAAACTAACAAAAAGTCTGTATGCATTTTGAGACAGTTTCTAAATTTTTATATTATGGGAAATAGGTAGCATTATAAAACTGTGAAAACTCCAGGCAAAATAAAAAATCATTTCATATATCATTAATTTGATGTGTAAATTGAGAAGCTTTATTTCTATACACAGATCTAAGGTATCACTCAGCTAAATATTGAAAGAATCTCACCATGTTAAAAAAAAGCACATAAATATGAAAAATCCCATATGCAACAATTCAAAACAGGATTTTGAACATATAAAGCATTCCAATGAGTAAATAAAGTATAATGAAAATGAAAGAGATACTGTTTTTATCTATATTAGATGAGAAATAATGGGGGAAAATATCCAGGATTGTTTGTTGAGTATAAAATGAAAAAAATCATTCTAAGGGGTACTTTACAAATTTTTTAAATATCTATGAAAGGCTTGCAGTGAAGGAGGTATGAAGACAATGGAAAACATAAAAATGCTAAATCACGATTATTATAGATCTGTTGTCTAGTCATACAATGGAGTGCTATGTACTTTCCAAAAAGATGAAGAACATCTAATGTCATGTGAAGCATTTGTAGTATGCTGAAAATTCAGGAAACCAAATTGTGTATGTCTGTATATGTAAACAGATGGAGAGAAGAGAGAAAGAGCAAGAGAGCAAGAGAGAGACAGAGACTGGAGATAGAGTAAGCAGGAAACAGAGAGAGAAACCATGAAAGAAAGAGGTAAGTGATAGGTCAGTGAACTCACTGAGGTAACTATGATCTCTGAGTGATGGGATTATAGGGGATTTTACATTCTATTCATGTATTTTTCTATATTTTCTGAGTTTCATTCAAAATTTTATATATTTAAAATAAATTTAAAATAAAATATATTTTACCTCTACTATGAAAATTAACCTTAAAATTTACAAAACACTGAATTTGGAGCCATGGCACACTTCAACAACAGTTCGGACAAGCACTCTCTCCATTGGTAAATGTGCCCAATCTAATCACTCCATTCCTTAAAAGCGGAGAATTTCCTTTTACCGGAGTCAGAGAGATGTTGTAGAGGAGTAAAGGACAGAAGTGAGGCAGAAAAGGAAATCAGAGAGATTTTGGAAGCATGGGACAAACTCTAGCCCATGGTTGCTGGCTTCGAAGTTGGAGAAACAGAACGAGGGAATGCAGCAGCCTGAAGATGCTGAGAACAACCCCAGCCCAGAGTCAACAGGGAAATAAAGACCTCCATCCTAGATACCCCCACAGGGCATGTGCCCTGTAGACATTTTGATATCAGCCATTTGAGACCCTAAGCGGACCCACCAGATATCTTATAAGAACCTGCCAGACCTCCTGAATTTCTTAAGCGATGATCCTTGGGCTTTGTTTAAAGCTGCCAAATTGTGGTACTTTTTTTACTAGAGCAACAGCAAATTAATAGTTACTTAGTTACTGCTTCCCAGGCCCATTCTCCTCTCTTATTTCCCATCTTCCATCACATAGGTGATGCTCTAACATGTTTTAATACATATCATTGAATGGGCAAGTTAATCAAATAAAATAAGTAGTATTTATTATGTGCAGGTAATTTGATTTATATAAATGAATTTGTGCTATAGACTTTACCTCCTTTCAGGTTTTGGACAGTGACTTCTGTTCATCTGTGTTTATAAGCTTATTGCATTTAAATTCTGCATCGTTCATGGATTCAGGGTGGATTCACCCTATTTCACTTTTCCTTTCCCCCTGTGGTAGTCTTCGAGGTAGCTTCAGTTCTTCACAAACCACAAACGATACCGTGATTAACATCCATGCTCAGGACTAATGATATACCTGTTATATTAATTCATAATTTGTCTATGTTCTTTGTTATTACTTTATATGTAATGGGTACATTATACCACCCAAGATAATCAAGGCTCTTTCCCATATTTTTGTTAACACTCCCCATGATCAGATAAGATATTTGATTTATTTTTGCCAATCTGATCAATATAAACTTTAATCTCACTTTTGTTTTAAAATGCATTGCTTTGACTTCTAGCCATGCTAAGTATGTCTTCATATACTTGTTAACTCTTCAATTTTTTTTTCCATCTACGACTGGTCTATTCATATTTTTTGCCTATTTTCCTTTGAGCTACATGTTTGTTTGTTTTTTTCTTTTCTTGTTGATTTTTAAAAGTTTCTCGTAAATTTTAACTGATAATGTGAAGATGTTTCTAGAGGCATTTTTACCATCTTTATAGAGATACAATTTATATACAATACAACTCGCCAATTTTCAATAGCAGCATTGGGGTATTGTTGGAGGTTTGTTCTTTTTTTTTTTTTTCCCCATTTCGGTGCATGTACAGTGGTGTATAAATGGTGTAGGAATTACTAGGTGTAAAGATGAGTGCTGATTAGAGCACTAAGGTCGTATGTTTTCTTGAAATTTTAACATTTCCACCTCGAGTAGATGCTGTCAGAGAGGAAAAGGAATTATAACATGGAAATATTCCAAACGTAATTTTTAAATTCTTTTCCTAAACAAGTTTATTGAGGTGCATTTTAAATATTATACAATTAACCATTTCCTGTGAACAATTCAAGAACTTATAGTAACTTTATTGAGTGATTACACCACCACCATAAATCCATATCAGAACATTTTCATTCTATCTTGTCCATTTGCAGTTAATTGTCGCTTCCACCCAGACCCAGGCAGCCACTAATCTACTAACTGTTTTGTGAATAGTTCGCATAAACCAATCTACAGAGTATGTGGTCTTGGGTCTAGCTTCTTTTACTTCACATAATGTGTTTCAAAATTCATCTGTAAGGCAACATTGTCAGTTTTTCCTTTTTATTTTGAATAGTGTTTCATGCTATAGATACACTATATATTTTCTAACCATCAACCAGTTGATAGACATTTAATTGTTTACAATTTTTCTCTCTTGTATTTACAGTTTTTCTCTATTATGAATATTGCTGCTATAAACATTTTCACTTAGGTCTTTTTGTAGACATGTTTTCATTTATCTTTGAGAGAAGACCTAGGAATGGAATTACTAGATCATATGGTAGTTTTATTTTTAGCTTTTAGAGAAATCGATAAACTATTTTTCATAATGGTTGTACCATATTAGATTCCTATTACAACATAAGATTCTGGTTTCTCCCCATACTCACCAACATGTGCTAGTGTCTGTCTTTTTGATCATAGCCATCCTCCTAGATATGAGGTAGTATCTTTTTTTTTATCTTGTGGTTTAATTTGTATTTCCCTAATTACTAATGATATCAAATAACATTTTATTCATTTGAAATGCTATAATTAGCTGATTATTGTGTTTGATATATACTGTTTATTCACAACCTTCTGGGTTAATTGATTGAGATAATTATTTTGAACCATAGAATATAGGTAAATAAAGCTAATAGTGTCTATACTATTAATATAAATCACTTCAAAGTGCACAGGGTACTTGTTAAAAATGTTCTAAATTAACAAATAGCAGCACAGTTAAACAGTTAAATATTAAATATTATTGACATTGCAGAAAGTGCAACCCTCCTTTAAAATGAGCAAGCTATATTATAATTAAAAATTTTTAAGGTAGTTTTTTGAGATGATATGAAGTTAATTAATTTATTTCTCAGATGCTATCAGCTTATATATATCAAAAGATACTTGGCTAAAAGAGAAATTTTGCACAATATTTGAATAGCAAAGTGAAGCATCTTCATTTTTTTGTAGGTTTCCAATTTACAGAACATGATATTTTAGGACCATAAACCATAACCTTTTGAAATAACTGTTCCACCAGAAGGAAATTATTTCCATCTCCAGTGGACAAAAACCTGCATGTTAATATTTTCCCCTACAGAATAGTATAATAGCTCATTAAATAAAAGTCCAGTCCAGCATTTTTCTAAAAGAAAACCAGTGACTTAATTGCCTATTTTCCCAGAAAAAAATTAACTCAATATCTAAATACATTCAAACAAGAAAGCACACACTTTGTTAGGCACACATTCACTTTGTTTAACTTCTACTCTGAGGCAGTTGCCAATTATTGGCATCCTTCAGAATTTCTAATTTAATGGATAAATTCCTCTTCCTTTTTTCCCTCTCTCTTCTACCTTCTCTGGTATATTTTATTAAGGTAATCTTACACTTCACTAAGAACTTTACTTTCTCTTTCATCCTATATCACAGTGATTTTTTCCAAGGTTTATTCTTTGTTTTGCTTATGATATTCTAAAATCCACTCAAAAGGAAGTTTTATGTAAGTTTTCTAATTGTTTCTTTTAACTTGAATTTTTTTTCATTATCATTTAAGTAATCATTTAACTACATATGCAATTCTAAGTTTAATTTTATTTTCTGTGATATATTTAAAACATTTGTTTTGTATTCAGCATTACTATATTTGTTCCTCATACTTATTTCTTTTTAGGTAATCAGTGGTTATCCCTCTTGACACTTGTAACTGTTTTTTGTTTTTGTTTTTGTTTTTTTTTTTTGGTTTTTTGGTGGGGTTTTTGGTCATTAATGTGTTAGAATTAACTATAATTGTGTAGCTTCCTTCTGGGTTGTGAACATTACTCACATTGGAAAAGTCAAAATAGAAAAGCAGAAGAGGAATAATTGCAGAAATAATGATAATCATTTCCCTAATGAAACAATGATATAAAAACTCAGATGAGAAGGAGTGTGCCAAACCAAATAATTTAGACAAGTAAACACAAATAAACACTGATACACACACACACACACACACACACAGACACACTTATACAAGTCCCCTTGTTATCAAATATTTCTCTCCATTTTAGATGAAGATCCTGCCTTCCATTAAACTAATTAATTCATTAACACCTGTAGCTATACAGAGAAGTCACAGGAACTGAATAGAAACATGGCTTGGACATTTCACATATTATCTTGCTACATTCTTCTTTCTTCATAATATCCTGAGTCAAATTGGTTGGATAGATTTCTTTTTTTTTCCTTAAAATTTAATGATGACATGGTAATATTCAACAAGGATGTAAGATGGTTCATAACAGAGGTTCCTAGATAAAAATGGAGAGAATTCGAACTTCAGTGTCCTAGGTTTAATATTTGATGAGTTGTATATGCAATAAAGTGATTTAACAAATCATTTCTCTTCCCAACAATACCTATCTTTGGAGTTATAGAAATTCTACGCTATCCTCTCCTGCCCTGCGGAAAAAATTGAGGTGAAGGTCACTGGGCTGAACCTGCTTTACAAATGGAAATGAACATAAAACAGTTTAATATAGGCAGAAATATTGTTCTCATTGCATTCATTTAAAAAAGTCTACATCAGGGACGCCTGGGTGGCTCAATCGTTAAGCGTCTGCCTTCAGTTCAGGGCGTGATCCCAGGGTCCTAGGATCCAGCCCTGCATCGGGCTCCCTGCTCCGCTGGGAGCCTGCTTTTTCCTCACCCACTCCCCCTGCTTGTGTTCCCTCTCTCGCTGGCTGTCTCTGTCAAATATATAAATAAAATCTTTAAAAAAAAGTCTACATCAGAAACTATGTACTATATGTTGCTAATTGAATTCAAATAAAAAAATAAAAAAAAAGTTTCTTGTTTCTTACCTGTATTTCTTTGAAATCATGAAAAATGCCATTATTTTACTGGGTTGAAGTGGCCACATCCTCCTCTTACTCTCAGTGCTCTAGCACCTCACCCCTTCCTACCACACAGATTCTCCCAGCCCTTCACTCTACAGTGTTCACATGTCTTCTAGATTCTCACTGGATGTCTAAGTTTGATTTTTTAAATTCCACCTTTTCATTTTCCAAATTTCAAGTTGCTATTCTTCTCCATATGTTTTTCATCTTTTTGACAACCCCTGAAGCTCTAAAGATGCAGTCTGATAAATAGAACATCTCTTAGAGAACTATGATAAGAAGACTCTGTGCTAGAATGCTTTTGGACCAGGAGGTAGATTCATTTTATACAGCAAAGTGCCACTTAAAATACATGCTTTAAGTAAATACAGAATTGAAATATATACTTATAGTGCTTTTTAAAGATTTATTTATTTATTTTGTGGGGGAGGGAGGAGTAGAGGGAGAGAGAGAGTCCCAAACAGAACCCCCCCCCCAAGCTTGGGGCCCTACACAGGCTCAATTTCATGATTTCTTAAAAAAAAAAAAATAAGATTTCTTTTTTATTTTAGAGAAAGAGAAAATAATGGGATATTTTTACTCTGCTCTAGTGTAAAATATTTTTCAGATAGATTTAGTTATTTTTGTTTGTTAAAGTTGTATTATAATACTTAAAGGAAAATGCTTGAAAAACAGTAAACGGAAAGGCTCGTGATAGCCCAACCTAACATTATATCTCCCAACTCATTTTATAGGATAATTCTACATTTTATTGAGTAGGCTCTTGGTATAATAAAGTCAAATAGCTGACATAATCATTGTGAGATTAGATACAAAAACAAAAGAAAACATATGAGATTCTTGACTCGCTTCCCAGGCCTAATTCCACTAACATAGAGTAGAAAATTTATTAAGTGTTGGGACACCTGAAAGACTCAGTTAAGCATCTGCCTTTGGCTCAGGTCATGATCTCAGGGTCTTGGGATGGAGCCCTGCCTCCGGCTCCCTGCTTAGCAGACTCTGATTTTTCTTTTCCTTCTGCATCTCCCCCCCCCCCACTTGTGCTTGCTTTCTCTCTCTCTCAAATAAAATCTTTTCTAATAAAGAAAATTAATTAAGCATCATTATCAAATTCTATCCAAGAAAATAATTAGGGCAACTTTTCTTTTAAATAATTAATATTGGGATGCCTGGGTGGCTTAGTGGGTTAAGGGTCTGCCTCCAGAAGCTCAGGTCATGATCCCAGGGTCCTGGGATCGAGTCCTGCTTTGGGCTCCTTGCTCAGCAGAATCTGCTTCTCCCTCTGCCTGCCGCTCCCTCTTCTTATGCTTTGTCTCTGTCTCTCTCTCTCTGTCTCTCTCTCTCACGGTCTTTCTCAAATAAATAAATAAAATCTTTTTAAAAATAAATAATTAATATTATGAAATATAAATAAGGAGAGGTTAGGTCTTTTTGTACAGTTAAAGGCAAAAGGAAGATACAGAGAAAGAAACAGAAGTAAATACAGAGTAGGATAAACACAATAATGTATGAAGAATCTGCAAAGTTGATCTGTTGTTGGTAGACGTTTAGCTTCTGTGTAAATAGGTTTGACCATCAAAACCCAGAGCTGAGGGGCGCCTGGGTGGCTTAGCCCATGAGGCATCTGCCTTCTGCTGAGGTGGTGATCTCGGGGTCCTGGGATGGAGCCCTGCTCTGCCTCTGGCTCCCTGCTCACGGGGATCCTGCTTCTCCCACTTCCTCGGATGCTCCCCCTGCTTGTGCTCTCTTGTGCTCTCTCTCTGCCAAATAAAACCTTAAAAAAATAAAAATAAAAAATAAATAAATAAAATAAAACCAGAGCTGATTGACAGCTGTATTTAAACTTCCCATGTCTTTGGTATTACTATCACAGGACTCCTGACCCTGGAATGTGAGAACTGCATCTGCCTTCAAAAACATTTTTGCCTCTAGTAAGGTTAATCAGAATTTCAAAGTTCTTTGAAAATTTTGCCCTTTAACACTTAACAGAAATGTATTTTGCTATAGGACCTCTTTATTGGGATAAATCACAGTGTGTGATTTCTGGATGTCTAAATTTCAATATTCAGTGAAGAAAATATGAAACTTTCTTTTAAACCAAAGAGGAAAGAAGAAGCAATGCTCACTAGGCCCTCCTTCAGGGAGTCAACAGTCCTCTGGCAGATGGAGCCATAAGCCTCAGCTTTTTCTCGGAATGTCAGTGGTGAGTAAAAATGACCATCAAGGTTGTAATTCCAATTCATATCAAAGAAGAAAGTCCCTTGGCATCCCAACACCAACTCCCTGAACTCTCAGATCTACTTCAATACATGACGACACGATGCATAAAGAATAAGACTTCAAATAAACCAAATTTGCACAGAGAGAGAGAAAACAAGACAAAACAAAAAAAGCTTCGAATTTACACAAAGTCACTAAATTTCTTGAGGAAGCAGACTGATTTATACTTTGGGTAAGATGTGAAAATATAGCAGCGTCAGAATGCCAGCTTTTATGTTGAAATGATTCTGCCACAAAAATTACCAAACTGAGATTTGGGCCAGTATGTGGCTTTCATGATTTAACTACAGAACATTTACAGGAAGTGATCCCACATAGATTAAGTCATGTGCCTTCTGAGAGAAGTCAAGGATCACTTACACACTCAGTTCAGCACTGATAAATAGAGCATAATCCATTTTTTCCTATATCGTTTTTTAAAAAAATCAATCTACAGTTGTGCACCCATACTCCTGCCAATGGTGTATTTCTATTTGATTTTTAATCTCAATGTGGACAAATAGATTTTATTCTTATTCAGTTTTTCAAAATAAAATGTCATTAACCATTTGATGTTCAAATTGTCCCCACTTTGGCCGGTGGAAGCCTCTTCAAGCTGTTTTCTGTATTGTTTTGACATGGCATATCTCTGTATATGAATAAATGCATATATGCATATATCTACATGTAATCGTATATGTATGTATATATCTATATGCTTGCATGCATAACCACATATGCATATGTATATTTGCATGTATATATTTTTGTTTTTATTAATTGTAAATTTATTCTGATGCTCTTAATTTCAATCTAAACTTCCACCATTACATGTGTGTGTGTTTCTCTTCTCCCACAGTGAGCTCACCTCTGAAAAATATTGATATATTTATCTGTTCGTTAAAATACTATCAGAAGTGTTACAACAACACAGCTACAAACTAATAGTCTAGATCGAAATATATTTGAGGTTCTTTTTATTTTCATTTTTGTCTCGGGACTGAGGATATATGTTGATGTTATTTGTATTAATTTGTCTCTTCACTGTTTTTATGTTATCAGTTTGATAGACAAGTGATTCATTTGTTTCTTTTTGCACTCAGTTTCAAATTTGCTTTTCCATTCCTTGTTAATTTATGTTTGTTAAAATATGTAAATTAGTGATGATATAAAAATTTGAAGCTGCTTCTGCCTCATTGTATCTCCCACCTCCTCGTCAACCATCCCTTTAGACATGCAATTCCATAGCTTCTGGTTTATCGTTCCTGTGTTTTTTTTTGCCAAAGTGGTTCTTTGAAATAAAAAGCAGCACATTACATATCCTGGTTTGCACTTTTCTCTGGGTTACCAAAAATACATTTTTTTAAAGTTTTTATTTATTTGACAGAAAAAGACACAGCGAGAGAGGGAACACAAGCAGGGGGAGTGGGAGAGGGAGAAGCAGGCTTCCCGCTGAGCAGGGAGCCCAATGCGGGGCTCGATCCCAGGACCCTTGGAATCATGACCTGAGCCGAAGGCAGATGCTCAACGACTGAGCCACCCGGACGCCCCAAAAATATTCTTGATATCACTGTTTACCAGTTAATGGAAACTTTTTTCATTCTTTTCTTTTAATCACTGCATTGTACTAAATTATATGGATGTATTTTAGTTTACTTAGCAACTTCTTATATGTAAGCATTAACACTACTTCCCACAGTTTGATGTTATATACAATGTGACAATTAATAACTGTGATTTTATTTCGTGTTATTGAAAATGTAACTTTGAGTTCCTATAAGTGTGTTTGCGGGGTTAATTTTGATGCTTATTGCCATGTTCCCAATTACAGGAATTGTACCATTCCTTATTCCCGCCAGCAATATATAAAAGTGGTCATCTGTTTTAACTTCACCAGGGCAGCATTCTATCAAAATTTTGAATTTTTGTAATTCTGATGAGAAAAGCTGTTTCAGTATAGGTTAGAATTGCGTTGTTTGAACTACCTTTGTATCCATTTTCATACTATCGGTTCATATCATTAGTAACATTTTTAAATTTTTTCCTTTCCCACTGACTTTGACAAGTTATTAGATATTAGTAAAATAAGTATTTTATCCATGATATATGTTGCATTTTTTTCAATTTGTTATTTTCCCCTTAATATGTCTTAATGATTTTCTTATTTTGCCATGTAAAAGTTGGGGATTTTGTTTGTAATATATTTGAATTAATCAAATTTATTTTTTATGGCACCTAAGTTTTTGAAGTTTGGTTAAAAAGTTTTATCTCACATGCAGATTATAAAAAGAAATGACATGTTTACTTTTATTACTTTCTATACTTTTACTTTTTATATTTGTATGTCTGATTCTTTTGAAGTTTATTTCTGTTTGGAATACGGTATGAATCTAATTTTATTGTATTCCAAATGGCTAAGCTGTTGTGTCAATGCCATTTATTAAAAAATAAATCAATCTTTGCTCTAGAATTTGAGATGCTACCTTTATCACAAACTAAATTTCCATATATGCTTGGACCTATTTCTAATGCTTTTATTTTGTTCCAATAAGCTATCTACTCATGTGCCAGGTAACATATTGCTTTATTAGTAGAGCCTTTTTAATAGTCATTATTCTCTTTTCCTTGTTCATCATTTTCAAGAAATTCCTAGCTATTCTTGCTTTTCATTATTTCATAAAACCTTCAACATCAACATCTTAGTTCCAGAAAATGAAGCTGATGGTATTTTTATTGGGATCATAGTAAATGTGTAAATTAACTTAGGGAGAACAGACATGATGATGCTTTATGGCTGTTTATCCATGGTAAAAACCATTTTTGTGTTTTTCAGGAGGGTTTCAAACTTCCTGATATGAGATTTTGCAAATTTCTTATTAAATGTAATTCCAAGTGTTTGACCTGTTTCTTAGGTTATGTAAATAAGGCTTTTCTTCTCCATTATGTTCAGTTTTCATAAGATTAGAGAATGAGTGAAATTCACATCCTCTCTGGAATCTTCTCTGATACTTCTCTGTACAGAGGACAGCTCCTTTAAGGCTAGCATCATCTTCATAATATGATACACTTTATAGCTTCAACTGTTACGTACTTGAAAACACAAGGTTCTCCCCATGAGAGACTCTTGACTCCAGAAAGCAAACTGAGGGTTGCAAAAAGGGAGGTGGTTGGGGTTTGGGGTAACTGCTGATGGGCATTAAGGAGGGCTCATGATGTGATGAGCACTGGGTGTTATATGCATCTAATGAATTACTGAACCTACATCAAAAACGATGACGTACTATATGTTGGCTAATTGAATTTAAATTTAAAAAAATGTTTAACCCTAAAAACAAAACGAAAACAAACCAAAACAACAAAACAACAAAAAAAGAAAATACAAGGTTTTTCAGGTCAGGTGGACAGTGCTCCACGGGTCCACCTCCTTCACTTCTGAGCTGTTACTCAATTTGTGATCTCATTTCTTCATTTTTCTACACCTAGTTAAAATCCTAGCAAATAGGAGTATTAGCATCCTCCTTAAAAACCTTGTGAGAAATAAATTATATTTAAAAAGGTATAGGGCTTTCCAAAACACTTACTTGGAATTTACTACTAAAAAATTACTGTTATTCTCTTTCTACTTTAGTAAAACAAATGAGATATGTGTTATTGACTATTTATTCTACCTCTAATGAGCCCTCAGCATACATGAGAATGAGGTCATTAGTGTTTAGCAGAAGAAAAGGCCAATGACTGTTTAACAACATTCTACTCTTGAAATTCCATAAGTGAAGGACATAGTGTGATCTCACTTATGAGGCCATGTCCCTGTAAGAAATGGACTATTTAGAGCATAAACTCTGGATAGAAGTAACTCCCTGCTCCCATGTCAAAGATGGAGGGAGGGAGATAAGCACAATTCTCTATTTATTTCAAACTTCATGTCCTAAGGAAACTAGCCTCTTTAATGGGAGTTTCAATTTTTTTCATCTCACACTTCATTTGTGGGAAGGTGCTTCTTTCTACTCAGGGAAACAACTGAGTTACGGGAGAACGCAAGAACATTCAGCTTTTTGAAGGATGATTTTCTTCAATAAAGCCATGACTATAATCTGAAATTAAAGTAAATAATTTTAAATATTGACTCTAAGATGTTCAACTTTTAGGACCTTGAAAATATGAAACAAAAAATATTAAAAACCTGACAAATCTCTAATGATTACATGTAAAGTGAAAAACACACAAGAACTAATAACACAATACTTTACTTCTTTCCTGATTCCATTTCTGTCTCAATCTGAAGTAACACATGACAGGAAATATTTGAAAAACAAATTTTCCTTTCCCACTCAGGCCTAAATAATAACACAAGGAACAGGAATTATGTTAAGATGAGAATATTTTCCCCACATGCCTGAATGAATTAAATACTCCAGTGTCCACTATTTTCCTACTACCTGTTCAGGATGGAATCACCTGGTTGAAAGGAGATAATTCCAGGGGATCTTGTCATTGCCATTCCTTCTCTAATTTTCCTTATTAAGAAAATGTAGATTGCGCATAGAAGCATGAGGGTACGTCCTTCACCACATATGAGAAAACCAATCTATCTTCAAATAAGAGCTCATCTAAACTAGTTCCTAATTAATGAGATTTCTTTTTACATATTCATCAAAGAGAGTTCTAGTAAAAATCTAAGAGTTTATGATTAGCATTTCGCTTGTCATCATCTATCTTTGGATCGTATCATTTAGTTTGAAAAGGTTAATTGTGTATGAATCATCCATTATTTTAATAAAGTAGGTAATTTCAATCACCTGACTTTTCTGCTATACTTAGTTTTCTGAAACACATAACTTTTCATTTCCATTATTTGTGTGGTTCTAATTTTTCAAGAGTAAGTAGACCATACATAGGTAACTTAACTTCATATATAGAAGTTGACATTATTTTAGTAACGTATTTATGCTTGATAAATCAAGTTTTCCACAATATATTTAACGTTTAAATGTATTTTTATACTTATATGTCACTGTTTCAGAATGAGTTCTGTTTAGAACATACCTTTCTAAATAGAGCATTTTATTATTTTAAGGATCTATGATAAAAGAGTTCTAAAGTAAAATACATATATTAAGGTTTCTTAATAATGACACTTTTTTACCTAAAAAAAACCCCAGAATTTTTCTCATTGAATAAAGTCTTCCTTTTGATTATGCACTGCACTGGATTCCACATAGGAGTTTCTTTTCTCTTTCTCCTGCTAATGGAAAACTAAATTTTAATGTCTAAATTCTTTAGGTCACTGTTTCTTTTCTGTCTTTAGGGTTCTTTCCTGGAATAACGAATGCTCATATTTGATACCTAAAAACTTAGAGTAAACCCTGGATGAACAAAACAAACCACCAGAAATAAAGGGATTCAAGTGTGTGTTACAGAGCTCATTCTCTGATATGAAATAAACACAGGCCTCTCTGTTAATGACTGGACTAAGAAATAATCATGAAAAAAATACATGCAGAAAGGATATTTTGAGGAGTAAATGGGTATTAATCTTGTGATTAATCACAAGATAGATAAAATATTTCTTTTGTTAATAATCTTTACAGCTACCACTACTTTAAATGTACAGTTCAATAGGTTTTGACAAATATAAGCACTTGTGTAACCATCACCACAAAAAGTTGCTACCTATCAATGGAAGTCAGTCACTTCCATCCTCTGCTTCAGGCAATAGCTTATCTGCTTCTTTCCCTTACTTTGTTTTCTTAGAATTTCATAGAAACACAGTCCTACCTCCTTCATTCAACATCACATTCTTGAGATTCATCTATATTGTTGAATGTATCAGTATTTGTTCTTTTACATTGTTGAGTAGTCTTTCAACAATTATTTGAATTTATTTTTATTTTTTATTATTTTATTATTTATTTTTTGAGAAAGAGAGAGAGTGAGTGAGCATGCAACTGGATGGGAGGGCAGGGGGAGAGGGAGAAAGATAACCTTGAGCGGGCGCCATGCCCAGCATAGAGCCCAATGTGGGGTTCAATCTCATAACCCTGAGATCATGACTTGAGCAGAAATCAAGAGTTGGATGCTTAACCGACTGAGCCACCCAGGCACCCCAATTTGAATGTATTTTTAAAGGTTAGAATCTCTTGCCATTTTTACTGGATTCTTATGTCTTCTTATGATTAAGTTTAAAGAGTTCTTTTTATATCCTAAATAAAAGTCCTTTAAGAGATCTATGTATTGCGATTATTTTCTTCCACTCTGACTTGCTATTGCATTTTCTTAACAGTATCCTTTAAAAAAGGATTTCAGTGAAGTTTAGTTTCAGAATTAATTAATTAATTAATTTTTAATCCTGTCTGAGAAATCCTTGCCTACCTCACGTTTGTGAAGATTTTTCTCATATGCTTCTATCTAGAAACCTTACCATCTGAGTGATTATTCTTAGGTCTATCATCATTTTCAAGGGGACTTATGTGCATAGCATGATACAAACTCAAAGTTTTTTGTAAGTTTGTTTCTGTTTCTTTATTTGAATATTTGGTTGCTCTAACATCATTTTTTGAAAGACATTTTTTTCCTATTTTAAACTTTCTCTTCTATCGTCATATTTGTCTATTCTTCAACAAAACTGTACAGTGGAGAATTAGTAAACTATCTATAGCAAAAGCTTAATATTTCCTCAAACCAATCATATGGGCCTGGTACACTATTCAGGGAAGTCATCCTATGTGTAGAGATCCAGCAGTTTGGTCTTCAATCTTGTGTCCTGTGTGGGAACTGCAACAGGGTTACAAAACAAGGGAGAGCTCACCAATGACCTTATCAAGCTCAAGCCAGAAATGACTCATTTAATTTCTGGACAAAGGTGATTGGTAATAGACAGTAAATCTAACTCCAAGGAGCATGAATCTAGCCACACGCCACCTCCATCCTATGATGGAAGGAAGAGGAGAGTTGGGTTCAGGCAGCACGAAAAGTCTCTATGATAAAGGCTCTCAGGTCATTTTATTTCCAACTTGAAAGTATTTCCAAACTTAAATGAGAAGAGTAAATGGAGAATTTCTAAGAAAGATTTTTAAGGCAACAACAAACTTGTGGAATAGATCTTGCCTTGCCAAAATGAAACTATTTTTAAGATATCACACTTATTTGTAAAATCTGAATTTGAAGCAGGCATTCTGCAAATGCAAGAGAAACTAGCAAAACTAGGAACCCAATTATATGTAGGCATTTTTAATAGGATATGGCTGTTATTTCAGAGCAGTGAGGAAATTACATATTATTCAGCAGATGCAGGTGGATAGTTGGTTACAATTTGTAGAAAATAGTAGAATTAAGCTGCAAAATATATCACTCATTATTTAATTAATAAATATAGAAACTATCAACACATGTGCAACAGAAACACATATCAATATTTTACTTTTGCCAAATATAGGAATCATTTGATATAATCAATAATTATACATAATTGCATATAACAGATATAAACAAGGGAAGAAATTATAGTTTTGACTTACAGAAATTTCACTATGGAAAACACAACAAACTTGATTTAAAATGATGTGATTTAATAATTTCATTCTTTTTAATTGCTTTATCATTCATATTTTTACATGTATTAATTATTATAAAATATATTGCTTAAAATGTAAGGAACTACAAAGCAAAGATTATTTTTTAAAGCACTAAAAACTTATTAAAAGAGGATTTCTAAAAAACTATGAGTATAAACATCAGAATGCATGTATCCCTTTGAATTAGTATTTTTGTATCCTTTGGGTAAATACCTAGCAGTGCAATTGCTGTGTCATAAGGCAGTTCTATTTTTAATTTTTTGAGGAAACTCCATACTGTTTTCCAGAGTGGCTGCACTGGTTTGCATTAACAACAACATAAGAGGCTTCCCCTTTCTCCATATCCTTACTAATACCTGTTGTTTCCTGTGTTGTTGATTTTAGCCATTCTGACCCATGTGAGGTGCTATCTCATTGCAGTTTTGATTCGTATTTCCCTGATGATGAGTGATGTTGAGCATCTTTTCATGTGTCAGTTGGCCATTGCGGCATTATCTACAGCAGCGAAATTATGGACACAGCCCGAGTGTCCATTGACTGATGAATGGATAAAGAAGATGTGGCATATATGTACAATGGAGTATTACTCAGGTATAAAAAAAGAATGAAAGCTTGCTGTTTGCAATGATGTATAGAGCTGGAGAATAATATGCTAAGTGAAATAAGTCACTCAGAAAAAGACAAATGTCATATGATTTCACACATATGTGGAATTTAAGAAACAAAACAAATGAGCAAAGTAGGAAAAAAAGAGAGAGGGGCAAACCAAGAAACAGACTCTTAACTATCCAGAACAAACTGATGGTTACCTGAGGGGAGGTGGATGTGGGGAGGGAGAAACAGGTGATGGGGATTAAGGAATGCACTTGCTGTCATGAGCACCAGGTGTTGTATGGAAGTGTTGAATCACTATATCGTACACCCGAAACTAATATTACACTGTATGTTAACTAACTGGAATTTAAATACAAACATTAAGAAAAAGAAAAAAAAACAGTATGAGTTTGTGTGAAGAATTTCCTAAGTTGTCGAACAATTTATGAAAGCAAATTCTTAACATTAAGTAATCAAATTTCAAATTTTTCCTCTGACATTAAACAGTATTTGTGCTTTGACAATTCACTTAATTATTTCCATAGCTCATTTTTTCCATCTTAAAAAAAGGCAATTGAATTGTATTGTAGTGAATTTAAGATGCAGTAAAAACAACTTTAATGAAATTATGACATCCAATAGAAAAAGTAATGATAACTGGTAACAAAAATAGAATAGAGAAGCTTGGGAATTATCCAGAGCTTTGCATGAATCAGTACAAATAGGGTACTTTGCAATTCTTTCTAAATTACATATTTAGAAAGTTATACACAAGCATTAGAAATCTTCAAGTAAATTATTACCACATAGAAAAAAATACCTTTTTAAAATTAAAATTCTTGCTTTACTTTCTCTATAATTACATAATAAATTGTGGTAAAATAATCATTTGATTTTTATGTTTCAGATGAATTTTTTAATTAATGTAACTATTAATTTATTTATATGATTCTTTATTTTATTTGAACTTACCTTTCTTTTTTCCCTAAAATTCAAACTATGAATTGGAGATATATACAGGAAACTTTGCATGTGTTTTATCACTTTCTTCTAAGGGAGGGCAGGAATATATCACATTTTAATGTTTCATGTACTCCGAAGTTTAATGTTCATTTATCTCTTAATTTGCAGTTAGAGAAAGAATGAAATCAGCAGTACAAAAACAAATGATTGCAAATAAAAAGTAAAAACAAAAAAAATTCAGTGCAATTTAGAATTATTTTTACCCTAAGCTATTTTTTAATAAGGTGTAGTTTGAGTTTTGCCCTGAATAGTTATAATTTGATATTTATTGGTCTAACATACTTAGTATAACATTTCTATTATCATTTGAAAAGGTATTTTGAATTTTCACTTTTTTCATAAGTCCGAGAATATCTCACCCAAAATGATAATTGCTGTTTTGAAGTAAGATAATTTGGAAAACCAAAACCAAAACTGCGTAAGTTATTGATGCAAAACAAATTATCTTGAAACTTTGTAACTTAAAAATAGCAAATGTTTATTATCTCCCATAGGTTCTGATAGTCAGAAATCTAGCAGGGGCTGAGCTGGTTTTAGTTGGAGTCTGTAACAAGGTCCTACCAAGCTTTGAGCTGGGGCAGCAGCCATCTCAAGCTTCAACTGGGGCTTTAGAATCTACTTTTAAGCTCACTCACCTGCTGGGTTTTAAGCCTTAGTTCCTCAGCAGCTCTGCCTAGAGGTTTCAGTTCTTTAATCCACGGACCTTCTCACATGTCTGCTCAAAATATGATAGCCTATTTGTGCCACAGAGTATAATGAGAGAGAGAGCACGCAGGCAATATTCTGCTCTATGCTGTTTGGCAGATGGACAAAGTCCAGTAAAATACGGAAGGGACTCTACAAGGGTCTAAGACCAAAGGTCAGGGATCATTGAAGGCCATACTGGAGGCTGCTTACCACAGTTCTGTCTGTCCCTCAATGGTTTATGTTCCTCCCACAAGTAAAACACACTCACTTCCTCATAAGCACCTCCCAACCCCACTAAAGTTTATCCCGTGACAACATCAGCTCAAATCCAGACTCCCGTATCTAAATCAGGTCCAGCGTGCAGGCGGCTCATTGGGTATGTTTCTTTAAGTGCAGCCCCTTGAATATAGTTCCTCTTGACTTGGGATACTAAAGTGACACGTTATCTGCACAGTACACAGGGTTTATAATGCTGGAATTAACATAGATCATCTCTTCCAAAAGGGAGAAAAGGGAAGGAAAAAGTAGACATTAGGTCCGAAACATTTCTAAAATTCAGCTACGCAAAGGCAGTGCATTCTATGATTTGGTCTCAAGGCCAGCAAATAATTGTTCTTGGCCTCCAGTTCCACTCTAAGCCCTCCTTCCTTGCTCAGGAAAGGAAGTGTGTGTGGGTTCTCAGTCTGTTTATTAATTGTAAGAAATTTATGGGTCAAAGGCTCCTTTTCGTTCTGTACTTTCTCTGGCCTTTTCAGTCAGGGTTGGCAACATTTCTCAATACAGAATTCCTTTCAAACTTGTGACTTACTGAAGTTCATACTGTTCAATAAAAGGCACCTTTAGGATCTCTTGGAGATACTCTCTTCTCTACCCTGCATTTCATCTGGGAAGGCTGAGGGAAAATGACCGTCAGTTTCTTAAAAGCTTGAATGTTTGATTGAAGGGATATATGTGGCATATATTTTATCTCTTTAGAGGGTCTTTTGTGTGACATAACCCTTGATCTTTTTGAGGTCTCAACAAAAGATTATCAGTCACACCTTCGGCTTTAGCTTTGATCTATATTTTTTCTAGCAGTGTCATAGATTTCATCTTTCCTGAGAGCTATAGTATCCTTTGCCATCTGAAATGCCTAACAATTTTCAAAACCATCAAGTGTTTTGGCCTTTTTATTAATCACACTCTTCTCAAATATTACTTTAAGCAACAAGAGGAAACTAGGCAGCATTGTCAAAACTATGACTGGAAATCTCCTCCTTGGGAGAAAATTCCCCATTGGTCTTGGGTGTTTCTGCACCTTTGACATCTTTTCAAGGATGTTAGCATAGCAACTAGACTCAGAAGACAAAGCAAGTCTCTCCCTCCAGGATATACAGCTCAGGAATATAAAGATCATGTCTCTCTCTGTGGCAAATACTTTGAGATTTATGTATTAGATTCTTATTGCTGCTGTAACAAACTTGATTGCTTAAATGACAATATCTGTCTTCTTGGCCCATGACCCCATCCATCTTCAAAGTCATAAATAGCTGGTCCAGTCTTTCTCATGCTCCAACACTCTAACATTGACTTTTCGGCCTCCCTAGTTTAAGTGATTATATTGGCCCACCTAGATAATCCAGAAAAATCCTGAACAATCTCTCCATATCAAAATGCTTAATTTAGTTACATCTGCAAAGTCACTTTTTTCATGTAAAGTAACATATTCACAAATTCTGAGAATTAGGACAACGGCACTTTTGCAAGGCCATTTATTCTGCCTACCATTTTCCACATTTTAGACCCCAAAGATTCTATTTCTATTCCATAAATTATATCCTCCCAAAATACAATGGTGGAACAGGCAAGGATAGCCATTGTAGACAATCCCATTCGAAATGGAAGGAAATGGAAGGAAAAAAGGAGTCGCTGAGTCGAACGAGCTTGAAGTCCAGCTAGGCAAACAGCATGTTTTCCAGTATAGTAATAATCTTTGGCTCTCAGCTCTACTCTCTGGATCATAGCTTATCCGCACCCTCAGTTATCCTTTGTTTTTCAGAAGTGCAGCAAAGTTTGCATCTGAGTACTTTTATATGTCTGTTTGCTGCTACAGAATGTTGGGACATTAACAGTCTTCTTTTAATTTATTCATTTCATCTTCTCTCTGTCCCTGTTGGTCCAAGCTAGCAGTGTTTCTGTAGGTTAAAAGTTTTGTACCACCTTGTGGGTTTTTCATGTATGTTATGGGAATTCCCTCCAGGAGACAAAAGTCACCACCACAGGCATTTCCTGAAAAATCTATATTTATTCCTAGCTTCTGTCCAGATAGCTGTGGTGATCCATGAGCCAGATACCTTCAGATAGTCTTTGTGGGGATGAGCACTATTGACCTTTAGCTCTTTCCCAGGCATTAGCAAACCCTTCTAGTCATACCCCTGGCATTCTTTCTAGAGCACATTCTCCTGAGAGTGAACCTCCTAATTTAGCATCTTTTGCAATCTGGATAGGTTGATAATTTTTCAAATCATCAATTTCTGTTTCCTATTACTTAATAGTTCTTCCCGCAATGTATCTTTTTCTCCTGCATTTTATTATAAACAGCAAGAAGCGATCATGACACATTTCTTCAACACTTTGCTTAGAAATCTCCTCAGTTAAATATCCAAGTCCTTTATTTACAAATTTTGCTTTGCACATAATTGCAAGAAATAATTCAGCCAAGTTTCATGCCAGTGAAGAACAAAGACACCTGTTCTCCAGTTTCCAATAACATATTTCTCATCTCTGGGTTTTTACCAGCAGTACCTTTAATGTCCATACATTTCTATTAACAGTATGCTCACAATGATTTACAAATTCTCTAATGCGAAATGTTTTCTATAACATGTTCATCACTTCCATGCTTAAATGTCCATATATCTTTCTGTTTTGTTTGTTTATTTTTTTAGAGAGGGAGGGAGGGCGGGGCAGAGGGAGAGGGAGAGAGAGAATCCTAAGCAGGCTCCATGCCAGGACAGAGCCTGATGCTGGGGCTTGATCTCATGACCCTCAGATCATGACCTGAGCCAAAATCAAGAGTCAAATGCTCAACTGACTGAGCAACCTAGGTGCCCTGAAATGTCCATATTTCTACAAATAGTCTGTTCAAGGCAATCTAAACTGTTTCTAGAAGGCTCCTCAAAATTTTTCTAGGTCATTCCAAAGTCACTTCCACATTTTTAGATATTAGTTAGAGCAACACACCACTTCCAGGCACCAAAATCTAATAATTTCCTTAGGCTGTTGTAAGAAATTACCATACCTGGTAGCTTAAGACAATAAATACAGACTATCTTATAATTCTGAGGTCAGAAGACTGAAATGAGTCTCACTGGGATAAAATCAAAGTATTAGCCAAGACATACTTCTTTCTGGAGGTTCTTGGGAAGAATCTTCAAAGCCAGCAATGGTCAGATCAGTCTTTCTCATGCGACATCCCCCTGTCACTGACGCTTCTACTTCTCTCTTTCACTTATATGGACCCTTCTAATTATATTGGGCCCAGTAGGATTTTTCACTATCTCAAAATGTTTAATGTAACCTCACCTGCAGAGGCCCTTTTGCCGTGGAGCATAATATATTCACAGGTTTTGGAGTTCTTTGAGGGAGGACATTATGCTGCCTATTAGAGTTAGCAGACAGCTCTCTTGTAAGATTGGGAGTTTCTCAAGCTCGTGATTCCTCATTTGTGACACAAATTCCATTCATGGGCTACATTCCACTCAGCCACTTTGTATCACCCCTGGGATGTGGGAAGCAAGGGGAATGGAAGCAAATATGAAGCTTTTGGTAAATGAAGTAATTTGAATAAAAAAGGCCATTTTCTCTGACCCGAGTTTGAGGTTTTCTACCAGTATCCATGAGATCATGGCAGGTCAATGGGTTCATTTGAAAACAGAATAAAAATGTCATACCTTTCTCAGTATTTGACTACCTTAGCCTGATCACACATCTTATACTTTATATCTAATTGGAGACTATAGTGGTGCTAAACTTTCTGCTACTACATTAAAATAACCCCCTTTTTCTAATTTTAATAACATTTATCTCACTTTCTTGTAAATCCTCTCCCATAGCCCTATCAAAGACCATACAAATTCTATTAAGAACTTCAACTAACCTAATTCAACTAATTAATTCTCCTTAAATTCTACTGCCTCGTTTCAAAGCCAGTTCCATATTTCGAGTTAGCTTCCTTAGTGCCCAGATTCTAATACTAAAATATGTATTAGTATTATTTTGTTTTGTAAAGCAGTAGCTTCTTGTAACTGCAGCTTAAAACAATAAGCACTTCTTTCTCGTACAGTTTCTGAGGATCGGGATTTGGGGAGTGCCCTTGATGAAAACTTCTAGCTCTGGATTTCCCTTGAGATTACAGCAATATTGTTGGCTGGTGATTCAGTCACCTGAAGACTCAGCTGAGACTTAAGAACCTATCTCCAAGCTCCTTCATGTCATTGTTGGCAGGTTTTAACCTTTTTGGCTCTTGGTTGGAGGTTTTATTTGCTCACCACATAGGATTCTCCACAAAATTGTTTACAACATGGAAACTTCTTTCCCAAGAGTGAGTGGTGAGAGCAAGAACAAGAGTGAGCCTGAAAAGAAAGTCTCAGAATTTTAGAATTGGAGCCTAGAAGTGACATAGTGTTGATTCTGTTTTATGCTTCTTGCCATACCAATCAACCTGGTACCATGTGGAGAAAACTATACCAGGGTGATAATAAAAGGAGTTGAGCGCATCAAGGACTCTGCTAGAAGCTTGGTACTACAAACTGTATTATTTGATTTTATTGTACCAGAATTAGTCGTAACTATTCTTATATCAATTTTTTTGCACTCTTAATTATATTAGTGCTAAAACATCTACATCTATCAAATACCTTTGTTAGGTATCTGAGATAGAAGAAATCCTATGTATGCCTACATTAGGCACATTTTTTAAAATTTTGCATTCATAAAGAAAAAACATGTTTATAGAGTACTCACTTTTCTATACCCATATATTTGTATAGAGAATTATCTGAGAATAAACATATTCATAATATTTTATTGAAAACAAGCTTCTTGAGTACCATTACTTATTACACCGTGGCGTATTCAGAATTTGTCGTTGGCTGGATGACCATGAACACACAGCTTTATCTCTATGACTTGACACTCTGCCATGTCTCTGGCATCATCTATTATCATCTCTTGTCCAACATAGATATACTCCGTTCTGGGCACTCAGGTCTTCCACTCTGGTTAGTACCTCTACCTCTAATGCTTTTCTTCAGACCTCTCATAAGATAGGTCACTTCTCTAACTATTTCAAATTTTTTTAAAGATTTTATTTATTTATTTTACAGAAAGAGAGACAGCCAGCGAGAGAGGGAACACAAGCAGGGGGAGTGAGAGAGGAAGAAGCAGGTTCCCAGCAGAGGAGCCTGATGTGAGGCTCGATCCCAGGACCCTGGGATCACGCCCTGAGCCAAAGGCAGCCACTTAACGACTGAGCCACCCAGGTGCCCCTCTAACTATTTCAAATTTTTTATCAAACATCATCTTCTGGGGAATCTGGGTGGCTCAGTTGGTTGAGCATCTGCCCTCAGCTGGGGTCATGATCTCCGGGGTCTGGGATCAAGCCTGCATCATGCTCTCTGCTCAGCAGGGAGTCTGCTTCTCCCTCTTTTTCCTCCCTTTAACTCTGTGTGCTCGCTCGTGTGCTCTCTCTTTCTCAAATAAATAAATAAATAAATAAAGTAAAAATCTTCCCAGTGAGGATTTCTCCCTTATTGGAATTTCCATTATCCCATGCCAGGCAGCCAGTTCTCAATTTCTGATTCGATGCTTTTAGTGTACTTCAAACCTCTATAATTCTATACACTTTGTATCGTGTTTTAATTGTGTGCTCTCAATACAGAAATGTAGTTTCTATGAGGTAGATATTTTTGCCTGTGTTCTTCACTGGGATTATCTCTGGCATTTAGAATACTGGCTGGAACCTAGCAGGAACTAAAAGAATATCTGCTGAATGAATAAATATATGGAACTTTTTGAAATGGAAGGCTAACAAGTTAATCTGCAGTTTGAATATAGCATATGAGATATTTCCCTGGCTTTAATAAATATATGGTGATTTTGAAATACAAGAGAGTAGAATTATTCACGGGTGCCTGGGTGGCTCAGTCGTTAAGCGGCTGCCTTCGGCTCACAGCATGATCCTGGGGTTCTGGGATCAAGCCCCATGTCAGGCTCCTCTGCTGGGAGCCTGCTTCTTCCTCTCCCACTCCCCCTGCTTGTGTTCCCTCTCTCGCTGGCAGTCTCTCTCTGTGTCAAATAAATAAATAAAATCTTTTTAAAAAAAAGCAGGATTATTCAGAGACTCAGATCATCCCTGCCCATTTATTTGGAAATGCCGTTCATCTTCTTGGCTGTTGTCACACTGTGAGCTATTAAAGGATACAGGACTGTTTTAGATTAACTGTCATTGTTGCTCCAATATTCTTGTTATCAACTAATGTCCAATGGCTGTCACTAAACTACATAAAACATAATCGATTATTTCAATTTCAGAAAGTTATTTCATGAATTTTTTAACACAACTTTAAAGCAATGGACAGAAGTTATATTCTGTAGTGACTTGAAAGTCTGTATAATCCAGTTGATTTTTAGCTTTCCTGTAGAGCTTGAATTGTTATTAAGGTTGTATGATAATAAATTCTATTTTTCCTATTGAGCATCATATCAATATATGATTTTTTTCAGTTAATGGGCTTGCTATTGTACTTCATAGTAACATTTGCCAATTCAATATCTCCTTTACTCAAAGGAAGATCAAAAGGCTTTTTGCTCTTTGATCTCTAGTTCTTCAAATATCCTTGAATGACATTTCTCATTACTTTCTGAAAATACCCAAAGTAAGGTTGAATGTCTGTATTATAATCTAGAATCACTTCATGCCAAAAAAGACAGAGTAGCTAAAATTATTAATTTTGTGTTTGCTAGTATTGCTGTCAGCAATTCTGTTACTACTTTAAAAGAAAATCTCAGTCTATCCAATATTTTAGAAATATTTTCTCTTACTCAGATTCTGCTTAACGATAATCCAATTAGCAACCCACGGGTTTCAAGCTAAGTATTTGTATCTTCTACAAGCTAATATTCCATCCAAGTATCTTATATCTTCTTGTTTCTTAAATCTTCTTTCTTCTCACTTGTACCTTATGTAAAAACTTTCAAACTGAAGGAAAGCTGTGAGGGTATTATGGGTGAAGGTTCCAGACGCTGACCTCTGTTTCAAGGAGATGAGCTTTGACCATTTCCCTCTTAATTATTCGTTTTCCATATTAACTTTCCTTAGATAAAATAATGACTCTTTAGGATGAAAAAAAATCATTGTTACAAACTGTATATTTTTGTGACTATTTTTCCTCAAAAACAGGTGATACCAAGTCCACAAAGAAGAAGTGCCCCCCCCCCCAGCAAATTCATGTCCACCCAGAATCTCATGTGAACCTATTGGAAATGAAATAAGGTCTTCGCACATGTAATTAATTAATTTAAGATGAGGTCAGTGTGATTAGAATGAGCCCTAAATCTAATAACTTATAAGTCATTGTCTCCTTATTTCCAATGTAATATATGCTCATGACTTATAAGAAAGTCATGTGATGATACAGACTGACATAGAGAAAGAGCATCATGTCACAACAGAGGGAGAGATTGGAGTGATGCATATGTCTTCCAAACAAGGAATGTCAAGGATTTCCAATAATCACCAGAAGCTAAGAACTGGCCAGGAAGTTTCTTCCTTAACCTTCAGAGGGAGGGAGCATGGCTTTGTCTATACCTTGCTTTCAGACTTCTAGCCTCAGAACCATGAGAGAATAAATCTCTGTTATTTTCAACCACCAAGTTTGTGGTACTTTATTATGGAAGCCCTAGGAAACTAATACACTAATATTAAATCTGAGATGTCTCACTATAAAGACTTATTTCGAAGTATTTTGAAAGTCTATGTATTTTCCGTATGGTATGAATTTCTGATGTATATATCATTTTGAGGACTTTCCATGTAAATGTTGTTGATGATGTGATTATTCAGAAATAAGCCACTTAAAATTATTCAAACTATTAATTCTTTTCTCTTGATTTACCCTGAATTGTGTAGTTTATGATGCAAACCATGTTTTTTAACTAAATCTAGTTATAGGATTATATTTAAAAAATGAGGCAATGTGATATATCTTAACAGAACACACAGTTTGCTATGAGTCTATCACATGGAAAACAAAAGTGAAGATATTCCGGAGCTCATAGAGATCCACATTGTACTCCCTGACCTAACTTCTCTTTCCCTTTAAGCCCGGACAAGCCTTTTAACCTCAAGGCCCTCAGCTCAGGCAGGTGTTACCTTGGACAAAACTTAAGCTCACTAAGTCTCAGTATTCCCATTTGTACAATGATCATATGTAATTACTAATATCACTTACCTCACCAGATGGTCAAACACATATGACATGGTGTGTTTAGATTGCAGAGAACTATGCTTGTTCTGTGCAGTCCGCGCAGAAGAGTGAGCAAGGATGATGACAATAATGATGATGATGGCGATCACTTCATCCATATCTTTATCTCCTCTTTTATACACAACAAAACTTTGGAGAAGTATCTGAACATTTTGCATAATTACTTTCTTTCGCTCTAGTCTCATACATTTCTAAATTTTTGCTTTAGTTATTTTGATAAGTAAAATACATAAAATTTAGAAGTATAAAGTATTTCTATTTTATCGTCAGACATAAATTTATTTATGAAAATTGAGGAACTTTTCACCAATTTATCCTAATATCATATCCTTGACTGTATGACATTAATTTTTCTACCTGTGTTTATAAATCTATGTTTAAACAGAAAAGTGAACATGTATTTTTATAATCCTTTATAAGTCAAATGAATATTAAAACTTGACATATAAAAATGAATACCCTTTCTTTGCACTTCCTCATTCTTCTTTAATTTCCCTGTTTTGCCGTCAATAATAGAAGATCCGCCTTCTTTTTTGCAAACCAATATTGTCATTTACAATTTTATTGTCCTTTAATAAATATTTATATTTTGTTCTAAGAATATATCTGCTGCAACTATTAATACTTAATTTTGTTATATTGCTTGAGTCCACGCCTCTCAAATAATTTGTCATTTACTTTAAGTCCTTTAGGTTTTGTTTTGTTTTTAACATTTTCTTAGAGTAGAAATTGAGAGTATGTCAATTTTAATTTTACTTTAGATTATGTTTCTTGATGGGCAAAAAATTTCTCATGAATAGGTTCTCCTCATAATTTTTTTATCACTCTCTCATATTTTGATACCCAAAATTGACAAAGAAAAGACTGATTATTGTTTCCAAATATTTAACCTGTATTTTTTCTAAAAGACTTCTTTGAACAATTTGGTAAAATTTCTGACTCATCTGAAGTTTAAAACTTCTCTAGTATGTGAATAGATTTTGATATGTTTTCATCAATATGCCCTAAGTGTTAAATATGAATACAAGTTTTTCTGTATATCAGAAAAGTTTTATTACTTATGTACATGAATAGTACATATTTAAATATAACATAACATTTATTCGGACTCATTGTATTTTGAAAAAAATTTCTTATCTACATAACTTTTTAAATTTAATTTGGCTTCTGTCTGATCTCTTTCATCTGTCGTACCACCTCATATTTCAGAGAACAGTAAGTTTCATTTTTTACTACTGTCTTTGTAACATTTTTCACAATTGAGTCTTTATTTTCTCGAATACTATGATATATCTCATGCTACATGATCTTTTGACCAGCTTTCTTTTTTCTCTTGTTTTAAGCTTTAGCTTTGAAAGTTCTGTTCAAATCTTGTATTTCTCTGTGCTTTCTTCTTTTTTTTTAAAGTAGACTTCATAAATCTCCATTTATTTTAGGGATCCAGTCATATTAAATGTATGATGAGAGAGCTGGAGCCAATATAATACCAGAGCCATACTGAATATATCATTAAATATATATGCTCTATTAAAGATATTAATGGGAAAAGCAGCATAAGCTCTAAACATTGGCATCCTTTGTCTGCATCTCTGTTCCAACACCAGGTGTTGAAAAAGGTGCAGTGATCTCTTTGTTCTGGGGTGAGAGCCAGCTCATGATTTTGAATCCATTTTGACAAAGCACCACTTTGTGGATAAATTTTGGACTGTTGATGCTATCGATCCTAATGTATTACCATGTGTGCTGCATCCATTTTACCCCATTAGCTGAGGATTGGTTGAAAGTTAATTCCAAGCACATCTGGTTATGCCTGTTTGTAGCCTTGAACTCGAGGCAAGGGTAGAGCTGGATGCCACAGTCTTTGTTGGAATAAGTGAGGCTCTGAGTGTTTTTAAGTCATGAAGAAGAAATATCTAGTTGTTTTCATTATTGTTATTTTAATGTAAATGTTGCTTAAACTTAATAAAAGAAGAAATATTCTCCTTCTTTTTCCTTACACTATTTAAACATAATCCACTCAGATAATGTCTTTGATTGTTAGTGATAAATATATATCTTGAGAAAAGAGATCAGGATGAATTACTATTTTGACTACAACAATAACTAGGAGATCACATAGGATAAATCCTGTAAAAGCTTTTCTGGTTCAAATACACTTATCACATGCAGATAATTTCCCAGTTTCACATACTAATAGACTTTTTTCAAAATTTCTCTTGTCTAACTTAATTTTAATAACACCTCTTTTTGGTTTTTTAGTGAAAATGATGTGAGGACATAACATCAACTTTGAACAGTTTTGAGTTCATTCAGAACTCACTAATATGAAAAAGAATTTGATTTATAGTCTTCAAATTTTCTAACATGCCTAAAATCTTAATAAAACACTTCCTTAGTGACTGTCTTATTTATTTTTATAGCCAATATGAATCTCTGTATTAAAAGTCTTCTTCAGACATATCAGGTTCCATTTAAAATTCTAGACTGAAAATAAAGGAAGCACGGAATGCCAAACATATGTCATATGCTTCATCAATTTAGTTTATTTCTCCAAATTTCTATATTAGGAAGCAGCTGCAAAAAACAGATGTCATGTATTTTCTATCTTGTTTTATCATAAATTGAAAATAAAATAAAATAAGAATGCAAAACACATGATATACTCTCATGGTACAATAATACAATGAAATAATGTATCTATTTAAATACAGCTGAAATAATAAGTAGCCTTTCATTTTTATCATATCTTAGTTCTAATAAAACTGACTAAAATAATCATTTTGCTTAATGCAAAGTGTATTTATTTTAAATGCACCTTACTGAATATAATCTCCTGATCTATCTGCCCAGTACCTTTTCTTTTAATGAAATGCCCCTGTACTACTTGTAGAAGTATTCACATGGCTATGCTTCCCCTATAACAATGGTTAGAAAAACAAAAGTGAAAACACACACACACACCACATTAGCCTCTCAGAGTAGTCTATCTTTTTGAGTGCAGTGATTAGTTTAGACTTAAACTTATCTTTTAAAGAAAGCTTTTCTGAGACTTCTAGCAGGGCTGATATGAATGTTGGGACACAGGGAGTCTTTCTATTTTTGTGTTCTCAAGCTTCATTGACTGTGTAACCCTGGAGTTGTTGGTGACTAAGCCAAACCACTGGAGAGTGGAAAAGAAAAAGAGAAAAAAATATATTTGTGTATTAGTTTTCTATGCTGCATAACAAATTGCCACAACTTTAATGTTTTAACACTATTCCCATTTATTATTTCACAGTTTCTATGGCTCTGAGCATGGATTAGCTGGGTCCTCTGCTCAGAATTTCACCAGGCTGCAAACTCAGTGTCATCCAGGGACGCAGTCTTATCAGAAGCTCAGCTGGGGATTGATCCATATATAAGCACCCTTAAGTTGTTGAGAGAAATTATATCCTTGTAGGGTGAAGAGGAGACTATTTAACTCTTCCCCTCATCCATCTCCCCTCCTTCATTCTCTACAGTTAAGAGTCTGTTTCTTGGTTTGCCTCTTTGTCTCTTTTTTATTTCCCTTTGCTTTTTGTTTCTCAAATTCCAAATATGGGTGATATCATACAGTATTTGTCTTTCTCTGACTGACTTATTTCACTTAGCATAATGTTTACGTTAAAGCTAACATGGTGTAGGTAATGCTTATTTTGAGCTTAAATGTTTTAATAAAAATATGTATATTTATTTTGTTGTATTACTTATTTCCTTAAACATTTTTTTAAATTATATTCATGTATTCACCTGGATTAGATATGTCACTTTATTTCAGCCTAATAAACACCATTCACAAATGTAATATTTTTTAGAAAACTTAGTCTTCTTGGGGCACCTGGGTAGCTCAGTCCGTTAAGCAGTCTGACTCTTGATTTCGGCTCAGGTCATGATCTCAGGGATGTGAGATCAAGACCAACGTTGCGCTCATGCTGGGTGTGGAGCTTGTTTGAGATTCTCTCTTCCTCTCCCTCTGCACCCACCCCCTTAAAACAAAACAAAACAAAACAAAACAAAATTTAGTCTTGTTTAAATGCCTTTCTTTTCCCCTTGGTGTATTGGTCCTAAATATTTTCCTTATTCTGATATCTTTGGGTGGCTTTTTCTTTGGAAAAATAAATACTTTATAAATATCATAAACTAAGAGAAAAAATCTATTCTAACATTTCTTCTGACAAACATAAATTTTTAAAATGAGAATATGCAGAAGTCAAGACTCCTTAGAAGCTTCTAATTTAGAGCTAGTTGTCAGAGTTTTTTACAAGTACTTATTCCTGAGGATTTTCCAAAAATGCATGGTTGTCATAGCAACCTTATTTTCATATGACATATTCTGTATTTTATCATTTTATCAATATAGAATCTAACACTGTACTGAATTATACTTTATATAATTTGTGTATTAGTACAATTAAAATTGTCTTTAAAAGTGTTCTTTTGAATTTGAGAAGAAAATTTTGAATCTTGGGGGCACCTGGGTGGCTCAGTCGTTAAGCGTCTGCCTTCGGCTCAGGGCGTGATCCTGGCATTCTGGGATCAAGCACCGCGTCAGGCTCCTCTGCTGGGAGCCTGCTTCTTCCTCTCCCAATGCCCCTGCTTGTGTTCCCTCTCTCGCTGGTTATCTCTCTCTCTATCAAATAAACAAATAAATAAAATCTTAAAAAAAAAAAAGAAAATTTTGAGTCTTGGAACTGCAGTGCTTTTTCCCAACATAAGATATAATTGAGGATGGATGGAAGAGAATCAGGATTATCAGTCCCTTCTGCCTAAATCCCATTTCTAGCTTTCAGCAACAATGTTTTACTAAGGCAGGATTAACATCATGAAACTATTTTGTTTATGATAGTTCTATATTCTTAAATGAATACAGTTTGAAAATTATTAATTTTACACAATGATTAAATAAGGATACGTTCCACTTAAAATTATCATTTTATTAAGTTACATTTTCTAGTAAAAAATATACATATTTTTTATTTTCCATAGATCAGTAAAAATGTATGTTTCAGAATTCATTGTTAAAATTTCTTTATGGATTTGAGTTGTGTCCTTATGCAAATGTTATTTATTCACTTATGTCCATTAACATGTTATCATATCCTGAACATCAACTTTTAAAACATGGCAAATTAATGCAAGAATTTATGGCCAGTGATTTTCTCAAGTTCAAAGAAACAAAAGCAAGATAAACTGAAGAAAATAACACAAAAGTGCATAGTAATCATACCATTGAATTCAATGATGAGAAATATTAATAGTAAGATTAAAAAAGATACATCATCACAGTCAACAAATATAAAATTAATTACAGATTTATCATAAAAAAACAACTTAAATTAGGAAAATGGAATACCTCATAATGCGCTGAAAGGGAAAACAGAAGATGAAAGTAAAAAGCGCTATCAATTTAGAATATTCACAGAAGTTCTCCCTCAAACTAAAAGTTAAAAACATTTTCAGACAGAAAATATTTTGGCGAATTACTTAACAACAAACTTATTCAAAACGTGTAAAATATGTTTAGTCAGTCTGAAAGAAAACTATTATAGGTAGAAACTCAGACGTTTATAATGAAATAAAAAACACAGAACGTTCTAAATATATGGAGAAGATGTAAAATGTTTATTAAAAATTTATTCAAGAGATGTTTTAGAATGTAAAGAAAAATATCATTTAATCATGATCTTTATAACATACAAAATGTGTGAATATATTGCAAAATACAGGAGGGAAGGAAAATCGATACTAGTGTAATATTCTTAACATTATACAAGTAGTATAATATTCAAAAGCAGACTGGAGCAACAAGATAAAAATAGAACAAAGTTATAGTTTGTATGTCAATGAAAACACAAATACAATATTAAACATTCTCATTTTTGGAAAAAAAATGCAGGAATAAAAAGATAAAAAGGATAAAAATATAACTAAATAGTAAGTGGGATCTATACTAGAAATGAAAGATAATTAAATATTCAGATGTCACATGCATAGATAATAGTAAGGAATATGTAAAAGAATACTGGAACAAATAAGTAGAAATCCCATGGGACAAAAAATTACTATATAAAAATATCAACTTTGTTGATATCAGCAATGAACATTTAGAGATGAAGTAAATTTGTACTATTTAAAGCAGAATTAAAATATGGAAATTAAGTAAAAAATAACAAAACCTATTCAAGACATTGCATTAAAACTATAATATATTGGGGGCACCGGAGTGGCTCAGTCAGTTAGGCATCCAACTCTTGATTTTGGCTCAGGTCATGATTTCAGTTTCATGGGATCGAGTCCTGTGTAGGGCTCCAGACTGGACATGGAGCCTGCTTAAGATTCTCTCTCCCTCTCTCCCTGTCCCTTCCCCTGCTCATGCACCCTAAATTAATTAATTAATTAAATCTTTTAAAATAATAAAAAATAAAACTGTGATATACCGATGAAAGAATAAAGAGATACATGTTCTTTAATTAGAAAACAATTTTGCTGTTATTAATAGTTTACAAATGATCTCCAGATATTGCAATGTCCTAATAAATAATATCCAGCAAGCTTTTTTTGAGATTGATTAGGTGATTTTTAAAATTATATAGAAATTTAAAGTATGTGGATTAGTTATAGCATTTATGAAAAATAACAAAGTTGAAGAAATTAGACTACTTATTTGGGGTATCCTCAAACTCTGAGATACTTTCCTGAGCCATGTCTAGTCTACTAAGTCCATCAAAGGAATTCTACATTTCTGCTACAGTGCTTTAGATCTCTAGCATTTCTTTTTGGTTGTTTCTTAGAATTTCCACATTGCCCGTCTGTTCTTGCATGCTGTCAACTTGACCCATTTAGAGCCCTTAGCATGTTAAACATGGCAGTTTTAAATTCCTGATCTGATAATTCCAGCATCCTCCCCATGTCTGGTTCTGATGCTTATTGTCTTCCAAATTGTGTTTTTTGCCTTATACTTTATACAATATTTTTTCTTCACAGCCAGGCACTATGTGGGTAAAAGGCACTGCTGCAAAGCAAATAGGCTTTTAGCAATGTGATGGTGAGCTATGAGGGGAGGGGAGCCGTCTGCAGTCCTATGACTACATCTCCATTCTTTAGTGAGTCTGCATCTCTGGACTGTAAACTTCCCCACTGATTCTCAGTATTTTCCCTCCCCCTCAGGTGGGTCAGATAGCTACAGCAGATTGGAATTGGGTGTTTCCCTTTCCCTAGGTCAGTTATGCTCTGATAATAGCCCCGCAGGTTAGGCTCTTCATCAACTAGTTTCCCCTGAGTATTGACTTCATTAAGGAAAGCAGAGTGTTCTAGGATGTTTCAAAATGGTT
Organism: Ursus maritimus; assembly: GCF_017311325.1. NCBI lineage: Eukaryota > Metazoa > Chordata > Mammalia > Carnivora > Ursidae > Ursus > Ursus maritimus. The sequence goes on from NW_024426552.1 coordinate 20,421,126, forward strand.
TATTGTCTTCTTCTGCAAGAAGCAGAAGGGGACTTTCCTCTGATATTTATTGTGGCAACCTGGTTGAGCTTCTGGAGGTATATCTAACAATAGTGTGAGATTTCTCATGACTGGGTCACCTTGAAGATATTTTTCGCTCTCAGACTCGTCTTCACTGAGTCTCTGGCACTTCATAAATTCCAGTCCGCATTTTCCCACCATGGCGCTGATTCCCTGGCAGTTCCAATCCCGAGTCGCATTTCGGGTAAGTCCTGACTCCTGTATTCCGCTGTCTGTCTCTCCAGTCCTGAGGCAGGGGATTGCCCTGTGTACTCCCGTCTTTTAGGGATCCAAGAAGCACTGTTGATTTTTCAATCTGTTCAGATTTTTACTTGTTAGGTCAGTGGTAACTTCTGAGCTCCTTGTGGGAAAAGAAACGGAATGTATGTGACCTATTTGAAGATCTAAAATAAAGCTATAAAAAAGACAGTGTAATACTGACATACTGATAGACATATAGATGGTTGGAATGGGAGAGAGATTCAGAAATAGACTTACAGATATAGTCAATTATTTTTGACAAAGAAGACGAGGTAATCCAATGGGAAAAGAATAACTCTTAACAAATGATTCTGGAATAATAATGTATCTGTAAAGAAGAGAAAATGACCTTCAAACTTTAGCTAATAACACATGTAAAAATTAACCCAAAATGTATCATATTTTTCTGAAAAGGAAAAGCCAAAGCAAAGGGAAAGAACATTAAAGTTGCTGCTATCCCCTGAAAAGTTCTGAAAGTACATATTAAAAGGGCACATCAGTTTACTTGAGGAAAACAGTCAAGAACAACTAATGCTGAGGCATATTTCAGTCTAATTGATTTTGTGTTTTTTCTTTCTGCTGTAGTAATTTACCACAGACTTAGCTACTTAAACACAAACAATTCATTTGTTACCTTATAGTTTTGAGGGTCAAAAGTCTAAAATGTGTTAACAGGGACGCATTTCTTTCGGATCTTCTAAAGGAGAATCTGTCTCCTTACCTTTTCCGGCTTCTAGGAGCTGCCTCACTGCTTGGTTTGAGCCCCCTCCCCACCATTACTTTCAACCATTACTTCCATCCTCATAGTTCCTGGTCTGGCTCTGACCCTCCTGAGATCCTCTTAGGAGCCTTCTGCTTACATTGGGCTCATCTGGATTATCTAACAATTTATGTTCCAATTAAACTGACTTCAAATATAAAGACCTTAGGGACAACAGTCATCAACATACAATAGTCTTTGAGGAAGCATAGAATGAGCATCAGACAACTGAAATGATTGTAGAGACTTCAAAATACACACTGGTGCACACTATTAGAACACATATTTGTATGTAAAATTATAATAAGTGACTGAGTAAGCAGTAGAGCATATAAAATATCATTTATAAAGACTACACATCTATCGAATTTATGACAGTAAAAAAAAAAAAATGGGAGGGGCACCTGGGTGGCTCAGTTGGTTAACTGTCTGCCTTTGGCTCAGGTCATGATCCCAGGGTCCTGGGATTGAGCCCCACGTCAGGCTCTCTGCTCAGTGGGGAGCCTGCTTCTCCCTCTGCCTGCTGCTCTGTGTGCTTGTGCTCTCTCTCTCTCTGTGTCAAATAAATAAAATCTTTTAAAAAAAATTGGGAGAGAGTGAGGATAATGCATTCAAAAAATAAATTAATTAAATTTTCAATTTATTGGTCTTGGCATTGGTATTCCTATTTTTAAAACATATTTGTGCACAGTATGAGAAAAAGGATACATATAATTATATAGTATTTTAATTCTATTGTGATGTCCTTGAGAAAGGGGACTTTTTTTTTTTTTTTTTGAGAAAGAGAGAACATGTGACCTGGGGAAGGGACATGAGGGATAGGGAGAGAGAGAATCTTACTCAGACTCCATGTCCAGCATGGAGTCCCACACAGGGCTCAGTCTCACGACCCTGAGATCACAACCTGAGTCAAATCAAGAGTCAGACACTTAAACAACTGAGCCATCCAGGCGCCCCAAGAAAGGGGATTTTTGGTATGCTAAAAATTTTGTCATATATATATATGTATATATATATATATATATATATATATATATATATATATGATTAAATAAACAGTCCCAAGTACTGTATTGGAAATGGAAGTATCAGAAATAAATTGATATTTTACCATATGTGCTCTGACAACTGAAAACACTTAAAAATAATAAGCAAAACAGCATCAATAAGCATCTCTAGTGCTAGGTTGGGACCTTGGAATGCCATTTCTTGAAGTACAGTTGATTCCAAATCCTAAGCAGAAAATGCACAACATATACTTTAGACATATTATCATTCCCAATAAGTAGAAAGTCATCACTGACTTTTAGGGTCATGTCAGAAGGACTCAGGAACCAATTTAAAGAAGTTTCCATTGGCCAAAAAAGGAATAATATAAGGATAATTTAGGAAAATTTCCGTTGCAGATTGAAACACATCCCATGTATTTAATTCCATTACTTCTACATGACACAAAAATAAGTGAGAATCCTTGGTTAACGCTAGGAACCCCAATGGTTATTTTGAATATTTGTATTAAAAGAAACTAAGAGACAGAGTATGTTTCTTATAAGAACTAAACCATTAGGCAAGAAAATGATTGATGAGACAGAGTCTCTCTTTTCTGGCCAATAGCTGAAGAAGAGATTATTTATAATATTATCATTTTTTTTCCAATTCCTATTGGAGGAAAAGAGAGACTTCCAATGGCAATGCCTCCTGTTGATGAACACAGCACCATGAACAGGACTTGCTAAACAATTGAACTTCATTCTGAATAAGCCTCTCAAGAAAATTATCAATTTATAGAGAGAATCACATGAAAATATACAGTGTATATAATTTTTGCAGAATCTAGTATGTAGGGAACTTTTATGGAACAAATATGATGGTTTTTCAATGAGTTAATTGCAAAGAAATCTAGACATAATTTTTTTAGACAGAGGATATGTTAAGGGCAAAGATAACAGAGTTAAACTGTAGTGGTAAGGGGGGCACTTTTGGGTAGTAAAACTGTAGGGGTAAAAAGGAAGTATTTACTCTAAAACCAGGCTTGTGATTACTCTTAGCAGAAAAAGGCTTAAGACTGGGCAGGGCATATGGAAGATTTCCAGGGGGGACCACAAGACTCTGTCTCCTGTCCTTAGTTTCAAAGTATTACAGTTCATTAAACTATACATTTGTCTTATGGATTTACTGTATTTGAGTGATTCTTATAAGTAAATTTTAAAATAAGAAAAAAAGCATGTGTAATCAAGTTAATTGTTCTTCCTTTTCTTGAGAATATCATGTACCATTTATCTCTTATTATCAAGGGTGGGAAAACTGAGACTCTTACATGCTCTGTTAGTAACAATGAAATTGAAATACATTTTCTGGGGTCAGTTTGGAAATATGTATCAAAATATTAAAATTATCATATACCTTGATCCCCTCATATCACTTCAATTATTTTTCCTAGTTTTCTGATTAGGAAAACTTAACCATGAAATTGTTGATTAAATCTAGATTGTTGTAGATAATTATATTATGTATTCAAACTATGGAGTATAGTTAGAAACAATATAGGTACTCAGAACTTGGAAATTTATTGCACGTTTTAAATTAATTTACATTATTCAATACAATCTTTAAATGTGAATTGAGAAAATATAGTGTTACAAATATAATTTTTCAATGAAAAAACGTCAAAAAATCCTGTGTGTAAGGTGTTTCATGTCTGTAAGTATGTGTACTGAAAATCAACTATTTAAGAGGTTCCGTTGACTGACCATAAATGAAACATAATAAGAGATTTTGGAAAATTTCTTCCTTCTGATTTCTGTATGTTCTAAAGTACCCACTATGGAACTCCCTATTCACCTATCTTACTACCTCCTCTGGGTCCTTTTTTTTTAAGATTTATTTATTTATTTGAGAAAGAGATTGCTTGAGTCAGGGCAAGGGGCAGAGGGAGAGGAAGAGAAACTCCAGCAGACTCCCTGTTAAGTGTGCAGAGCTCCACACGGGCTGATTCCACGACTCTGAGATCACAACCTGAGCCAAAATCAAGAGCGATGGTTAACCGACTGAGTCACCCAGGCATCCTCCTCCTCTAGGTTGTAACCTATCATATCCCCTTTCCTCCTTATTTGTTCTCTTTAGCACTTAACTGGTACCATCCTATCGATGTTCAATTTATTTATTTCATGATAGTCTCTTTTCAAGTTCTACAAGAGGAGAAATTTTATTTTGTTCGCTGATGAATCTGCAAGGCCCATAGTAATGCTTGCCACACAGTGGATCCCAATCAATGTTTGGAGTGATAAATACGTATGTACATTATTTTTGTAATGTAAAAATAGTAAATATTATTTTTAAATGTTTACATAAATCGCAGAGTGATGGGAAATTTACAGACATTACAAATATGCTTAAACTTACATTTAATATCATGAAGTTAATTATAGAAAATGATTGTATTTTTTCTTCTCTCAACTTTTTAAAGTCTTCGTTTTTTTTTTTTAGTATTTCCACATAAAAACCACATTAAAAAAAGTTATAGTGAAGTTTGTGCTCATGGATTGCCCTTTCCTGACCCAATTTTATTTCTCAAATGAACTTTACTTTCTGGCCACCTGATTTTCAAACATCATCCTCGCATGGAAAAACTGCCATTGACATATGCTTTGCATTCATTTTCAACAAGAGCAGAGTTCTTTTCAAAAAAAGGTCTCATGTTTTTCAGTGATGGCAGGAATGTAATAGACTAAATACCACTTGTCTAAAATGCTCTCTGGTTGTGTTGTCCCATGAAATGCATTTAAGTTAAAATCACAACAGTCTTTAACAGGGAAAATAAGAACTGTGCATTTTGTATTATTTGACAAGGACATGACATTATGTGTTCAGAGGAAGTTTGTGAACTGTATATTCTAAAACGGGTTTATTTTATAATGATTAAGTTTTCCTTTCAAATACATCTTTGCTGCTTGAATAATGTAACTACTAATATAGGAAATCACAGTTATTTCAGTAAAGAAAACTGAGCTATTGTACAAGCATAGAGAAGCACACTCCATTAACCTTTCTGTCCTTGGAAATCAGACTGACTTATTGTGCAATTTCAATTAGCTTGTCAAATAAATGCACTGCCACTACAATTCTTTTCTTTAGTTCAGTTTTAGGAAACAGGGTGTGCCAAGAACGGAATAAGCATTATAATTTTCCTCTCTGGAGAAATATCAGGCAATGCATATTGAAGTAATATTTAAAACTGAGTATATCTTTTAACAGAATACAATATGAATAATAGACATGGCTTCTGATATGATGTTTCATTCCATTTTCCTTTTAGTGATGGAGATCATGTAGCCCACTTACGAAAGAGGATGGTATTACCTGATATTGGCTATAAATAAGGTTTAAAAAAATTGTTTGGATTTTGTTTCGCATAACTAAACTATATATATTATTGACCATATGAATACAGTACAACAAAAGCAAGAAATAAAAAAAAAAAGAAGAAGAAAAATGTGGGAAATTGAATCACTAATATATGTAAGCATGAGAGGAAGGCCAATGAGATTTCTCATTTTTCAAATGGCCACAAGGCATTTAACTGACTGGCCATCTTTAAAAAATTATATCATTCTACGGGGAGAAATGTTTTTATCTTCATTGTCAACTTATGAAATAAATAAAAAAATATAAAATCCTCATTTTTCTTTATAACAAGCTTGAAACCTGTTTAACCTCTGCTCACTTTCAGAAATATATTTGAAAAAGAATTAGGAAGAAAAAATTCCTAACTTTTCAGGAAGAAAAAACAAAATTAATAACTATTTCTCAAAATATATTATATTCTTTAGCCATACTCCCCCCCAAAAATGGTTTACGTGTTTTAGTTCCAAACCCAAATGTGATGGTGAAAAAACATTTATTCCAACTGAAAATGTGTGTAAATAAGCAATGTTCTTTAGAGTATGGGAAAATTTTAATAAGTTTTAGTGAATAGTGTGCAAGGTCAGATTTTGAGACAGTCACCACCCCTACATTTTTATCTTTTGTTAGAAATTTACACTACTCTTCAAATTCAAAGAAATAGGCTTCTTCATCTAATATAATTAAGCAGAATTTATTTTCCAGTGTTCCTTCATATTCAATAATTTCAGTTAGTTTTTTACCTTTATTCTTTCCAACATTACACTTCACTCCCTTTTTTTTTTTTTGACACGACCCAATATGTTTGAATAGTTCTCAACTTTTAGTTTGATCTAATATTATATAAAGCCTTCTGGTTCACTTCCTATTCTGCAGAACAAACAACTATCCAGATTGAAATTGAAGTCAGTCTGTAATATGTTAGGAAAAAAATAGCAGAATGTGGATCATTATAGGCATGAATTAATTTATTGGTATTGATAAAGTTATATCTATATTTTGATATTTTTAATATTTTTGCTCACACTTTTGGTTTACAAATATAAAGTAAATAGAGACCTTTGTATAAATAGATACATCTTTGTCAAAAGATTGTGACTGTATCATAGAAAGACATGTATTTAATATAGATTTTTAAATTATCTTGGGAAAATCCAGACACTGGACAAAAATTTTTTTTAAAGATTTTATTTATTTATCTGACAGAGAGAGGCAGTGAGAGAGGGAACACAAGCAGGGGGAGTGGGAGAGAGAAGCAGGCTTCTCGTTGAGCAGGGAGCCTAATGCGGGGCTCGATCCCAGAATGCTGGGACCATGACCTGAGCCGAAGGCAGATGCCCAATGACTGAGCCACCCAGGTGCCCCTGGACAAAATTTTTAAAAAGAAAAGAAACAACTTTCCTTTGTTTCACTTCTGAAAACACTGTCAGAAAAAAAAATCCATGTTTTCAATTTGGTGATTTATGAGTACATAAATAGTGTCATAGCTTGCATTATCCAGAAAGCAGAGCCTTGGGCAGTGACAATAAGCGATTATTTTAACAGGGAGTATAACTTCCAAGCTAGTAGTGAAGAAGAGGACTGAAGTAGGAAAAGTGGGAAAGCCATTATCCTTCTAGAATCCTGATCAGTAATACTGATTGCTTGACCCCCCCCTCAAGACAATGCAAGAAACTAACTGATCATATAAATTGTCCATGGGTTGTGGGGGAGGGGTGAGATTTTATGTCTTAGTTGAAAGCTTCCATCAATCAATCGCATTTGTGGGCGCTGAATGGGATCCTCATGTAGTATAAAAGAGAAGCATTAGAAGAAGAAGAGAAGGGAGAAAATGATCAGGTTGTGTTCCCATGAAGCCAACTGGCCCCCATGCACTGTAGTAGCCAGGATGAGAGACAGGGGAGGTCAGGAGAGCCTGGGTAGTGAGGGGGTGTCTGATAAAGGAAGGCACCACAGCACAGACTTGTAACATTCAATCATTGTCATAATGCTATGGTAGATTTTCATTAACAGGAACTAAAAACAAATGTATTTAAGATAGTATATAGCTCTTTTTGTTCACATAAGACCTAGATTATGTTTGAAAATGTCAAAGAGAAAAAAAATAAGATACTCTATCTACTGTGGTTTTGCTTTATCAAACATGAACAGACATGGTAGCAGCCGTCCTCCTCTGTGCATCAGGTTTCATTTTGGTTTTAATCCTTATTTGCTGTCTGTTTTATAGAACAGGGAGGACACCAGAAAGGTTTTAACTAAATATTAGAATAAAATCCAGATCGAGAGCTATAAGGAAATGTGAGATCAAGTCAGTGGGGTCAGGGGTGGTGGTGGTGTTTAAAAGAAGAATGGAAGAAAACTGACTTAATTGTTGATATATTTTAGAACTATAGAAAAGAAATAACATTTGCTTATGTCATTCTACAAATGCCTCTGAGTGCATATTGCTTTGGAAAAAGGAGGTTCAGATGTCAATGCTATCATTACCAAAATGTGGTTTTGCTCTAATGTAATAAACTTTCCTTGAAACGTTATGCTGGATTGCTTTCCACATTGTCAAGTAACGAAGTCAGCATGGTATGAGAGATCTCAATGAAATATGTTTGAAAACTACAAAGTCTTCAACATTTGAAGAAGGCAACTTTCTTCCCAAGCAAAGTATTAACTCAAAGCCTATGTTCCTGATGAACAAGTGGAGCATGTTCAGTGCTTCGCAATGAAACTACCTTCTCACATCAGGAAGGGGTATCCTCCTGTTCTTCTAACTGTGTCTTCTATATATTTTCTTAAGATTGTATTTATTTACTTGACAGAGACAGAGAGAGAGAGCACACAAGCAGGGGGAGTGGGAGAGGGAGAAGCGGGCTTCCCGCCGAGCAGGGAGCCCGACACTGGGCTGGATCCCAGGACCCTGGGATCATGACCTGAGCTGAAGGCAGACGCTTAACGACTGAGCCACCCAGGCGATCCTCCATATTGTTTTTTTATTGCCAACCATCACTTTGCAAACAATACCAAAAAAGAAAAACAGCTTTATCTATTTTCATGAAAATCACCTATCATATTTAATAAAGGCAGGACTTAGAATCATTTGCAGCCATGTAGAACTTTGATGATTTGCAATGATATAGAACAGAATAGGAAATTATCTTCTGTCTCTTTACACGAAAGTGGTGGAGTTCCTGAAAGATATATGTACTTAAAAGCATTCGATTAAAAAATGGGAAGAACTGTAGAAGATTTGTTAGCGCAGTGATTATTGTGCAGATATTTTTAATAATATAATTAGGTAAAATTTTTACTTAGAGATTTAAAGTAATTATTATGTATGTTCCTGAAAAATGCTTTTGTGGAACTGTGGCTAGAAATAAAACTTGATCAAAGGAATAAGTTTTGTTGTTATTGTTGTTAATTTTGAGGGGAATGCTTCTCTAGATATATCAGAAATCATTTTTTTTTTCATCTTTCACATTAAGTGAAAACCATATAAGATGCTGGAAAACGTAATACATTATTTTCTTAGTACTTCTGTGAAGAGAACACGATACTTAAAATATGAATTGGTAATACTTTTTTTTCTTGCCATTATAGATAGTAATAGTCCAGTACATATTGTTGAAGATAATCTTATTTACTTAAGGGCAAACTAAATGCGCTTTGCAATAGTCAAGTGGTACATAACACAGTTCTTTTCTCATGTGATAAAATAGCCTAGCACTGGGCTCCTGAGTGGCTCAGTCAGTTAAATGCCTGCCTTCAGCTCAGGTCATGATCCAGAGTCCCAGGATCAAGTCCTGCATGGCGGGCCCCCTGCTCAGTGGGGAGTCTGCTTCTCCCTCCACCCTTCACCCCGCTCGTATTCTTTCTCACCCTCTCTCCCTCTCAAATAAATAAATAAAATCTTAAAAAAATAACCTACTACTTAAAGTTTCTAGCACTTTTAAAAATTGTTTTGTCTGAGAAAGTATTTATTTCTTCTTCATAATTTTTTAGTAGTGGTTTTTTGAGCAGTTTTAGCTCCAAAGCAAAATTAACCTGAAGGATTTCCCGTATAACCCCCCCCCAATGTCAACAACCTGCATCAGAGGGTACATTTGTTACGATTGATGAACCTACACTGACAGGTCATAATAAACCGACGTCCATGGTTTCAGTTAGGGTTCATTCCTAGTGTGTATATTCCATAGGTTTGAATAAATTTATAATGACACGTATCCACCATTGTTATATCCTGCAGTATAGTGTTGCTGGCCTAAAAATCCTATGTGCTCCACCTGTTCATTCCTATCTCCCTCTTAACTTCTGGCAACAACTGATTTTTCTACTGTCTCCAAAGTTTTCCTTTTCTAGAGTGGTATATACTTGGAATTATATAGTATGTAGCCTGTTCAGATTGGCTTCTTTTACTTGCTAATAGTACATTAAGTTTCCTCCATGCTTTTTCATGGATTAATAGCTCTTTTTTTTAAAATGCTGAATAATATTCCATTACTTGAATGTACAACAGTTTATTTATTCATTCACCTACTGAAATACATATTGGTAGCCTCTGAGTTTGGACAATTGTGATAAAGATACTATAAACACTCACATGCAGGTTTTTGTGTATGCAAATATTTTCATCCCTTTGGGCAAATACCAAGGTGCACGATTGCTAGATCATGTGCTAAGAGTATGTCTAGTTTTGTAAAAAACTGCCAAACTGTCTTACAAAGGTGGCTGTACCATTTTGCATTATGACCAACAATGAATGAGAGTTCCTGTTGCTCCCTATCCTCACCTGCACTTGGCATTGTCTGTGTTCTGAATTTTATCCATTCTAATAAGTACATAGTGGTGTCTCATTGTTGTTTTAATTTGCATTTTCCAAAGGGCATATAATACAGAGCATCTTTTCCTATGATTATTTCCCATCTGTATATCTCTTGGTGAGGTGTCTATTAAGGTCATTGACCTATTTTTTTATTGTGTTGGTTATATCTTATTGTTGAGTTTGAAAAGGTTACTGCATATTTTGGATAACAATGTTTTATCAGACATGTCTCTTGCAAATATTCTCTTCTGGTCTGCAACTTATTTTCTCATTTTCTTGACACAGAACTATTTTTTTAGTTTTCTTTTTGCCACCATCATAAAGATTCAAAATATATTGGATGCTAATATAAAATCATTTCTTATATTAGAAATAATTTCAAGGGTGCCCGGATGGCTCAGTCGGTTAAGCATCTGACTCTTGATTTGTACTCAGGTCAAGATCTCAGGGTCATGGGATCCAGTCCCATGTTTAGTGCCATGTTCAGCAGGGAGTATACTTCTCTCCCTCTTCCTCTCTCTGCTCCTCTCCACACTCATTCTCTTTCTTTCTCTCTAAAATAAACAAACAAATCCTTAAAAAATTGATTTCAAATTTTGGCATTTAAAATGATAGAAAAATTACACACTTATTTAAAATAGCCCAACTAAAAATGAAGGGGCTTGGTTAGTACTAATTTTATTTTTTTCCTGTGTTCTCTGTAATGTTTTGATGTATAATGGAGTAAAAGCACATATTTGTTTTCATATTCGATCAGAAGAAAGACTAAATGTGAATGCCATGAAGTTTTTTCATGAAAAGCGTATTTATATGTGTTTGCATCAATTTCACTAGGGAGGTCATCATTAGATTTCAAAAGGATGTGTGCATACACACACACAGACCAAGAACATATATATAAAAAATATATATGAGCATGGGACTTGTCTCTGTGTAGAAATTTGGAAAGACAGAAGCTCAGCAGCTATGACTGTGAAACTATCAGAGTGTACGACCACCAGACATTAGGAGTCAAGCTTGTGAGCTTTCCCAAAGCAAGATTTTGGTTTTATGTTTTTCTGAACTTGGAAATTGTAATATGTTTAAGTTACTGTAGTGATTGTTTAGCCATGGTTTCAGCTGCTGCTACAGCACTGACAGTTGGCAGTTAGTTTGAGAGCCCCAGAGAATCCTCCTCCAGTTTCTGCCTATATAGAAGCATCAGAAACAAAGACTCCCCTGCCAAACTATGTATGTGCTGTCAGTTATGATATTTGAGATTTTGTATTGGGTTTTACCTTTTACTATTTTTTAAATGGCTAAAACCATAGATTTCCTAATTTTAATAATAGTATTAAATAATGACACCATCTATATTAACTTTATCTGCTCATCTCTCATTTATCAATTTCTATATCCCATCATCTGAAGGCTTCTTCATTGGGGCATGATACTTCCCCAGTAGTAAGCATATTTCAAGATACCTACTCTCGACTTATAAAATAACATATCAAGAATCACATTTCACTTTAATACTTGCTTTTTAAGTCATTGTTGAAGTATATCCTGGACTAATTAAAAGGAATGCATAACTCTGCATTTTAATGTTTATATAAATTTATAAGTAAATCAGGTCCAGAATAGAATGAGTTTCATGAATTAAAAAAGCACTCAGTGAAGACTAATTAGTATATAATCAAAAACAAGTCAAGGACGTATATGTTCTGCTATGAACAATGACAGATATTTTACACTAAATATAGTGCTGATACTTTTAATTTTCTTCTTTAGTTTATTATTGTCAGAGACAAAATTTATTACATAGAACATCCTGACATTTTAATTGAAAAAAACTAATATTACACTAAATATGCATAATACAGCTATAATTTTTGTTTTACAATATTCTGTTATCATTTAAAAAGTACTCTGGACACTGTACCCTCTCATGCACCCTAAGTGCATTTCTACCTCAGGGCCTTTCCACTTCTGTGAGTTGAATGTGGAAGGCTTTTTCTCCAGATTTTTTAGAGCTCATTCCCAAACTTCAATCAAATCCTCTGAAATACTGCCTTCTTACATGAAACTGAAGCACCTAAAAATATGAATATTTCTACTACATCTGACCTGCCCTGACCACCCTATTAGAAATGGTAGTCCCCATCGCTTTGTGTTTCTTTTTCCTGATTTACTTTTTCACAACTCGTATAAACACCTGACACTACATGACCTATCTCTTTGTTCATTGTTTATTTCTCTTGGATCTTTCAAGGTTTTAATTGTAGCCAAAAGCAGTGACTCTGTAAATTAAGCAGAAAAACAGTTCATAAAAAAATTTTAAAAACCCAAAAAACAAAAAACAAAAGAGCTCATGGAATTGTTTATAAGCCAGATAAACAGCCTCAAAACTCAACAACATAATGGAGAAAAAACTATCCAGGAAGGAAGTGTCACCATCTCCAACCACTAGGTCACTGAGCACCAGAGGCACCCAGCTTCCATTGCTGATGCTGCTGGCCTCCTCCATGCCTCTTCTGTGCCCAAAACTCAAAACCACAGCTGCTCCTGGAATGTAGATGCCTCTTCAATTAGCCAAAAATTAATTCCCTTCTCCTTAGAGTTTTCTTCCTCAATTTGCTCACTTCTAAATCAGAGTCTCTTATAAATAAATCTGAACGAAGGAGGTTTGGCTCAATTAAGGTTGAATGCATTTTATAGATTGTGATTTTTTTGAGTACCTCATTTGGGACAGAAGTTAGTTAGTCTGATGGTTTCATATTTTTGAATGTCTTTAACTGAGTTTTATAGGATAATCCTGATCTTTATAGTATTCAAACTAATCACTGCTAAACTTACGTCCACCTCTACTTTTTTTTCAAAAGGAAGAATGTCCCCTAAATGTTTTGAATAATTCATTCAAGTCTCCAAATCATTTTTCTATGTCAATCCAGAATTTATATATGTATATATTTCATTATAATATAATATAATATATATGTTATAATAAATGTTACTACAAAAAGAAACATTTTCTATGATCTTATGTGTATTATATACTATATTATAAGCATCTAATTAGAGAAGATATTTCTTTTCGTAATAACATATTACATTAATATTCACTAAAAGGTTGTGTTATTGAGAACTCTACCTCAAAGACTGAATCAATCTGTGATTTAAGAAGGGTGTACTTCTTGTTACAGTAACTGGGACAGATGTTGGTAGATAACCAAACAGATGCTAAATGATTCTCTTTTTACAAGACATTTATAAAAGAGAAACAAAATTAAATGTCAAAATGATAAAACTACTCTCAGTTTAGAGATATAAACCTCCCCAAACTCATTAAACTGGAAACAACAGCCAGAACAGGTGTTTATGTAAGTAGGAACTTAAAACTTACATGTGGGAAAAACTATCTTCTTGCTAAAATAAGATATCCTGAGATATGCCAATTTTCCCTTCATATTTAAAATACTTTACAAGGAAATTTTGACAGAGGTTACTTAATGATCTGTCTGTGGGTGAATTTAAATGAATACAATTTCAACATCACACAATGTAAAACTGAAGAAAAGATGTGCCTATGCATAAACAGAAACATAGCCATAAAAAGAGAAAAGAAATGCATTATCATTTAAAATATAATGCTGCTCTCTTCAAATTAGCAAAACATACATTTAATTATGACATTTAGAAACCTGCTTAAAGGAAATTTTATACACATATAATTTTGTGCAGCTGATATTAAAATAATAACAAATTATCACAATGAATAAATGTCTCTGTTTAGTTCTGTATTTGTTTCTTTTTCTTTCTAGGAATTTTCAAATTCAATATCAGAAGTGGGCAGTGGAGGGGCGCCTGGGTGGCTCAGTCGTTAAGCGTCTGCCTTCAGCTCAGGACTTGATCCCGGAGTCCTGGGATCTAGCCCCACATCAGCCTTCTCCGCTGGGAGCCTGCTTCTTCCTCTCCCACTCCCCCTGCCTGTGTTCCCTCTCTCACTGGCTGTCTCTCTCTCTGTCGGTTAAATAAATAAAATATTAAAAAAAAAAAAGAAGTGGGCAGTGGATTGACTTTTTCCTATGTGTGTGGAATAAAGCACAGAGAAATGAATTCTCCTTTTTGCAAATAGGTGGTGAAGGCTGTCTGATAACCATGTGATTCACGATCACAGCTATATTTTAGACGTTAAATTGTTGCTGCTTCTAATCAGAGACTAGGCAACAAAATAAAAGATGTGTATATTTTAAGATGCTTAGAATATGATGCTTAATTGCCATCTAGATTGCATGATATAAATTATGTTGATAATGCCTTAGGTCAATTGTTTTTGTCCATGGAAGTTAGCTACATTATAAAAAAAATAAGCATTTACTGCATTAATCATACACCTATATTTATCTTCATTTAAATTTAATAATAATTTTTCCATAAGGGAAATTTTACAAGGCAAATAATTCTCTGTTAGACATTTGAAGTTTAAATATTTGTATAGACGGCGAAAAGCACTATCTTGAGTACTTGATTTAAAAGTCTATACCTATGTTTCCAAAAGAATCATTAACCTTTTTGCTAAATTGTGTATTAATATCAATCTGGTCATTTTTTTGCCCAATTGCAGTGTTAGTAAAATGTGTATCTCATTTATTATCATTTATCACAAATTCATATTTTATACTGTGAGTAATGGAAATATTATTTTAATACCTCTACTAGTCAGTAAATTGGAGTACTCAATATGTAACAGGCTGAATGTTGATAAACTGAGTAGAATGTGGTTCTCTTGATTTTTGATTAGTGTTCTTGATTAACAAATTAGAAATATGTGATACTATTTTAATATGCTAATTGAATTAATTCATTAAATTTTATTAAATGCCAATTCTGTGTAAGGCATTGCTCTAGGGGCTAGAGATACACTGGAAAAGCCAACCATTATTCCTAGATACCTAAAATTCAGAGTATTAAGGGAATAAAGAATATGAAACCAATACTCACAAAAATACTACAGATGATTATTCGACTATGTTCTGAATTATATCTGCCCAGAAAATGTTTTTTTCTTCTAATGATATATTTCACATAACGTAATTATAAAAATATTCTAAAAAAATTAAAGTGCTATTTACATGTATAACAGAGAGGCCACAGGCATGGACAATTTTCTTTGAAGGTATGACATCAAGAAACCTAGATATAGTGGGACCTGAACAAGGAGTATAAAGGATGCAAAGAGAAAAGATGGTGGTTCTGGGTTAAGAAAGCAGCATGGCCAGAATCTTGAGGCAGGCGGAAACCCATTGAGTTTAAAAGTCCTACGGGTCAGTCAGTTAAGCTCTGGTTTAGCAAACACAAAAGAGCTCTGGACATATTATCCAGGATTTTGTAAGGTATGTTAAGAAATTTAGAGGTTAACCTTGGAATAATGGAAAAATCATTGATCAGGAAAAAAGGGAGCTCTGCTTTTGTTTACATGATTGAAATTCTCTATTTGCTTATAGTTTGATATTAAGTCTTATTACACATAGCTTGATTCAATACACATCAATTTGACTGTTGAGTAAACAATTTCCATAGCACAGAGCACGGTATATTATTATGAGACAAGGTTATTATTAGAGCAGTTAAACACTAACAAGAAAGATCATTTCAGTTTCAGGGACTTTTCTCAGCTGCAATAATTACCCAAGTCTGCAGTTGCCTTCTGAAAAGCTCAGTTCCTTAGTTCACTTTTCCACTGACTCACTGTGTGACAAGAAAGTCTGCTGATCTAAATACCACAATTTCTTCATCAAATGTCAGTAAGATTAAGATATTTCTAAGGAAATCCCAGTAGGTCTAGGTTCTCTGTATAGTCCTTGAGGAAAAACTTTTGCTTACTCGTCAATTTTCTTTATTACCGAGTACCCTTTGTCTAATGATGATGAGCATTTCTAACCTTGAGTCTTAGAGAGAAGCTAACCTGTTGATCTACGGGGCACTCAGCAGGAGTAGGAATTGTGCTGATGCTTCACCAGTCTGCAAGGTATATTCATTTCTAAATGGCCTCCATACTTATACAAGTTGATTCTCAAAGATGCTATAAAATAAACAGATCAAGTGGCTAACTAAGCTTATAGACCCACCCAAGGACGGGGCCTTCTACATGTTCTATGATATTTTCATGCTTTTCCCATTATATCTCCAAGGGTCTATAATTTTTGACCCCAAACACATTTGCCATTAGGGCTACAGAACCCTCTGTGGGTGAGATGGAGTTGGGCCAACGATTTTAAAACTCAAGTAAGAGGGAAGAGATGAATTTTTGTTCCTACAACTTAACCCTTAAAAGTCTCTTACTCACTTTCCTGACATAATGATATCCAATGAAGCATGTTGTTTCCTCATCTGGCCGACAAATTAAATGTACTTTTTTTAACATATATATGATGGAAAATTACCCCGCATATCCCTTATAATTTTTCTGGCATGATCATGATACTCTAGGTAGAAAATAAATTCAAAGGCAGCAATTGAAGTTCAGTAGCCACAGCAGTCCTGTAAAGTAAAAGCCTGTAAGCAAATAAATCAATAGCAGCATTAAGAAGTGTTAGGAGGAAATGGACTTTCTGATTTACCTCATTATAGTAGAAACACCTCCTGTCTACATATATGTATTCATTGGAGTGTAGGTGCAGGGTCAATCCGACTTTAAAGCGTAAGTTACAGCACAAAATACCCAGGCACATAATGAATAACATGAATATAAAGATATGAAACATTTGACCTGTCAGATAGCAGCAAAACATTTTTTAAAAGCTTAGGATAGAAAATAAAATTTACTTTAAGAGAAACAATAGAAAACTATTAACAGCTAACATGACTTTATTTATTTATTTATTTAGATTTTATTTATTCATTTTACAGAGAGAGAGCCAGCCAGCCAGCGAGAGAGGGAACACAAGCAGGGAGAGTGGGAAAGGAAGAAGCAGGCTCCCAGTGGAGGAGCCTGATGTGGGGCTCAATCCCAGGACTCTGGGATCACGCCCTGAGCCGAAGGAAGACGCTTAACGACTGAGCCACCCAGGCGCCCCTAACATGACTTTAATACCAAGATTGCACAAGCAAAGATAATACTTATTTTTTAATAATTAGTGAAATTAAGCAAAAAAATAGTGAAATTATGCATTTAATGTGCATGAATAAAAAAATTAAAATATTACAATCCCAAATAAACCTCCAAAATTGTTACCACAAACTAAAACTCATTCCCTAAAATATGTGTAGCAAATTTTTAAAACTTTGAGCCATATATTCCATAAATAAAAAGGGATTTTTCCAGTTCTCTCAAGTAAAATTCAATTCAATTAAAATTAGCCATTGTCAGGTTTGCCTTTCCCCTCATATGATTGGATGCTTAGAATGCCCCAAATGGGGCACTGGAAGGTCTTTTATGAGGTTACCCTACCCTATCTGCAAACTAACTTCTGAAAACCATCTCTAGTCTATCATCTGGAGGAATGGTCGCTGGAGAATAGGTCACCCTTCTCAAACTCTGAGGAAGAGAACCTACTAATATTGTGGCACACTATCTTACCATCATGTGATGACTACCTTCTTAAATATTCTGGTTCCTGCCTAGGAACTTAAGCACACGCTGTTCTCTACTTGTATGTAAATGGGCTGAAGGACAAAAACACTACACAAAGCTTATACTCTCTACCCAATTTTTTTCTGATTTTCTTTCAAACTCCCCAATTCCCACAGACAAGGATGTGCATAAGTGTGTAGAAAATATATTTGCTGCAGAAAATTTGTCAATCTCCAATTTTTTTTTTCCATATCTACTGTATATGCCAAGTCCTGGACCCTTGGAACCCATACAGTATAAATTTACTTCTCTGATGTCTCCCTTTTGGGTTGACAGTGGTCTGACTTTCTTTGCAACAATGTAGGCTAAGGTTGGAAAAGGAAGGTTATAAATGGAGCAGTTGTTAAGAGGAAAACAATAACATACATATGCACATCAAATAACTTTTAATATCTTCACATTATGTGTAAAATATAAAACTAGGTATTACCTCCTCATGTTTAGAAGGCTTGTGCAGTTGCATGAATAAATTAACATTAAAATTCTACATAATCAATATAGGACATTCTAAACACATTTAGAACATGGCTTATGCTTCATTGATGAAAACAAATCAGCTATGTTTTAATAACTGTGTTTCCTACTTTACTTCTTCTTAATTACTTTTGATTTTGCACACAATAGATTATTGTTGAGTTTTTATTATTTTCATTTACATGCCATAGGAAAAATAAATCGATTTTAAGCAAAGATTTATTTATGAATTAATCATTTGGGGCAACCAATATACTTGTGCATACAAAAACACCACTAAAAAACATCTCACTTGGGATGCCTGGGTGGCTCTGTCCGTTAAGTGCCTGCATTCTGCTCAGGTCATGATCCCAGAGTCCTGGGATGGAGCCCTGCATCAGGCTCCTGCTCAACAGGGAGCCTGCTTCTCCCTTTGCCTGCCACTCCCCCTGCTTGTGCGCTCTCTCTTTCTGACAAATAAATAAATAAAATCTTAAAAAAAAAAGAAGAGGCATACTACTTAATAACAAATGACACCTTAATGATGACCAAATATATTCACCATTGGATTAAAATCAAACTTTCATTTTAATGGCTTTTGGTACATACACAATACAATGATGTGTACCCACATATGACAAAAATGATAGCAATATTTAGTTTGCAGTGGTTATACAAAAGTGTATATATGCATAATATATATGTTTCCATACACCCTAAAATATCCAATATATGAAGACAGAGTGTATTCACATGGAAAAATCATTGATCTTCAAAACTGCAAAACCTATTTTCTTTGCTGATATTGTACCAAAATTACATAGTATATCAAAGCAAACATTGGACTTTTGTAAAGATCCTATCCAGAAGAGAACTATAACCTATAGTCAAATGTACTGCTTACGTTACTCAACTGATTTTTTGTTGTTGTTACCTAAACAAATAGATGCTTATGATCTTTCTTTCCTTCCTTCCTTCCTTCCTTCCTTCCTTCCTTCCTTCCTTCCTTCCTTCCCTCATTCCCTCCCTCCCTCCCTTCTTTTCTTCTTTCCTTCCTTCCATTAAAGTATTTATTGGCCACTCTTTTTTGTAGGTACTTCAATTAGCATTGGGGAAAAAACAAACAAACAAACAAACAATGTGCACAAACTATCTTCTTTCTGCTCTGTTAGCAATCATTTGTCTGGAACTTTTCAGTAGGCATAGAGAAGATTAAACATCCTACAACTCTGTTTCTACCTAGGGCATCATGGCAGGCTGGAAATCAAGTTATAGAAATCATATTTATAGAAAAGTGGAGGTGGTGGAATGGGAAGAAAGGATATGTCTATGTTTATCACCAGACCTAATACATGAATATATGCATATGGCTGATGTGTATCCTTAATCTTCGATATCATATTCTTACTCTTCACATTCAGATAATTGGGCATATGTACTATATAAGCCCTACTTTTCAAACCAGTTCCATCTCCATTGTTGTTAGGGTAAATTCTTTCAGCCTTTAGCAAACATTTGCCTTATTTTAATAATTATCAATAAATTTGTATATTTTCATCACTTTGTGGTAATTTCACACGTAAAATTTTTGATATTTTCATCACTTTGAGACAAAGGAGGGAAATTACCTTCGATTATCTGCTAACTTCAGAAGAGTGCTCACCTCTCTGGAACCAACCCCTCATTTCTTTCATGGCTTCCTGGTACATTTAAAATTATAATACTAGAAACTTATATATCTTTTTCTACCCAGGAGTGAAGATCCCTGATAATCAGCAAAGGATTAATGGATGCATAAGTATTGGAGTTAGGTATGCAGATGAACTGCCTTCATGGAGAAAGCTGTTCAGTGCTGGTCAATTCTTAAGCACCAAAGGGTAGAATGAGGAGGGATGGAGAACCTCTCTAATAACTCTCAATACTGCATGACTGTGGAGGACAAAAGAAGCATGAGATTAAAGCAACATAATGTCATTTCAAAGTCCTCCTTTACGTCATTTCCACCAATTGCCTGTTTGTAAAACTTTCTTGTTTGAGATAAAGTGGCTCTGTGCTCAAACCCCCAGTTCTCTCACAAACTTTTTCTATGATATTAAGAAAATAATTTAACTTATCAGACCCTAGTTTAGTCATCCGAAAAAAAAAAGGATGGGATGGTCAACTCTTTCCTACCTGGATTCATTTTCTATAGTTACACAATAAATTACCTAAACACTTATTGGTTTAAAACAATAAATCAAAATGATATTTCAAGGTTTCTGTGGGCAGGAATTAGGGTGAAGCTTAGCTGGGTGGTTTTGAGTCAATGTTTCTCCTGGGACTGCAGATGGGATTTTGACAGAAGCTTTTATCATCTGAAGGCTTGTCTAGAGCTGGAAAGTTCACTTCCAAGATGGCTAACGTGCCTGACAAGCCAATGCTGGCTCTTGCCAGGACGACTCAATTGTTAACTACAGATGTGCATTTCATCACCAGGCTGCTTAATGTTTTTACAACTTGGTAACTAAATTCCCCTGAGTGAGTAGTCTAAGAGAATTCAAAGCAGAAGCTTCAACATCTTTGAGGTTTATTTTGAAAATTCATTAATTTGTTAACACTCATAAATCTGAAAGGCAGGTTTTAATTACCCATTCTTAAAAAGGACATACTTTTCTTTAGGAAATTGAATTGTTTGCCCCCGGGCTCATAGCTATTTTAGTAACAACAGTGGGAATTAATGCACTGGTAACATAACACAAAGTTATCTTTTTTAAAAAACTTTTTTTTTATTCCAAAGCTTTGTTCTAGGTTGTTGAAAAAAGTACTCTTTTAAATCTACTATTTAAAATTTTTAATCATTTACTTGCATTTACTTTACTTGCATACTTGAATTTTAATTTTTAAATTATTAAATTGTGAGTTAGTTGTAGTAGCAGAACTTTTCAATACTGCAAGCATAAAGGTCCATTACATAATTATCGTTGCAACTTTAATAAGACATGATGAAGGCCTGATCCGGAACACTGAGATACAGATTACAGCAATAATAATATTCATAAATTACTTGCAATATTCCAAGCACTTACTAAGTGCTTTGTACATATTATTTCATCTAATCTTCATAATTATATAATAAATTGGGTATGATCATTATTCTTATTTTTTTCTCTTGTAAGGGAATGGAAGCATAGAACGGTTGAGTGCCTTGACCAAGTTCCACAGGCAAGGATCTCAGGTCTTGCAACTGTAGGCTATGAAGCCTAAACAAATACCCAAAGGTGACTTTTCAGATGCAAGAGAAGAGGCATAGATCATGATGCTACTAGGGGTATAACCTGATAATGACATGAGGTTTGTTATCCATTTTCTCTAAAAGAGTTTATTGTTTCCCAAAATAAGAAATATAAGTGTAAGAGTAGATTGCTATTTAGGGATAGAAAAATCCCATATTCATTTGTGGGATACATCTATCTTGCAAATCTGAAAACTAAGGGTTTCCACAAATCATTATTATTTTCTTGGATTCAGTTAAAAATTAAAATTCTGGGGAATCAAGATATTGATTGAAATCATCATATTTTGAAGGATTTAATTGATAGTGTGATATTTATTAGTCACACAGTTAGCAGGCTGTGAAAATTTGGTTGTAATATTCAAACATATCCTACTGACATATTGCAGATGCTTTCAATTACAAATTCTACAAAATTAATACAGATATCTTTTGGTAACATCTTTTGGCTTTGCAAAACTTTTTTTTTTTTTATCAAAGTACCAAAGATGTTTTACATGAATGATTCTTTAAGTAAATGTATAGTTTACTAAATATTCAGACTCTATCTTAAAGTTTGAGAAAATTAGAACAACAAATGAATTTTTAGGGGGGAAAAACAGCCTTCCATTAAGTAGTTTCCTATATTACACATGAAACATCCAAACCATTATCATAAATATAGGTTCAGCCCAATCCAAATCAATTTGATTTGATTAAACACATATTTATCCTGCTGACATACTGTATGCGTCACTATAATCTGCTTGTCTGATTTACATGAAGATAGTACTTACAGAATAAAACACTGTAGCTTTAATTGTGGGGATCTAGAAAAAATACAATCTAAGAGCTCAAAAATATCACTTAAAAAAAGAAAGGAAAAGCAATCTCAGTGTTTGAGAAATTCTTTTATTTGTTGACTGTTATTTCTTCCTGCTAACTTCCTATTATAGTTATTATCTTTTCACTCATTCATTCAATTTATTCATTTATTAACTTATTTACAAGTCTTTTTTGAGGGTCATTTATATTTCTGAAATGTGCTTAATATGTGATATAGTATAATAAAAGAGACTTTCTCCAGGCTCCCATAATATTTACTGTCCAAGAATCATTCAATATTATATAGTGATAATTTAGAAATGATTAATTTTGAGAACTTTAAATTCTCTTTCAGTCAACAGGTGACATGTATTCATGTTTATATATATATATATATATATATATATATATATTACATTATACATTATATAATAAAGGCAAACAGGCTCCTTTACTCATAAGAATAAGTTGACATTATCCCATAAACATAAGTAAAGTAGGAGTTTTGATAATTGGGGTAAAATTCCCAAAAGATGGAGACACAGATCTGTATCATTTTTTAGATAAAGTAGATGACACAATATCATTGGTGTTAGAGGAGTGAAAATAAAAACCAGAAAGCAAGTCTGTGATTTTTCTTACCCCTCTTCCTTTGCTAAAACTATAGGTATGAGTGGTACATTGCCAAACAACTTAGAAGCTGTCATATGGTGAGGATATTTTTGGGATGGTATGACCTCCCACAAGGGAGTAAGAGATACTCAGAAGTGAGGCCTTTGGTCCTTGGGTCCCAGAGAATACTCTGGGAAACCAGGCAGGAAACTGCAGAAGAATGTCTACCCCACTCAAGCCAAAGTGACGAGAGTAAAAGATCCAGATTGAATTTTTAAGAAAGCAGAATTGTTACTTTTATATGCTACATACTTACATTGAATATATTTATATTTTTTAATCCTTGCATTAAAAGAAGTAGCAAAACAAATTAAGATGATCTAGGCTGTTCCATATTTTAGGTATGCTCGGGAGTAATGGGAAATAAGGTTATTCTAATGGACAATAATCTACAAATTTTATTACCTTGAATATGTGGGCAGAGTGCAATGAAATGAAATTATAACAATTAAGATTTTGAAAATCATAAAAGAAAAGAAAAACAGGATTCAAGAAACAGAATGAGTCTTTCATAATTCTCTCTCTTTGTTTTCAAAAAGATCAAAATCTGGAAAATCAAGTAAGAACAATTGTTTACTTTTTAAGAAGGTAAAAAAAAAAATCCATAAGCATGTCTGAAACATATGTTAGAATGCATAATCAGAATATGGACGTCCCCTGACTGGCAAATGCTTTGGAGAGAAAGCAAAGGGAGAATTTGGCTGGGACTGGCTAGAGAGGCACATGAACAGCCAGAGACCCTCTAGGACCAGATTTAATCCAAGCTTCTGCCACTGTAAAGGCAACTGATGATCCTTAGCTTACTTCTTTCTCCAAGGTTCTTTGCTCTCAGATAGTTGAATGCCTGTAGACTTTCTTCTTAAATAGATCTCGGCTGCTTTTGTCAATGCCACTCTTTAGAGGGGGTAGTTGTTGGACTTTTCCTAGTTATTGTTAATGAGAGTGTTGTTCTTCCATTAATTATTCTATCATGGGAGTCTTGAACATGATTCATAATGTAATATAATTTACATTTTTCTTGCCATCATTTCTCATCTCATTTGTTTTATTCTTAACATGATCCATTTTGTCCTATATTTTACTTTTGGGTGATGTGGATTATCCTGACTTTCATACTATTTTTAATACAATGACCATGCTTTATTGCCCTATTTACTCATTTATTTAGTCAAAAAATATGTGTGAGGATTTCCTATTTTATTGGAAAAAATATTAAATAACGTAGGGTTTTTTCACTAACAAAACTTCATTCTGGGGGCAAAGAACAGGCAATGAAAAAAATAATTTCTATGCATTCCAAAACAAAATTTAGGGGATAAATATCTGTTTAAAATGCATGAGGTTAGGAGTGCCTCGGTGACTCACTAGATTGAGTTTTGGATTCCAGTTTTCCACTCAGGTCTGATCTCAGTCTTGAGATCCAAGCCCCTCCTTCTCAGGCTCTGTGCTCAGCAGGGAGTCTGCTTCTCTCCCTCACCCTCAACTCCTCCCATAGCTGTGCCCTTGGGCTCATGCTCTCTCTCTCTGTCTCTCAAATAAATAAATAAATAAATGTTTAAACAAATGCATGAGGTTAGTTGAAGACCACTTCTGCAAACATCAGGGAAAAAAATTTTAAATTTACAAATCTTTATTCTAACATTAAGAAAGTTCTTTAAAATTTGTGCTAAGTCATTAAAAACCAGCATGCTGCTCTCCTTAAAAGTTGATTTCAAAATAAGAATAGCAGAAACATATAACTATTCTTTCTTGGAGAAAAGTGTTAAAGGTCATTTCTAATCAGTTGGATAATTTTTTTTTCTTTTTTTAATCTGACTCCTGCCCAGCATGGACCCCATTGCAGGACTTGAACCCATAACCTGTAGATTAAGACCTGAGCTGAGATCAAGAGTCTGAAGCTTAATAGACTGAGCCACCCAGAAATCTAGATAAGTTTTTTCTAAGATAGAAAGTTAGTCATAGAAAGATTATATACTGTTTCTTCAAACCATGTGGTGTGAAACCATGAGGGAGTCTGTAGCATTCCAATCACACACAGTGAAAGTCTATGTTTGTCATTAAAAAATACCAATGACATTTTTTCAAAGAACTGGGACAAACAGCCCTTAAATTTGTGTGGAACCAGAAAAGGCCATGAATCGCCAAGGAAGTGTTGAAAAGGAAAAACAAAGCTGGGGGCATCACGTTGCCGGATTTCAAGTTATACGACAAAGCTGTGATCACAAAGACAGCATGGCACTGGCACAAAAACAGACACATAGACCAATGGAACAGAATAGAGAACGCAGAAACGGACCCTCGGCTCTTTGGGCAACTAATCTTTGATAAAGCAGGAAAAAACATCCAGTGAAAAAGACAGTCTCTTCAATAAATGGTGCTGGGAAAATTGGACAGCTATATGCAAAAGAATGAAACTTGACCACTCTCTCATACCATACACAAAGATAAACTCCAAATGGATGAACGACCTCGATGTGACACAGGAAGCCATCAAAATCATAGAGGAGAACATAGGCTGCAACCTCTTTGATATCGGCCAGAGCAACTTTTTTCATAACACATCTCCAAAGGCAAGAGAAACAAAAGAAAAAAATGAACTTGTGGGACTTCATCAAGATAAAAACTTCTGCACAGCCAAGGAAACAGTCAAAAAAACTAAGAGGCAGCCCACGGAAAGGGAGAAGATATTCGCAAATGACACCACAGATAAAAGACTAGTATCCAAGATCCACAAAGAACTTCTCAAACTCAATACACGGGAAACAAATAATCAAATCAAAAAATGGGCAGAAGATATGAACAGAAACTTTTCCAATGAAGACATACAAATGGCTAACAGACACATGAAAAAGTGTTCAAAATCATTAGCCATCAGGGAAATTCAAATCAAAACCACATTGAGATACCACCTTACAACAGTTAGAATGGCAAAAATGGACAAGGCAGGAAACAACAAATGTTGGAGAGGATGTGGAGAAAGGGGATCCCTCTAACACTGTTGGTGGGAATGCAAGTTGGTACAGCCACTTTGGAAAATAGTGTGGAGGTCCCTTAAAAAGTTGAAAATAGAGCTACCCTATGATCCAGCAATTGCACTACTGGGTATTTACCCCAAAGATACAGACATAGTGAAGAGAAGGGCCATATGCACCCCAATGTTCATAGCAGCATTGTCCACAATAGCTAAATTGTGGAAGGAGCCAAGATGCCCTTCAACAGATGACTGGATTAAGAAGATGTGGTCCATATATACAATGGAATATTATTCAGCCATCAGAAAGAATGATTACACAACATTTGCAACAACATGGACGGGACTGGAGGAGATTATGCTAAGTGAAATAAGTCAAGCAGAAAAAGACAATTATCACATGGTTTCACTCATTTATGTAACATAAGAAATAGGAAGATCAGTAGGAGAAGAAAGGGAAGAATGAAGGGGGGTAAACAGAAGGGGGAATGAGCCATGAGAGACTGTGGACTCTGGGAAACAAACTGAGGGCTTCAGAGGGGAGGGGGATGGGGGATTGGGATAGGCCAGTGATGGATATTAAGGAGGGCACATACTGCATGGTGCACTGGGTATTATACGCAAATAATGAATCATGGAACATTACATCAGAAACTAAGGATATACTGTATGGTGACTAACATAACATAATAACAAATTGCTATAAAAAAATAAAAATAAGGGGCGCCTGGGTGGCACAGCAGTTAAGCGCCTGCTTTCGGCTCAGGGCGTGATCCCGGTGTTATGGGATCGAGCCCCACACCAGGCTCTTCAGCTATGAGCCTGCTTCTTCCTCTCCCGCTCCCCCTGCTTGTGTTCCCTCTCTCACTGGCTGTCTCTATCTCTGTCAAATAAATAAATAAAATCTTTAAAAAATAAATAAATAAATAAAAATAAAAATAAAAATAAAAAAGATATAGTCTCATCAGTTCACTTCATAGCCTGCTCCAAATTTGTCATAGAATGGGGCATCTTATGGTATCACAAAAATACAGGCTTTATCACAACTAATGGTTTACTATAGCCTGGTTATTTTTTATCCACCGTTATTGAAAAAAAAAATCTCAAATAGTAGTAAATTAAAGGCAGAAAATCTAAAAAGATGAGAAGATAGTGTGAAGACAGACACCATTAGGTAATAAAGTCCCTAACAGATAGGGATGGCTTGAACTGAGACCTAACTGACAAGAAGCAGCCATTCCAAGACTTGAGGGGAAGTCTTCTAGGGAGTGGCAACAACAAAAACTAATGCTCGGTGGCAGGAATAAGCTTGGAAAATTCAAACATACTGAAGAAACCTAATGTGACTGATTTGAAGCCAGACGGATTAGTTGTTGGAAAGAGAAAGAGTGCATTCAAAGTCTTGCTTTTCCATGCTCTAATCTGGCCCCAGCTTACTTCTCCAACTCTATATCCAACCACTCTCCTCTTTGCTAATTGTCTATGATCGTCATTCCTGTCAGTACCCCTCAAGCAAAAATGGTAGGAGACATATCAGAATTCTCATGTTCTGCCTTCTCTTCCAGTTCTATCAAGTAGTGACGTATTTTCACCATCATGTCCTCCTACTCTTATCCAAATAAATGCTTCTTATATTGCCATCTTGATTCTATAGCTGGAACATGCTTCTTTTTTCTTTTTTTTTTAAATTTATTTATTTGAAAGAGAGAGAGGCAGCCAGCGAGAGAGGGAACACAAGCAGGGGGAGTGGGAGAGGAAGAAGCAGGCTCCCAGTGGAGGAGCCTGATGTGGGACTCGATCCCAGGACCCCGAGATCATGCCCTTGGCCAAAGGCAGATGCTTAACAACTGAGCCACCCAGGTGCTCCTAGCTGGAACATGCTTCTTGTCCATAGAATCTATCCTACTTCTTCACAGAGCTCCACTTAACTTAGGAGGAAACTTTTTCATCCCTAAAGTATTTTACATTTGGAACATAAATATTTTTTTAAAGATTTTATTTATTTATTTGAGAGAGAGAGAGAGAACACATGAGTAGGGGGGGGAGGGACACAGCGAGAGACACAAGCAGACTCCCCACTGAGCAGGGAGCCTAACTGAGGGCTCCGTCCCAGAACCCCAAGATCTTGACCTGAGCCAAAAGCAGATGCTTAACCAACTGAGCCACCCAGGCACTCCAGAACATAAACATTTGATGAGAGCTTATAAATTACTAGAAACTATTCAAAGGACTTGACATTCACTAGTATCTCTAATATTCTTGACATTCCAAGATGTTAAATGTAATTCTTACACATGTATCACAGGTGAAGAATCTGAGCTGCAGGAGTGCCAGCCTATTTTCCAAACTTCACACAAGAAAAGGATGCTGTGGGGGTTTAGAACAAAATCTCTTATTCTAGACTTCATGCTTTTAATCACTACAATTTTACTCCTTTCCAAGGCTATATACTTTTCCCTTATTCCTAACCAACTGTCAGCCATAAAACAAAGGAAAAGTAAGGGGGAAAAACCCTATTTAATTTCTAGTGCAGATTCCGGTTAGCTTTGCTTTTCTGAGGTCAATTAAAATGTAAATAAGTAATTAATCATAATTTATTATGCAATACATTAAATCTATGGGGTAAGAGTGATTTCAGTGTCTGCTTCTCCTCCTTAAGCATGGTTATCCAGGTCAGCTTGCTCAATAGCAAGGCCATTCTTGCATTATTATATAAAATACTTATCCATTCAGCACAGAGCTACACAATTTTCTTTACCAATACCAGAGATGTGAGAGCCATTACATAGCAATTTGTCATAGGAAGTGAGCTCAACATATTCTGGCTGCTTCAAAAAGAAACTCCTACATATCTGAGTGATGGCTGTATGCTTTTTTTCTTTCCCCCCTGGGAGCTATAGCTCCAGAGTTCCTAATTCAAAATAGAGAGTTGGAGAGAAAGACGATGAGATATTCTCATTGCACAAGTTTGTTGATTTGTTTTGTTTTTAAAAGCTTACCTATGATGAACTTAAAAGTGTTCTTTCAAGTTTTGTGGCTCTTACATAGTTAATTAAACTTATCCTAGAATCTAAGGGTAGGTCAAATGCAAACTTTAGTTTGTGTGTGTGTGTGTACCTGTGTGCTTTGTGTGTTGCGAGTTTTCCACATATTTCACATATTCATAGATATTGTAGTAGTTATTGGAATAATCTTTACTACAGGCTAATAGTAATTGCCATTTATAACTAGAAATCCAGATCACATAATCTAATCATAAATATAGTCAGTGTCTAAATATGAAATTAAATTTTCAAAGTTTTATAGAAATCGTTATCATTTGCTTTCATGCTTTAGCAGCTATACATTCACTGATTTCAAAAACCAAATTGTTTATTTTTTACCTTGGAGGAACATGAAAATCTAATAATTCATTTTATGATGAAAACTTGAATGAAAAACATTCCTATCACACATATTTTTCTATTTCCCTTTTTATCATTTATCTATCTATCATCTATCGATCTAGCATCTATCATCTATCTATTTATCTATCTATCTATCTATCTATCTATCTATCTATCTATCATCATCATCTATCTGTTTTTTTTACCTCTCTCCATCCATATATCTATTTAACTGTCAGCCTACTTCTTTATTAATATACTTCTCAGAATTATGAATTAATGACCTATATGCTCTCCCCCCACCTTACCACAACAAATATTGTTGATAATAAAAACATCAGGAGGAGGACTATAATAATATCTCTCCCTCTGAGTGTCTTGCAGAGTAACTTGCTCATAGTAAGAATTAAAAAATGCTGTTTGGTGAATCAGTTTATGATGATTTTTTAAAATAAAATTGTAAAGGTTATCAACTGTTTAATATAACAGACAAACTAACTCATCTAAAGGAACTAGTGAAAAAGAATGAGCTTCTACAGGAGTATATGGAAAATCTTATTTCATATTTCCTTTCATTTCTATGCATGATTTTTTTTAAAGATTTTATTTATTTATTTGACAGAGAGAGACAGCCAGCGAGAGAGGGAACACAAGCAGGGGGAGTGGGAGAGGAAGAAGCAGGCTCTCAGCAGAGGAGCCTGATGTAGGACTTGATCCCAGAACGCCGGGATCACGCCCTGAGCCGAAGGCAGACGCTTAACGACTGAGCCACTCAGGTGCCTCTCTATGCATGATATTTTAGACTAGCTTTTTTCAATAGGTTTATTCATTAATTTAACAAATATTTATTGAGTGATGACTTGGTGACAGTCCCTATTGCAATGACTGAGTAATCAGAAAAAAAAAAAAAACAGCAAAGAAAGAAAGAGAAGAAGCAAGTAAGCATGTGCTCTCCTAGAGTTTATATTCTAGTATAATAAGAAGACAATTAAAAAAATAATGTGTGTGTGTGTGTGTGTGTGAATGTGTAGAGAGATAAAATATGGGAGAGGGAAATTTGTGGCTGAGTGGTCATAATCTTTAATACATTCAGCATGATATTTGAGTAAAATGGTGAATGAGATGAGGAAATGGAAGAACAGTTCAAGTAGAAGAAGGGGAAGAGGACTCACACTGCCCAGCAGGTTGCAGCACGTTTGGGATGCTGGAACAAGAGCAGAGGACAATAGACCTAGAGTGGTGTGAGTGACCCAGTGAGCCATGACACAGGATGCCAATGTCCAATGCAGGTCCAGATTTTGTAAGCTATTGAGAGCCATTGTAAAGCCTATGGCTTCAATTCCAAAGAAAGTGAAAGTCATTAGATGATTTTGAGCAGGGACATAACATGATCAAAGCATTGGGCATTGTGATGTGCACACCACCTCGCACTGTAATGAAGGGCTTGTTTCTTCAGCTACAGGGCTACTACTGACATACTGACATACTGACATCTTTACCTTGCAGATACTTCAGAGTTTTTCAGAGCTGCAGAGCACTCCCTTGCCCAAACCCATGCCCTTCTCAGGGTGCAGTCCACAAGAATTGCCCTCCAGCCTTGAGACACTTTGGGATGGCTCTAAAAGGTCTTTTCAGATCCAGAGCTCCTAGAGGGGTTGGTTGTCTTTGTCATTTTGTCTTTCTCACACTTTGCCCTCTCCCATTGCTCACTCTGCTGTTTTTCTCTCTCAGCACAGGTATTAATGTGAAGTATACATCTTAATACTCATACTGCACAGTGGGTCTCATCTCAGAATTTGCTTACTAAGAAGTCCAACCTGGGACATTGGCTATATGTTTTTACAGGTTTACTGTGGGGCTTGTGTTGAGAATAGAAAGAGAAGGTAGATAGATATAGGGAAACTAACCAGAAAACTATCGAAGGAATGTGGAGATTTTGGTGTCTTAGACTTGGCTGATAGCGGATAAAGTGGTAGAATATGAAAAACATATTAATTATCAAATTAATATTGAATATGGGATATGACATGAAGATGAGCCAATTATGTCTCTCAAAATTTAAGGACTAAGAAAAAGAAGAGTTGGTATTAAATGAAATAGGGAAGACTGCAAAAGAGGCAGGTTGGAATAAAGTCTGTAGGTACAGTTTTTGTCATTTTAGGTTGACACGACTATTAGACATTCAGGTACAATTTTACAAGAAGCAATTGGCTATGCCAATTGGAGTTCTGGGAATAGTTCTACACAAGAGGTATATGTTTGGTAATCATCTATGTGTATTAAAGCTGGAACTATATTTAAAACAATGAAGCTGGTTGATATCACAAAAGGAGTACATATGGAAAGATAAAAGATCCAAAGATAGTCCTGGAAACTTCCAATGTAAACAGGTCAAAGCAAGGCAAAAATCTAAGAATGCAAGATGAAGGGAAAGCTACTGAAAGAGGAGAGTTGTTCTCATGAAGTGGGTGAAGAAAGTACATGGTTGAGAAACATGATTTACATTAAATTCTGCTGATAGGTTACAAATGAAGAGGATGGAGAGCTCTTCATTAGATGTCAGAAACAGATTGTCATTGGTGACATTGACAGGAACAGTGTCTGTAGAGTGGTGTGGTCAAAGCCTAAACAGAGGTGCATTCAGGAGAGGACTGAAGAAAAACAATGAGAATAGCAAGTAGAGGAAACTATTTTGGGGGAGATTTCTGTAAAGTGAAGTTAATAAGTTAATTAGTGATTACTGGGGAAAATAAAGTCAAGTGAATGTTGTTTTGTTTTTAGATCACAGAAATAACAGCATGCTTGCCTGCAGCTGGGAAAGAGAAGTAGAGAAGGGAGTCGGTGCTGCAGCCATAGAGAAGAGTATTGCTGGAGTGGTGACCTGAAGGACAGAGATGGTCTGAGATCTAAGACATAAGATGAAGACTATGAATAGCTAAGCCAAAGCAGCAGAAGAAATGGTAGAATATATGGAGACAGATAGGAATAGATGGGTAAATGGACTAATAGGAACTTGTAGAAATGCTGTCTCTTCACTTCTACGTGGTGAAATAAAAAACATGGTTGCTTGCTGGGAATGAAGATAGGTGAGGGAATGCTGAAGGCTTGAGGAGAGAGCTGAGGTATTAGGTACAAATTTTGTTCAGTATTTATATTTACTTCTAACAGCTCACGAATTGAATTCATAGTTGTGGCTTGCTGTTGTATTCTACAAGATAATTCATATCAATAAAATAATAGATTTATAGGAACTGTCCTATATAATCATTTGATAAGAAAATTGATTGTTTGTTTACCATCATAATTTAAGAAAGGATAAAAAGATCTTTCATTTTCCCACCAGCTTTCTTTTTAATCTGATTTTATGCCCGAGGCAAAGCAGTGCATTGATTTCCCCAAGCAAATTGCTTATACAGAGCTATGATGACAACTCTTCTAGCAGTCCTTAGATCAATGATAACTAATAAATAGCGTCTGTGTCCTTTTGAAATATTTGTTTACAAGTTACAGAAACAGATCAGGCTATCTTTAGCAAAACAAAGTAATTTATGAGAAAGATATGGGATAGCCCATAGCATCAAACAAAGGCTACAGTAAGCAATTCTTGAGCAGACTGAAACAGGAGAAACCCTGTATTTTTTATAAACAATGGGCAATCTCCTCAGAAAACAAAGACAGGATGGATTTACCTAAATGAATGACTCAACACACCCATATCTTTTATAGGAACTATAAAAACAGTGGAGCACTTGTTCCTTCTTCTCTTTCTACTTAAGGTCAATGCACTGGAACACCTCATTGTTCAAAGGTTGTGAAAATTCAAAGCAATGAAAGATTGTTTTGATATTAAAACTGGAATTAAGCTGAACCTTTTTAGTTTCATACATACTAGGCATTACAATGAAGCCATTGGTATTAGGATAATCAGTGAAATTTAATGCTTCAAATGTTTTATTTATCGTTATGTCCTATTTCTATTATGTTCCTTAATAATGGTAACATGTTACTATGTCACGTAGCTTTCACTCAATCTTTCAGAACTACTGATAAAAAATAGATAATACATTGTTTTCATCTCTCTTCCTTCATTTTATTCATTACACTTCTTAGACCAAGTTTATTATATTATTTTAGATCCTAATGGGCAAATCCAAATTCTTAAATATAAAGTTAAGAACTGGGTCTCTGCAAAAAGAACCGCAATAATTATTCATTTGCAAATATTTATGGCAGGTGGTATTGTTGAAGTGTATCGTATGGGTAATTCTTTAAGATTTATTTATTTATTTTAGAGAGAGACACACAGAGAGTGTGAGGGGGGCAGAGGAAGAGAGAGAGAATCCCAAACTCTCCCTGTTGAGCAAGGACCCCGATATGGGGCTCGATCGCATGACCCGTGAGATCATGACAAGAGCTGAAACCAAAAGTCAGACATTCAACCGACTGAACCACCCAGGCGCCCCATATGTGTATTCGATTCATACCATTTTCTCATTTCAGCATCAACATTTTCTAGTTACTGATATATTTAATTACATCATTCAGAGTTTACAGCACAACACCATAACTAGGCTATCACTTCCCCAACTTTTGTTTAGAATTAAATCATCCTAATCTCCCAATCTCTTAATAGTTAACCATATCAGTATATACTAGGAGAGTATTATCTAGTCTGTATGCTTGATGTGATTGGTCATCACAACCTTAGTATGCCATCATGTTCTAGATTTCCTCATTGACCAAATTGATGCTGGTCTTTTGGTTCTTCTGTTTATTGGAAAAGAGAATAACTTAATTGAATTAAGGGGGACAAAAGAGAGCTAGAACACGGTCAAGCACTAAACAAAAAGTGAGAAAAAAGGCAGGGAAGAGAGAATTAATAGAGATACAAAATGTTTCAGTTGTTTAAAGTAGAGGTAGAAGGAATGATCAGGGGTATTCTGCTAGGAATTTGGATCTCTTTCTTGTGGAAGTCAGAAATTTCTGGAAAATTGACTATGAATTCAAGAACTAATAAAACAAAATTCTATCAGTTTCTTTTTAATCATCTGAATGTTATATGGCGATTTCTTTGGTCTCATATTCATTTCTTTTTGTTTATTCAACTTGCAGGGTTTTTGTCTACTATTCAATACATTATAATGTATTTTTCATTTATGTTTAGAAATATGATCCATCCAAAATTATTCATTTTATTCATTCTTCAGCTTTCTCCTCTTAAACTATTTTTTTTCTTTCTCCCTTTCCCTCTTCCTTCCTCTCTCTCTTTCTCTGTCTCTTTCTGTCTCTATCTCTGTCTATCTCACTTATTATTTTAAAGAGGCTCTGATGTGGGCAAGAGAGAGACATCTTTCTAATATATTCTTCCTCCAAGAGATGAAATATGTCTTCAGATGACACTGGATTGTTGCAGCAAAATAATCTGGAGAGAAGCTGAAGAATCACATTTCCTACTGTCACTGTTTATGATGATGGCCTTGCCAGAATAGTTTGCTGGAGCTGGTTTCTGAAGCAAACTACACACAAGCAAGGCCATTTTTATTTTAACATCACAGTACTGGATGGGGAGGACTTCAATCTTCAGGCTTGCTTTGGAAATTTATTTCTTTTCAAGTTCCACCCTCTTCTCTTTGATTAATGGTTAGGAAGGTAAATTCACTCTTCCATTTAAAAACAAGTGCCTCAGGGTCAATAATTTAATTTCTCCCACTGGACTTTTTATAGGAACAAAATGGTCAAAAGCTTTCTCACTAAAAATAAATTGTGTGACATATACAGCTTGATTTTTTCCCCCCAGTATATGTAGAACTTCATTTTCTATAGTTTGTTTTATTTTAGTGAAGGGAGGTTGCTACGTTAGGAAAAGATACATGTTCTGTCACACATGGCCAACATGTTTGACTCAGTGACACACTGGTTAAAGATATCTAGGATTTTGTTTATTTACCAAAACTGCTATAAATTTGTGTAAGATAAAGTGACTTATATGTAATGGACATACAATAGTAAAATTCACAGAGCCATTGGAGGGCAGAATTTTGAAACGGAAATCCAGAAATCCAGGTATTTTTCTAACAGGAAAAAATTAATTTGCTAGTATACCTCTGCCTACTCTGATCAATTACTTTCTTTTTTTTTCTCCTGATTTCTTTTTTGAAAATCTAACATAGTATATTAAAGATTTAATTCCATTGTGAGTTAATGGTAGAAACATGAGGTGAATGCTCGTAAGATCTACTTTATCCCATCCTTCCCTGAACTTTATTCCTGAACGTTATTCTCCTGATAAGATTACCTACATATCCCTGCTATTTAAAGTTCCACAACCGGGCTCTGGAACCAGGCTACTGGAGTCTAGAAAAGCAGGATTTCAGAGTATTGAGAGTAAAATCTTATCCCAGGAAAGAGTGAACCTCTCCACAACACGTGACTTGGAAGTAAGATCTTGGTAAAGGAACAGGTGGAGAAGACACTCCTGAAATTGGCATCACCAGGTACATTAACATTCTTTCTTCAAAATCATAGCAACCCCACTTTAGGCTAGTTACATTCTAAAGTTCTATTCTTCCATGAAAGCATAGGATAAACACCAATACGGGTGATTCCCAGTACAGGGAAAACTCAAATAGTGACGACTATTATGAACCAGAATAGTCAACCAGGAGGGACCATCTATATAGTCGGGGATAATTGGAGCCTCATAGTGCAGCTTAATGAAAACAAAACTACCTTTGCTCTCACACAACAAAAAAATACCTTCTTCCCACTTCCAAATAAGCACTGAATTCCTTCTTCTTCCTCTGAGATTTCATGTTCTCTTCTGTTCAAAATCCCTCCCTGAACAATATTTGACACATATTTATTGTTACTATTTTTTAGATCACCATCCTAGTTTCTGTAATTTATTATAGTTAGTTATTTTTTACAAGAATCAAATTATTCTTCATTCAAATACCTAAGTATGCATAAGCAAATAATTTTCAAAATAACAGAACAGAAAAAGCCATCTCAGCTATTGCCCTAAATCTCCCATGCTTGGGACAATGGTTTTATCTATTTTTAATAAAATGTAAAGCCTAAAACATGTCCCTGAAAAATTCAGAACTTTTTAGTAACCCATTTACTTCCATTTTACTCACATTTACTAATTGCATGACTTTGAACAAATTTGTTTACATTCCTGAGCTGCAATTTCTTCATATGGACCGTGGAGTTTGTAATACTTAACCCATAATGTTGGTGTGTGGATTGAATGAATATAATTGGCTATTTTTTGCATAGCACTTGTTAAATGTGTATGTCTAGGTACTCATGAATGTATGTTTGAGTGTGTGTATTGTGTATTTACTTTTCTTCCTTGTTTCAGAAACCTACCTAGAAGGATAAACAAAAATAGTATGCAAATAAATTAGCTTAAAGGAAGACTAAAATCATAGAACAAGTAAGTGGAGTAGACTCAAGTACCAAGGTCACATGAGGTATGTTGTTTTCTTAATAAGATAACAAAATCTTAGAGGAGATACCTAGGGGTACACAGGCAGTCCTCTTTGACATTGGCCATAACAACATCAAAATAAAAAGACTAGACTCCAGTAGCCTGGTTCCAGAGCCTGGTTCTGGAAATTTAAGTAGCAGGGATATATAGGGAATCTTATCAGGAGAATAATGTTCAGGAATAAAGTTCAGGGAAGGATGGGGTAAGGATGTCTCTCCTGAGGCAAGAAACCAAAAGCAAAAATAAGCTATTAGGACTTCATCAAAATAAAAAAGCTTCTGCACAGCAAAGGAAACAATCAGCAAAACTAAAAGCCAGCCTATGGAATGGGAGAAGATATTTGCAAATAACATATCTGATAAAGGGGTAGTATCCAAAATCTATAAAGAAATTATCAAACTCAACACCCCCCCCCAAATAATCTGGTTAAAGAACAGGCAGAAGACATAAATAGACATTTTTCCCAAGAAGACAAGTAGATGGCCAACAGACACATGAAAAGATGTACAACATCTCTTATCATCAGGAAGATACAAATCAAACCATGATGAGGTATCACCTTACACACCTGTCAGAATGGCTAAAATTAGGGTGCCTGGGTGGCTTAGTTGGTTAAGCAATTGCTTTCGGCTCAGATCATGATCCTGGAGTCCCAGGATCGAGTCCCACATCCGGCTTCCTGCTCAGCAGGGAGTCTCCTTCTCTCTCTGACCCTCCCCCCTCTCATGCTCTCTCTCTCTCTCTCTTTCTCTCATTCTCTCTCTCTCTCAAATAAATAAATAAATTTTTTAAAAAAATTAACAACATAAGAAACAACTGGTTTTGGAGAGAATGCGGGAAAGGGGAACCCTCTTACACTGTTTGTGGAAATGCAACCTTGTGCAGCCATTATGGAAAACAGTATAGAGGTTCCTCAAAAAGTTAAAAATGGAGCTACCCTACGATCCAGCAATTGCATACTAGCTATTTACCCAGAGGATACAGAAATACTCATTTGAAGGGATACAAGCACACCAATGTTTATAGCAGCACTGTCAACAATAGCCAAACTATAGAAAGAGCACAAAGGTCCTAATTGATGAATGGATAAAGAAAAGGTGGTATACATATACAATGAAATATTACTCAGCCATCAAAAAGAATGAAATCTTGCCACTTGCAATGATGTGGATAGAGCTAGAGAGTATGAAGCAAAATAAGTCAGTCAGAGAAACAGAAATACCATATGAAATTTAAGAAATGAAACATTTGAACATAGGAAGGCAAAAAGAGAGGTAAGCCATAAAATATAGAGAACAAACTGAGGGTTTTTGGAGGGGAGGTGGGTAAGGGATGGGCTAAATGGATGATGGGGATTAAGGAGCACACCAGTAATGATGAGCACTGGGTGTTGTATGTTAGTGATGAATCACTAGATTCTACACCTGAAACTAATATTACACTGCATGTTAACTAACTTGAATTTAAATTAAGACTTTTAAAAAAAGATAAAGTTACTACTTAATGATTACATATATGTACACTTATTTTTAATTATTTTAATGTATAGGACAACCAATAACATAATAATGAATTAATTATGCACCATTCATAGCATGTGCCTTAACACAATAACGTATATTACAAAAATTCTGTTTCTCTCCATAAGATATGACTGCACTTGAGAAAAGAGAATTACTTAGATTTTTGCCTCTTCTCTAGTATACAGGAAGAAATTCTATCATTTTCTTTTTGATAGGAACTAAGTTTAAAAAATTCTGTGCAATTGTTCATTATAAACTTGCTAAACTATGTACAATTGATGGATCAAGGGAACCACAAAATATATTAAATTTATGGCCAGCAAATACTCAGACATATATGTAGTAAAATTACCAACCTGATAACAAATTCATACAAAAATTTCCTAAATTTGAGGACATATTAAAATAGCTCAAGGCTTCAGTATAAATCTTAACAAGGAACTCTGTAGGACCAAGGAGGGCAGTCAGTGATTTTACATTCTGAGTCATGTCTTGTATTTTTGAGTTTTCTTAATTTGTGTACTATGTGACACTTACTCCCGTATGCAAATTCTTCATCCTGAACAGGAATGAGAATTGAATACAAGTATCATTAAATTGACTTAGCTTTGTCTGGCATTGTTTTTAAATTATACTTAAAATATGAAACCTTTTTCACGAGGCAGACAGGGCAGTCAATCCTTATGTTAGCACAATAATTTCTACCTCAATAAACATGTATACATTTAGAACTCCCCTTTCCAGGGCCACTCATCTTAGTGGTACTATACACATAAACACATTTAAAAAAAAACCACCTTTGTCCTTGAGTTAGTCAAGTACGATCTACATCTTAAGCAAACTATAGAACTCAGAAAGATTTCTGGTATGACAAAATTAATAACAAATAACAAAAAGCTTCTTAATTAAAGTAATTAGGGAAGTTAAAAGGAATAACACACAACAGTATAAACTTATCTTAAGCATTTGATTTTACTTATTTTATTTGAATCTAAAATTTGCATATATGCTGTTTTGTTAATTAATACTTGATGTTCAAACTTGGACATAAAATGTTATATACCGAGTGCTTGAAACAAAGTCATTTTTACAAGATGTCAATATCTTCTCTAGTACAGAGATATTTACTTAATAACCTAAAGAAAACTTTTTCAAATATAGATTCAACTGATTGGGGTTCAAGCTCATAAGCTTCTACAATCCTCACCAATAATATCTCTTGTATAAAGTCACAAGTTTCAGTTTCTTTAAACAGAAAACTTTGTCAATGACATAGAAATCTGAAGGCAAGATTCTTTCAAAAGTTTACAAATTATTTGCAAGCTTTACACTTTTACTGCCAATGCCTCTTTTTAAAACTTTTTCTTTAAATTTTTAATCTGCCTCTATTCTGTATCTTTATTAGGTATTCAACTTAGTTTTTATAGGGAAAATAACATTCACATTCATATGTCACTTGATGTGGTATTTAACTACATTATGTACTAAAAATATCAATTGAAATTAAGTAGCAAAGTTTGAGGACCAAGGCAAAAGAATCTTAGTCTAAAATGCAAATACCAGAAGAACCAAGTCCAGTGGCATGAGTGTTTCGAGTACTGGGAAGGAAACACTTCAAATAGCTAAATGAAATACAAGTAGGTAATAATAGTAACCAACATTTTGACCATTTATTTGTAGGTNAAAGATGAGACAGACCACCTGGCTATACTGGAGGCTCCTTATAGGATCTTCTGTTTTATGTTTGCCTACCTTAGAGATGTGTCTCCTCCTCATATGCACTAATTTCATATCCTATTCCACCTTAGTCATGGATATTTTAAATAGTATCATGCTACTATCAGATAACCTTATTTCTTCAGTATTGGTGTTGAAGCCATGTTATGGTTCCATTAAACAAACAAACAAAAGACAGGGAGTAGAAATGGAGTTTATACTATGTGGTCTCTAGGCCATTCTGAACAGACATGATCGAGGATAGCAGAAATTATTTGCCTATTGAGACAAAGATCAGGACACCTGAAAGGTTTAAGAAGAAATCGACCATGTTTAGAAACTTATAAAGAAAATTGTGCAAATGAATAGTATTTGATAGGTTTAGATATCCATGAATATTCCAATCAATATTTCTCTATAGGGTTATGCTGAACACATTTCAAGGAGTAGAACCATTCCAAGGTGGGAGAAATGTTGATATAAAGCTATTATGTTTTTATTAGCCAAAATGAAGACAACTTTACTGAGACAGTAGGAGAGGATACATTTTTGAGTTTACATTACCCATTGTTATGTTATTGCACTATTACCCCATAATTCTATAATGGTGTTTTAATAATTATGATTAATTTAGTCTTGTTGGCACTCAAATATCTGATAATATTAATTTTTTTAAGATTTTATTTATTTATTTTACAGAAAGAAAGACAGCCAGCGAGAGAGGAAACACAAGCAGGGGGAGTGGGAGAGGAAGAAGCAGCCTCCCAGCGGAGGAGCCCGATGAGGGGCTCAATCCCAGGACTCTGGGATCACGCCCTGAGCTGAAGGCAGATGCTTAATGACGGAGCCACCAGGTGCCCACGATAATATTAATTATCTCAGTGATGATAAAGACAGTTCATTCCATCCAATATTCAATAATTTTCCTCTTACCAAAATATCTGCTACTTCCGTCTGTCACTTCCCTTTCATCTGCTGTGAGAGGCATCTTAGTGAGCAACTGGGCACAGGGTAAACACCATAATTCCATTCATATGTGGAATTTAAGAAACAAAATGAATGAACATGGAGGGGGGAGAGAGAGTCAAACCAAGAAACAGACTCTTTTTTATAAGATTTATTTATTAGAGAGAAAGAGAGTGAGGGAGAAAACATAAGCCGGGAGAGGGAAGGAGGGTAAGAATGTCTAGCGGACTCCCTACTGAGCACAGAGTTCAGTGTGGGGCTTGACATTTAAAGTAGTTGGCCTTAAAGTAGTTTCTGCACCTATAAATGGTCTAAGTATTGGTTACTATTATTACCCATCTGTATTTCATTTAGATATTTGAATAATCACATGATTTACTATACATATAGCAAATTACTCTGATAAATTAAAATATAATTACTATGAAATATTTACTTTATGTATACATAATCAAACTATTATTATTTTCCAAAATTTCAAGATCTTCCAGTTGTCAATACAAAACACTTATATATGTTTTACTACAAATAATTATAGTCCAGAATACATAGCTACCTGCAACCTAAGGCAGTTGAGGACTAGTTTTCTCAACCTTAAAATTATAAAATAATTTTGATTATGTGTAATGTTGCTTTCTAAGAAGTTAACTCCCAAGGATAATTTTTGTATCCCTGATCCCCAATTAAACACACACAGAGAAACCAAAATGCAGAAAATA
This sequence comes from Ursus maritimus, assembly GCF_017311325.1. Taxonomy (NCBI): domain Eukaryota; kingdom Metazoa; phylum Chordata; class Mammalia; order Carnivora; family Ursidae; genus Ursus; species Ursus maritimus. Next base: position 20,462,988 of record NW_024426552.1, read on the forward strand.
CTGAAAAGAAGAAATGTTCGGTTTCCTAAAACTCAACCACTATGTTTTCTGCATCCAAAACGGTAAAGAGAAACTCCAGCAATTTTAACTTTGAAAGTAACTTAAGTGGAATCCTTTTCTCATTAGAATATTAAAAGATGTGCTGGGGCGCCTGGGTAGCGCAGTCCTTAAGCCTCTGCCTTAGGCTCAGGGCGTGATCCTGGCGTTCCGGATTGAGTCCCACATCGGGCTCCTCCGCTGGGAGCCTGCTTCTTCCTCTCCCACTCCCCTGCTGTGTTCCCTCTCTCGCTGGCTGTCTCTCTGTCACATAAATAAAATCTTTAAAAAAAAAAAAAAAGAATATTAAAAGATGTGTAAAAAAAAAGCTTGACAGAGGTAAAATTTATATACATTCTGTGAAGATACTAGATTCCTAGATAAACACAGGTACTAGATAATTATTATTGGCTGTCACATCTTGACTCAGCATTTTTTGAGAGGAGTTGTCATGTTCTTGTATAAAAAAACCTCTTGGGAAAAATACACTGATGGCTATGTCATTTAAAACAGACCAAAAGTGCTAAACACCTAAAGAAAGAAGCATTTTAAAGACAAAAGTTAGATAATATACAGCATGGTGACTATAGTTATTAATACTACATTGCATATTTGAAAGTCTTCATCACAAGAAAAAATTATAATTATGTTCACATTAACTAGACTTATTGTGATGAACATTTAACAATATATATAAATAGAGAATAACGCTGTATTCCTGAAATTAATATACTGTCATGTCAATCATACTTTCAAAATAAGTGAGAAATAAAAGGACATAATAGTTTAAAGAGAAGAATGATCTATTGAAAAGGATACAAGATTATAATGTTTATAGTTGTGTCTTTTCCTGGCTTTTCCACATTCTATCTTGAAGATTTAATCAATCCAAGATTCTTATTTATAAAACAGATATAATAATTTACTACCCCTTCAGTTGTTATGAAAAATAAACAAAATAAAAGCCATTTATAAAACACGTTATATAATTACCTTTGTATTCATTAATTCAATATTATTTATCAATTTGGCGTAAGATATTATAAACCAACATTATCAATACATTTTATTCAGAATACCTTCTCAACACACCACAACGGTATGTTCGCTAATAATCATTGCCATTTGTGAATGAAAGACAATTTTACATAATGAGAAAGTGTTTGATAATAGGCATATCCACTTACCAAGAAGTTCTGACAGATTTAAAATTTTGAAGAGATCCCAGATGATCAACCCAGGATTTACACTAGATTCCACCATGAGCACTCACATTGATTCTTGTAAACTAATAGACTCTAAAAATCTTTATACATCATTAAAACTTGAAAAAGATTAGTAACTAATTTTCAGCAAAATTCATCAGAGGTCTCTCATCTTCATAAAAATTGATTAATAAAATTTAAACACTCCTCAGCAATGTTTAATGATCTTGAGAAGCTGCAAATATGTATATTCATTTTTATAGTTCACGTTATCTTTCTTGAGCCATTTAAAAACTTCACTTTTGTACATTCTATCAATATTGTTTTGTTATTACTCTTTTTCTCCCCCTCCTCCTCTTTATTTTTTCTCTACTACTATTACTATTATAACTTCTGAGGCAGATCCAAATTGTGTGGTCTGAAGCTTATACAATTTGGAAGAGCCTCTTTATGAAAAATCCTACAAATTCACAAATATAGAAATAGGGTTCCTGAGAACTCAGTAGCCTTCGTAAGTATGGAGTTCTGAAGCATATGCTCATTAGTGTCACCACAAATCTACCCCTGCCTATTATTACTTACCACCACTTACAAATCTTCAGTATTATTGTTATTTGCCAACCACTGTGCTAAGGGCCCTATGTATAGTATCTCTTTCGATACTCCCAAGAACTCCGTTAGACTATCGTCATCTCGTTAATACATTTGAATATGCCCAGAATCCTTCCAACTTCCACTGACTGCTAGCAAACTGGCCAACATCATCTAGGATTATTATAATATCTGTCTAATTGACCTCCCTGCTTTTATCCATGGTCCTTAGTAATCTACCTTCAATCCAATGGCCGGAGAACTTAATTCAGATATTGCCAGTTCTCTGATCAAAATGTTCCAGTGTCTTATTGCTCTCTAAGGAAACCGATTATTACAATAGTATACCACATTCCCAATATCATGTGGCCTCTTGTCTCTTTCTTTCTTCATCACGTGTGACATATCCTTACAAACCTGCTCCAGCCATACAGATTACCATTCTTGTTCAGTTACTTAAGGTAGGGTTTAGGTAAAGTCACACATTAGGACCTATAGAACTCTTGTGCTCTCTGCCTCAGAAACACTTCATCAGGTATTCTCTTGGTTTGCTCCCTTATCTCAAAAATATCTTTTCTGACTACCTCATTAAAATGTCAATACTTGAAGTCCCAAAGCTTCCCAATCTAAATCTTGGCTTTATTTTTCTCTTTCTAATTAACATATAAATTAATATATATTTTATCTCTTTTATTTTAATATGTATTTTCCCACTAGAATATTAGCTGCCTAAAGGCAGGCAGTTTTGTCTATCTTTTGGAACACTGACTGGAATGTCATAGGGGCTCATATGTTGAATGTGAGACGAGAGACAATACCAATCCAAAATCTTAGGATAAGCTTTAGTACAGAAATCTTATTTCCAACTCTAACATTAAGATCTCACTTTGGAGGGCTCCTGGTTGGCTCAGTCAGCTGAGCATTCAAGTCTTGATTTTGGCTCAGGTCATGATCTCAGGGTTCTGAGATTGAGCCCCATTCTCTCTCTCTCTCCGTCTGCCCCACCCCTTGCTCACATGCGCACACTCTCTTAAAGTGCTGTAGTTGTTTCTGTGTTTTGGATAGATAATACATATGCATACATAAATAATCATTATATTTAAGGGTAAATAATTGAACTTAAAGCACAAAGTAATAGTGGAAGCGTGTTATGAATGTGATTGGAATGAAGAGTGGATAACTACATTTGTTATGAACATATCATTTGTAGATGTTAAACAGTTAATTTAAAATGCTTCGAAATTTTCTGATTGCTTTTGAAAATTAAAAAATAAAAGTTGTTTCTACAAAGCTAGAAATGTTCGAAAAATTTAAGCCAGATTTTTACATGGAGTCTTCACATAAAATTATAGCTTACTAGTGGTGGTATTTAATTACAACATTGAAATAGTTGTTAGTTTTAATTTATTTATGTTGGGTTTTTAAATACTTCATCTAATCATGGGAATCTAGGATGCCCATATAATTTATTGTCCAAATAAGAACACTTTTCTTCTGGAAAAAATGTTAACCTGAATGGGATATTGGGACAATATATGATCTAGGATAGCTCTGGGCAAATCAGTACATGTTTTTACTATAGGTGAACATTGCTAATCATACTATTTTAGAGAGTAGGATGAGTACTGTTTATAACATACTGTTCCTGTCTATTTCAGATAATAAGTTGAAAAAGCATTAAATGTATATCCTTGTAAATTGGAATAATTTTAAACATGTAAACATATAATTAGTAGAGGTATTTCAATATACATATTATTATTTATTTGAATAATCATAATAATATTGATTTGAGTAAATATTTAGTAATTGCTTGTTTTTGGTAAGATTTTTTTTTACTCCCAAAGTCATACTGCTATTAAGTAGAAAAGATAGAATTTGAACCATGGTCCTACTGACTTCGAAGACTGTTCTTAACCACAGCTGCAATTAGCCTTCTTCAGAGCAATTATGTATAATCAGAACTTAAAATTTCATATGGTTAATTTTCAAAATAATCTCAAGCTTGCTGATTTTCATGAGTTTTGTGAATAAACTATTTGTCATAGAATAGTGGAGACATACATTAAGTTTTATTTAAAAAACTTTCTATGCAGGGGCGCCTGGGTGGCACAGCGGTTAAGCGTCTGCCTTCGGCTCAGGACGTGATCCCGGCGTTACGGGATCGAGCCCCACATCAGGCTCCTCCACTATGAGCCTGCTTCTTCCTCTCCCACTCCCCCTGCTTGTGTTCCCTCTCTCGCTGGCTGTCTCTATCTCTGTCAAATAAATAAATAAAATCTTTAAAAAAAAAAAAAAAAAACTTTCTACGCAAGCATCTAATTTCAGTAGTAAACACATTTGAGATTTAAAATTAATGTGGGGACATATGAAAGTGTTTTTATGTGTGTGCATGCACATTTGTGGAGGATTGAATAGGTTCTGATGAGAGGTACATTTTAATCAAATAAAGAGATTTGGTCCTGTCAGCAATGGAAATTTACTGATTTCTCTTTGAACTACAGTTGACCCTTGAGCACCATGGAAGTTAAGGGTGCCAAATCCCCTACACATGTAAAAATCCATGTATAACTTTTGATTCTCCAAAAGCTTAACTACTGCAACCTTACTATTGACCAGAAGCCTTCCTGATAACACGGTCAATGAACACATATTTTCTATGTTAATGTATTATATACTGTATTCTTACAATAAAGTAAGTTAAAGAAAAGAAAATGTTATTAAGAAAATCATGAGGAGAAAATACATGGAGTCTGTACTGTATCCACATTGGGGCACCTGGGTGGCTTAGTTGGTTGAGTGTCCAACTCTTGGCTTTGGCTCAGGTCATGATCTCAGCGTCATGAGATGGAGCCCCACACTGGGCTCTGTGCTTAGCGGGGAGTCTGCTGGATAGTGTCTCCCTCTTCTTCTCTCTCTGCCCCTCCCCCACTTTCTCTCTCAAATAAATTAATTAATTTTTAAAAACCCACATATAAGTGTATCCACACAGTTCATACCCATGTTGTTAAGATGTTGACTGTTCAGTTTCTTCAGTCCATGAGTTGCTTCCTTTATTCATTCATTCATCTAATTTTTATTTGACTTGGGGAATAAAAAAATATATTGGAACAATGGACAAAAAGATGTTAAAAGAGTAAGGTATCTGAGTCAGGAGAGGTGCACGGCAGCATATAAGATGAAGCTTAAGACTTGGAACAGGAATGGCACTCAGGCTTTATCATCCACAGTAAGCAACGCGGACCTACTAAAATGTTACCAGCAATGGGTAACATGATCAAGTTTTGGAAATATTCTTTTTCGGTTGTTAGAAATAAAGGTTATTCCAGCGATTATCAAGAGTTCCATCCAACTATAAGAACACAGTGTATTCTAGGGACTTACAGTAAAATGCTACTTATCTTTGTTATTGTGGACAATTTAATAAATGCTCAATGTGTCAGTTTCTCAGTTACAATGGAGATAATACTAGTAACAGTTGTAACACTGGCTAATAAGAACTAAACGATGTTTTATTTGTAGAGCTTAACAAAGTCTGAGTGATACATAATTAACTTTATATAATTTATTTTATTAAGTAAAATAAATATTATTTAATTTTCCATTTCCACAATTTAAATTTATTATGTTGATATATATTTAAAATTTTACCATTTCTGGGGCACCTGGTTGGCTCAATTGGTTAAGCGTCCTAGTCTTGATTTTGCCTCAGGTCATGATTTCAGGGTTGTGAGATGAAGCCCTGCACAGGGCTCTGTGCTCAGCAGGGAGTCGGCTTGAGATTCTCTCTCTCCTCCCTCTACTCCTCCCCTCACTCACACTTGCTCTCTCTCTCTCTTTCTCTAAAAAAAAAAAAAAAAAAAAAAAAAAAAAAAAAAATCACCATTTCCTAAATTTGGTTCTTCATCTGTGTGTTGTTATTTTGTCAAATTTTGGTAAAATTTCACTTGGTAATCAAATACTCTGAGTTTTTAGGTATTATTAGTCACTCATAAAGTAAGTGAACTGGTGGTAAGACAGTGTAAAAGTGGTTTTCTCTTACAAATAAGAACAACATATATGAAATCATATACATTCATAACACTTCTCCTTAAATTATTTCATGTATCATTCCTAAGATAAAAACCTGAAAAATGAATGCCACTTTGTTTTCAATACTAAAAATATCAATTTTAGTCTAGTATAGCTTTTAAAAAACAATTCCATAAAAACAGGAATGAAATATTTTTCAATATGTGTAAGGCTGGATTTTATTTCCCTTAAGGCAATTAAAAATATGATGACTATTTTTCTACATGATGTTAAAAATACAGTTAGTATAATTTATTTTTTAAGAGATTCCATTTTTTTTCCTTCTAGAATTATAGAAGTCTACTGTATTGGGGTTATCCAGAAAACAAAAACAAAAACAAAAAAACCCAAAACAAAACAAAAAAATAGAACCAACAGACCTACCTATCATCTATCTATCTATCTATCTATCTATCTATCTTTCACACATATGTATCTATCTACAGATATCTATACTATATGTATATGTAGTATAGATATCTGTATATCCATCTATGTCTATATCTATAGAAGGGGGAGACAGAGAGAGACAGAGGCAAAGTCAGATTTACTATAAGGAATTTGCTCACATGACTATAGAGGCTGAGAAGTCATAGGTGTGCCCGGCTGGCTCAATTGGAGGCTGAGAAGCTATGATCAAAGTCAGCAAGCTGGAGACCCAAGAGACTCAAAGGTTTAAGCTCCAGTCTGAGTTGGAAGGCCTGAAAATCAGGAGAGTCAAAGGTGTGAGTTGCAGTCCAAGGACAGGAGACACATGTACCAGCCCAAGCCAATAAAGCTCCCTCCTTAGCCCTTTTGTTCATTTCTGGTTTTCAAAAGACTGAATGAGGCCCACAGACATTGGAAAGAACAATCCACTCTACCTGGGCTATCAATTAAAATGTTAATCTCACTCAGAAACACCTTTCCAGACACACCCGATAATGTTTGACCAAATGTCTGTATATTCCATTGTCCAGTCAAGTTGACATGTCAAATTAACCATAGCTTTTATAAAAACTAAAGCAATTTTACTTTGATCAATAGTATCAAAAACATAACTAATTCAGAAATTAATACCAACAGTGCACCTGATGTTTGACATTACATGGTATGATATGGAATGTGCTTTTGAACCTTTATGACTTCTAATCAATTATAGTTAACAGCAAGTTTAATGTTGCAAAACAAAGAAAATGTTCTCACTAATACACATACTCAATACATAACCATCTGCCATTTTTTTTAAACATAATCTCTGTGAGAAGACATGGAATTTGAGCTGGACAGATGTGACAGATTGCATCTTCCATAGATGACCATAAGAATATCTCCTATCCCACATACTCTTTTTACAATGTGACTTTGATATTCTTCCAAACAAAAGATGAGGGTCTTTATTTCTTCCTTTGAATCTGGGTGGTAGGCTTTCAATTATGACAGATATCACATGATAAGACATCTAAGGTTGGTTCATAGAAGGGACACTGGAGACCTTTGGAGCCCTGAGTATAACTTAAAGAAGTTCAAAACTACCATGATATGAAGAAACCTAGGATATGTGAAATCATATTCTGGCTGACAAAGGCAGGAGGAATCCCTAATTACTGCCAGCATCAACCACCAGACACATGACTGTACATGCCCTCACATGATTTCCTTGCCCCCAAGTTGAAACCTCTCAGGTGTAGTTTCTAATATCATTGAATGGATGGAAACTCTTTCTGCCTTTTTCCCCCTAAATTGCTAACCCACAGTATTTTTTTTAAGATTTTATTTATTTATTTGACAGAGAGACAACCAGTGAAAGAGGGAACACAAGCAGGGGGCGTGGGAGAGGGAGAAGCAGGCTTCCCGCTGAGCAGGGAGCCTGATGCGGGGCTCGATCCCAGAATGCCGGGATCATGACCTGAGCCGAAGGCAGACGCTTAACGACTGAGCCACCCCGGCGCCCTAACCCACAGTAGTTTTAAGCATAAGATGATGGTCTTAACATGAGAAATTTGGGATGATTTTCTATGAACTTATAAATGAATGAGCCAGTTATGAAACAGCTAGTAGTATTTGCCATAACCAAAACCTAAGATAAGTTTTGGGCCTTGAGATATTCCTGTTAATGAAAGCTTAAAGCATTTTTAGAATAGTATTAGTGAAGCCTAAATGGCCTGAGGAAGCCTGTGAGTAAAAGTTTAAAGAATATTAAGGGAAATGGCATTGGGAACTAGAGGAAAGGGGACACTTGTCATACAGTGCTAGGAAATTTGGCAACACTCTTGCCTGAATTAATGTGCAAATAGAAGACATATCTAATGAACTTAACCATCTAGCTAAGGAGATCTGTAGGCAAATGGTTGAAAATGCCACCTGCTTTTTCATCTGCCTTTAAATAAAAATGAAAGAAAGATGTATGAGCTAAAGAGTGAACTGTTCAATATTTTAAAAGTGAGAGTTCTTAGAATTCTAAATTAAACTGCATCTATTGCCAACTACTCCAGATGGCAAACCATTCTCAGATTACGGAATAGCTTCCAGGCAAAGATTAAAGCCATGGTAGAACTACAAGATCCTACATTAAAGCTGTAAAAGATCTAAGGTGATGTCTCACCCAAAGTCTCTCAAAGAATCATAAAGGGGTATCTTGTAGGTCTTCTCTGTTAAACAATGGGGATTCTAGGAATCTCAAGAACTTTGTCTCACAGCAGTACCACTGGGAGACCAAATACATAGGGGATTATCTTGATTGAGATTTGGGGGTGAGATTCTTATCTACGGACTGATTTATAAATTGACATGCACACAGCTTTTTAAAGGGATTGCATCAAGCTGTCCTGAAGAGGCAATGGAAAATGAAATAAAATGAAAAAAACATTTTTAACTCTCAAACTTTATTTATTTTTTTATTTGAGAAAGAGAGAAAGAGAAGGGGCAGAGGGACAGAGAGAGAGAGAATCTTAAGCAGGCTCCACAGCCAGCAGGAGCCCAGTCACGGGGCTCAAACTCATAGCCCTGAGATCCTGACCTGAGCCAAAATCAAAAGTCCAACGATCAACCGACTGAGCCCACCAGGGACCCCTCAAACTTTTTTTTTTTAAGTAGGTTCCACATCCAGTGTGGAGCCCAACACAGGGCTTGGATTCATGACCCTGAGATCAAGACTTGAGGTGATATCAAGATTCAGACGCTCAACCGACTGAGCCATCTAGATGCTCCTTGACTCTTAAACTTCCACAAGCAAAAGGGACACTGAGCAAGCTATCCATATATACACATGTGCAACTTCTTGTTGAAAAGGAAGAATAACTGACGTAACGGAACCAGAAGCCTAAAAGGCAGATTCAAAACCATAGGGAAAAACTCCAAAATGCTGCAAGTGAGCATGAATCTAAGTAAAACATATGCCCAAATAGATTTCAGGATTATTATGGACCATGGTTTCTGTGTGCCTCCTGATTTTCCCATTTTAAACTGGGAATGTCTGCAGTGATTGCTTATGCCTATCCCACAGTTGTATGATGTGTGTGGTGGAGCAGAGAAGGACCTTTTCTTTCCAGTTTGCAAGTCTACGGATGGAGAGAATCAGTAAACAAGGAGCTGCACCTGATATACTTCACCTGAATAGCTTCATCCATTCCTGGAAACTTAGTTTAACTCTCAAATTTGAACTAATGCTGTCATGGTTCTAATGAAGGAGGGGATGAGTGTTTTCTTTGTGGGAGATATGTGCAATTTTGTGACTGAGGGGAGGCTGGCAGATTATATATATATTTTTTAAGAATGACTGCCACGTCTTCCACCCCACATGCTCTTATAACAATGTGATTTGATATTATTTTCATAAAGAAATATGGCCTACATTCTCTACCATCAAATCTGGAGGGTCTTGTCACTAAGGTAGAAATGAGCCCTACATGACTTCTGAGGCTGGTCATAAAGGAAATAGAGCTGCCACCTGGCTTTCTTGGGATTTGTATTTGGAGCCCTAAACTGACTTGTAAGAATGCTTTTGCAGTCTGCAATACTGCAATAAGGCTCAGGCCACATGGAAGGACCATGTATTAATATTTTATCTAACAGCCTCAGTTGAGGTCCCAGCCAACTACAAAGGTCAGAGTGCACGTGAATGAATATACATTCAGGACACATCCAGGTGTGTCCTGACCCAGCTGATGAGTTACTTATCGTTTTTACGGAATCCAAGTGAGGGCCCTAGCTTCATGGAACAGAGACAAGCAATTGTTACATTGCGCTTTTTAAATCCCAGACATCCAGAATCTGTGAATATGCGAAAATGATTGATCACGTAGGCCATCTCCTACAGTCATAGATTTGACTATCACCTAATACTGACAATTTCCAAATTATCTCTAGCCCAGACCTCTTCTCCAAATTCTAGACACAGAAATCCAGCTATCTTTTAGCCTAATAATGACAGTCTAATAATGACATCATTTCAAATCTGAATAAAAACTATTGACATGTGTCTTCACCTATAAACAACAAAACAGCACCCAACTAGTCTCTTTACCCCAGTCTTCTTCATACCAACTTTCTAGATTCTCAGAAGAAAAGCATGATGTCATTATTAATTCCTTTCTTCTCTCACAGATGTCATCTCACATTTTCAGAAAGTTTGTCACTGCTATTTCACAATATATCCACAATATGACCACATTTCATCATACCCACTGTTACCATTCTGGTCCAAACCTCTTAACTCTGGGCTACATTTTGTATATATACTTTCCAAATTGGTTTGCTTTGGGTGGTTGGTTCAATCTACTACCAATCTTCCCCACCTTTCATTCTATCCTTTTATTCCCAAAATGGCACGCAGATGGACCCTCTAGAAAAAAACCTTCTATGTCTTCTCATATAGATAAAATGCTAATGTGCTTGTGATGGTAAATTTTATATGTCAACCTGACTGGGCCACAGGATGCCCAAATATTTAGCTAAATATTATTTAATCTGGGTGGATCTGTGACGGTGTTTCTGGAAGAGATTAACATTTAAATCTGGAGGCTGAGTAAAACAAATTGTCTTCCCGTGTATGAATGGGCATCATCCAGTCTGTTCTGGACTGAATAGAAAAAAAAAGGAAAAGAGTTAATGCTCATCTCTCTGGCCACTGAGTTAAGACATTGGTTTTCTCCTGCCTTCATACTAGAATTTAAACCATGGGCACTTCCAGGTCTCTAACCTTTGAATTTAGATTGAGATTTACATCACTGACTTTCCTGGGTCTCCAGCCGACAGAAGTCACATTGTGGAACTTCTCAGCCTCCAAAATCCTATGAGCCAATTCCTTATAATAGATTTTTGTTTATATTCTGTTGGTTCTGTTTTATGAAGAACCCTATTACTGTGCGTAGACCTGCGTGGCCATCCAAAAGTTAGCTAATGATAACTCTTGTTCTTTTTCAGGCTCTTCTACCATTTGTTTACTTGCTCTAATCACATTGGGATTTTCCCCTTCACCCCCTAACAGCAACACAGTAGCAAGTGTGCTCCTAACTGAGTGCTTTTTACACTTGTGTAGTCTTTATCCAGGTATCTGCACGGTTGAATCACCCTACTTTCTTTAGGGTCTTTATTTAAAAAAGTCAGCTTGTCCGTGAGGTCTCCGCTAACATTCCTACCTACATAACTTCACCTATAACCAACTCCTCCGAAATAAAAATTTCACATTGTTTTACCTGGTTTGTTTTCCTACCTAACCACTCTCTAACATCCCTTTCCTTGTTTGCATTTGTTTTTTTACCTGTTCTCTTCACTAGAATGCTCTATGTTACTGGCAATTATCATTTGCTTTATTGATTAATGCATCTGGAGTGCTTAGGATAATGGCACATGGTTGGCACTCAAAAATTTTTGTTGAATGGTGATGAAATCCCATTATTTTCACCTTCAAAATACATCCTGAATCTCATCATTTTTTACTAACTATATCATTACCCACCCTGGTCCTAGATTTGGCCCCTTCTTTCCTGGATAATTATAAGGTTCCCAGTCTTTCCCCTTGTTTCATGACAGTCTATTCTTCAAAAGATAAATCAGAGTGGTTTTTTTGAGATATAGTCAGATAATAGCTTTCTTTTGCTCAAGATCCTATTATAGCTTCATATCTCACTCAGAATGAAATATAAACTCTTTACCATGGTCAAAAGACCCTGTACTTTCTCAACCACAGAAGAGTGAATGACTGGTTCTATCTTTTCTCTCTGTATAATAGGATAATAAGCCCATACCCTTTGCCACATTGCTTTGCAATACTCTCCCATTGTGGATTAAATCTATTTCTTTCCCATATTAATGTTAAATTTGCCTATGTGACATGCTTTGGTCATGGAATGTGAACATATTTGACATGAAGAGAGGTCTAAACTATGCTTCTGTAGTTTGGTTGCCCATCTGTCATTTGCCCTGACGGGAACATGCCCAGTACAAAGACGAATTAGTGGTGCCATCCCAGACCCATTTTACAACCCAGCCAGCCTTCAGCCTGAGTAAAGTAAATCTGCTCAGGCAAACCCAAACTAGATTAGCTGAACCCCAGGAAACCTGCAGATCCTTGAGTGTGAGAATACATTTTTTTTTGTAAGCCAGATGTCTTAGTTTATGTGTCTTAGTTTAATCAGACACATTTTCACAAATAATACTTCTACTATTCTCCCACATTTTTCACCATCTTGATTTTTCTTTTTACACTTGTACATCTGACGTATTGCACACTTATCGTTCTTTTTTTTTTTTTTAATTTCTTGGTTTCCTCTTGCAAGCATGTAATACTTATGAAAAGAGTGGGTATGTTTTTGCTTTTTGGTCTATTACAGCAACAAGATCATTTTCTGACTCTTAGTAGGTAGGCCCTTAAAACATTTTGAATACATAAATGAAATATGTGCTACTTAACAGTATATTAATTTGGTGTGAGTTTTCATCTATGTTCCTGCACAGAATGACCAGTGTATTCTGAAAAATATTCACCTATGTAAAGTAGAAGACTATCAGGGGTCTAAAATCCTGATGTTTTATTCTCATATAATGTGTTTTCTGTGGGCAGTAAAACACCAGAATTGTTAATATGCAATATAATATAGAGTATATTTCTGTATAAGGTCAATTTATCCTGTGGCTCTCCAGAGAGGATTAGCTCCAGAAATTACCCAAGGACCTCATTATAGTTTATCTTTACTTACAATGGCAAGTTCATGAAATGAACTCTGGAGGCCAGAATTTAATGAGGGTCCAGTTTTTAAAATATTGTATTCATTACATTCCATAATAAATATTAAAACCAAGTAAGTATAGTTTTAAACATTTTAAAGGATTATTGATTCGATTAAAAAAACAAGAATTATATATAACCATTAAATGGAATTATCATTACACTGTAATTCTTTAGAATATCATGCCTAGTAAAATTTTATTAGCTTTATTAAATAAATCTATTATCTCAGATTATTATTTTCCTAGTCAGGAAAGTTTCAAGGGTAAAATGCCTTTTAAAGATTTTCCTACATTATGATACCACTTTCCAAATATATCTATATGAGTATTGTAGATTTGGTATCTTGAGATCTTTGAGGCATATCAGAACTTCCTTGAACAATGACTATCACATGAGGTAGTTGTAGATTATCAATACCAGAAAACTTAAGCCACTTGTTCACTTCCGGCTTAATATTAGAGACAATTTTGTTGTCATATTAATACTTTTGTTACAACAAGAAAACTGTATATTGTTATATAATAATGCTTCATTATATTAAGTTTCTTGTAATCTGTTTATTGTTTTTATAAATAAAATTCAAATTATTTTATAATATTTTAATGAAATATAATTTGTAAATCATGAAGGAATTTTCTGGGCATTTTGTTTCAAATCTTTAGTAAAATTTAATAATGTCTTATTTTTCACATAATATTACTTAAGAGAAAAGTGCCTCTGGGTTTTAAAATATAGTTAAATTAAATCTATGTAATGAGATAGCAAATTCCTTACTTATAAAACTTCCCCCATTGAAATTAATTATTGTATTGAGCTTTAATTTATGTGTGAAAAATGGATAGATTTTAAATGTAAAGTGTGATGAGTTCTGAGAAATGCATAAAACCTCGTAATCTACTTCATATCAAAACACATAACATTTCACCCTAAAAATTACCTTCGCTTTTCCCAAACACCAGAGGGAAAGTGACTTTGATGTGGCAATAATCTTGATGTAACAATTTAGAACTCAACATGACTATTACAAAGTGTTCTTCCCCAGATTGTGCATGCGTGCACCTTTATTACCATACTTCCTCAAGAGATGAGATGAAATTGTACAGATTCCTTTATTATTTATTACAAAGCTGATTAATTAATTAATAAATGCATCATATAAAATTTTACTTTAATTTTATTTTGATAATTTCATACTACTTACATTAAGACACATAATTCTATATTTTTAATAATAATTTTTTATTATGTTAGTCACCATCAGTATATACTTAGTTTTGATGTAGTGTTCCATGATTCATTATTTGCGTATAACACCCAGTGCCCCATGCAATACGTGCCCTCCTTAATATCCATCACTGGCCTATCCCAATCCCCCACCACCCTCCCCTCTGAAGCCCTCAGTTTGTTTCCCAGAGTCCACAGTCTCTCATGGTTCATTCCCCCTTCTCTTTACCCCCCTTCATTCTTCCCTTCCTTCTCCTACCGATCTTCCTATTTCTTATTTTCCACATAATTTTATATTTTGAAATATTTCATATAATGAAGTTCAACTGCACTCTATTCTTAGTCATTTTTCATAGCCATCAGTTTAAAGGAAATTATCATCAGTTTGAGAATCATAATGCATCATTATGTCACCTTGAACAATATTAGCTGAATTTTTCATCTTTATTATGTCTAAAATCTCCTTCTAATACCTTCTGATCCTCTGAGGCATATGTTACATTTATTATTATAAGACATTTTAGAATATTTGTAATTTAGAATTTATTTGTAAGTTAGGATTACTTTCAGTATTTTGGATTGAAAGAAGAATATATACTTAAACAGTGTAAGCCACTACACTGTATTAAATTAGTTTTGTTGAATTTTCATATAAATTATGATAATTTGTTTTAGTATTTTCTCTACTTGGTTTGGTCCCTGAGATTGCTAGTTTTCCCTTAATTTCAGTTTCGCTTCTTTTCCTTTTGGTATTAAGAGGCCTATTTTGGGGGGATTTTCTTGGTGGTTTGTTTTTGGTTTTGTTTTCTTTGGTATTGTTGTGTTTTTATTTAAATTTGGAGTTGGGAGGCACCGGCCATATTATTGGCTAGAAAAATAAGACCCTGTTCCATATTACCTCTTGCATTAGATACTAGATGTGGCAATTATGATTAGGACCTGGCCAGTGGTATAGAAGGGAGGGTACTGTGGTTCACTTGCTGGTATTTTCCTAAAGGGGGAATGGCTTCCCTCTCTTCTACTTTGCTACATGAGGTATACAAATAAGACAACTTTGGGCAGATGAGGGAAACATGGTAGGGATGACAGAGCCAAACCATTACAAGAGTGTGGGTCCATGGCTAACCTTGTAAAGTGTTACTTTCATAACAGTCTTGAATCTCTATATTTAGATTACTTAGAGAGAAAACAAATATCATGTTTAAGCCACTCTTATGTTGGTTTCTGTTTCAATCAGCAAAAAGTATGATCATAATTAATAAAATGATTTTATTAATCCCAAACTATCTCGTTCAGTAATTTGTTTCTGAAAAGAAAAATGTGTAATTAAATATTTCCTACTTTTCTTGAGTGTCATTATTTATAGTCTCTTGGGAAGTTTAATTGATTTAATTGCTGCTATTATTAGGTTTACTGCCTCTTTGATCAGTTCATTATTTTATTAAAAGATTATTTTACTTACTGTATTGTAAAAGTTCACAAACTCAGATTTAGAGACTCATTCCTGACATGTTTATTTTCATAAAAAAACAATTAACATTGATTTGTTTGTGAACATCAGTGAGCAACCAAATGAAGACATCAATAGGAAGTATGTCTTGAGTAACAACTATGTTTAGTGAATAAATCTTTAAAACATTTTTATACAGCCATATTTTACTATCTCAGCAATATATAAAGCATTGAGGAGAAACACTCATTTAAGGTTCTCTTCTTAAATCTAAATAATTTCTTTGTGTAAGACATTTAAAGATAAAGGGAGTGATTGGAAGGGAGAGTTGAGATAGACCATGTCTTTCCTACTATATCCAGTTTTTCATTACAGAGAAGAGTGGATTTATTTCTAGTTATATTAGCATTCTAACTATTAGATATGTGCTTTTTCCTCATAACATACATTTCACTCGTATGTTAGAAATAAAGTTGGTCATTTCACATATTTTATGACTTGTATGTAAGAGCCAGAAGCATAAACTGGATAATTAAAAAGTATTGTTGTTTTTTACCTATGCAGTTCTAATTATGTAATTGCCAAATTCTTAAGTCTATGATCATACAAAATGATTTTAGCCTTCACATTTAATTAATATCCAGAGTTCCGTGAGTTCAGTCTTTTTCTGTTTTAAATAACTCAATTTGTTATTGCCACTATGGTTCCGAGTCCTTTGTCTGTGAATATTAATTTTAAACATCCATAATATTATCTCAAACATAATGAAAAATGACAAATAATGACAAGGTAAAGTCATGTCTCAAGTTATTTCATTTCATCTTTTAGGAGGACATTATAAGTGCTGCCTTGGTTAATTGTATACACTGATTTTTAACAATGGCACACACAAAAAAAATGAAAGTAAATCCAGAGAAAAATATTAGGATGAATCACAATGATGTAGCTATTAAGAAAAAGAAAAACCAATATTTTGTTTCAGGTTCTGTGAATTATTGCACTTTTACTATTAAGATCATTTTTTCCCCTCAGGATATTGTCTTATGCTGCTATGAACCAATGCACTAAAAAAATTAAAATAAAAATGAAAACAAGACGATGCATATACAAATTCTGATAGTTCAAAGTTTACAACTTGTATTTTGGAAATGTTTGAGACTTTGGAGTTTTCCATAAAGAGCAGATTCAGGACATTAAAACAAAGAAAAACAAAAACCCTAACTCACCATTATTATGTCATAACGTAAATAGCTGAGACTAATTAGCAATTGGAAATGTTGCAGAAAATATAATTAAAACCAGAATCTCCTCCCAAACCATAAAGCCTCTCCACAAAGGTAGAAAAGAAACAAATCAGTTTTATTATTGACTAAGCATTAAACTAGAATGCAATGTGCACCACAGGCAACCTGCTAAGAGATTACAAAGGCAGATAAAAATCTCGCCCTTTTACAAAGCCAAGTAGATACAACCGGTTACACACATGCTGGCAAGGTAAACAACTAGCTCTCAAGTAGAGGCTCTAATGACATCATTTGTGACACAGAGTTCATTCTAAAACTCACATGGTATTTGGGGTAACCACTTGTGCTAGCTCATTAGTTTTATCCAAAGGAAAAAAAAGCTTTCATATTTTTGGGGGCCGAAAGTACTTTTTAAATGGGAGCAAGATCTGAAGAATTTATGCTCCTACAGAAACTGGAAAATAGAGACTCTATCTTCCTTAATGATTACACTGCAGAGAGGCAGTTCCCACTTTCTTGAGCAAGACATTATTGGACTATAGGTTAACAATAGTGTTATCTAGCTTTTAAAAATATTTACATACATTTCAAAGAAGCAGAGAGATAATTCACAGTTATGGGTGTTCTAAAGTAAATGTTCAGGGAAACAGGAATGGGGCAAGTCTCTATCTTTATTTTCAATAGGGAAATTTTTTTTTTTTCAATTTGTATCTACCCTTACAGTAACAGGGTAAAGAATTCCTGTTCATTCCATGAAAGTTTAAAATTCAACTAATTAAGATAGTTTTAAGTTTTATAATATTGCACTTGGACATGTAAAGTAGGGTAAATTAACAATCTCCTCCGGTGCCGAAATCAAATCCATGAATTACATTTTGTTTCTGACACTCTGTCTCTTGGTCCCCATATGTCTCTATCACTGTCACTCTATCTCTCTCTCTGCTCTTAAAATTAAAAAAGAAAACAAATGAAAAACAACAGAAAACAGAATCAGACGTTTTGTATTCTTATTATTGAGTTTTACCTTAGTTTATTTACATTTTCTCCTACGTTGTCTTCTAGGAGTTTTAGAGTTCTGTGTCTTACATATAGATTCCCTCACTTAAAAAAAAAACAAGTACGGTGAATCTTATTCCTACCATATTTTCACTCTGAGTATATATGAAGTCTTATTCTTCGTAGTCTCAGTGCCATAGATTTACTGTAAGTGTTGTCTTTAATTTTTCAAAGCATTTAAAGTAGAATATGAGGGTTTGGCATAGGACACCAAACTACCTGGGCTCAACTCCCAGCTGTTCTGATGATGATAAGTGTGATCTTCAGCAAGTCATCCTCACCTTCTAAATTGCATTACACACATTGTGGGGTTGTGAGGATTGGATGGGTTAATGTATGCAAATATATGCAAAATACTTATGTAAAATACTTAGCACAATAGTAACAGAAGAAGAAAGAGGAGGAAAAGCATAATAAATACTGTGTGTTTCAAGTTCATCTGCATAATAAACTTCCAGTTAGTGTCTCAGGTTATTTGGAAAACATACATAAGTCTCATCTGTGTTCCATAGTGAGAAAAAAATTGCAAACTACCCATTCAAATGCTCTATTTTTACTAAAGGTCAATTTAAATATTCCAGTGTAAAAGTGTATTCTGATATGTCATTAGATGACTTTGGGAATCATTTTATTTTTATAAAATACTTTTTGAAATAATTTTATAATCACAGAGAATATAAAATTGGTTAACTTGCCTAGCATAAACTTAAAAAAATCATGCGAATTTGAAATAAGTGAAAAATAAATTTTATATTCTCTTCTTATAGAATTTATACTCAAAATGTTACAGGCAGTTTCTTAGGAACCATCTTCGATCCCACTGAGAGATTACCTTTCCGTTTTCTTAAACTACACCGAAGTATTGTATTTTCATGAATATAAGATAAAATAACCATGAATACAATGACTCATAATCCATCCCACTTCCCAATTGGATTGTTCATCCTCTAGGGTATTCTAATTATGTAACTAAACTAACATCACTGACATTATCATAGTAACTATGCTTCTTCTGGTCATGAACTAAATTAGTTTAAAATAATGAGCTCAATTGATACTTCATTCTTCAGCAGTTGGTAAATTATTCCCACAATGAGTTTTATAAATATGTAAAGAGAACTACTGTGTTTGTAAAATAATTTTCTACATCAATTTGTGTGTCATTAACTAATGAGTGTATGGATGGTATATATACCATATCTTCTCCATATACATTATTGTATATATACAATATACATTATTATACAATACAATTATGCACACACACACACACACACAGAGCAGAATATTACTCAGCCATAGAGAAAGAATGAAGTCTTGTCATTTGCAATGATGCAGATGGAGCTAGAGAGTATTAAATCAAATAAGTGAAATAAGTCCAAGAAAGATAAATAAATACCATATAATTTCACTCATATGTGGAAGTTAAGGAAAAAAAAGAAACAACAGATAAGCAAAGGGAAAAAAAAGAGAGACAAACCAAGAGACTCTCAACTATAGACAACAAACTAATGTTTACCAGAAGGGAGGTGGGTGGGAGGATGGGTGAAATAGGTGATGGGGATTAAGGAGTACGTGTCTGATGAACTGTGTTGGATGGAAGTGTGGAATCACTATATTGTACACCTAAAACTAATGTTACACTGTTTGTTAAGTAACTGGAATTTAAATAAAACTTAAGAAAAAAATTAATTTTTTAATGATTTCCAAGGTTTATTTTCTAAGTAGAAAGTCTTTTTGTCCATATAGGTTTAAAATTATTTATATCTATATATGTTATTGATACCATTCCTGTTTTTCATTTACTTAATTTTTACGATTATTTTTCTAAACAAAATGTTATAGCCATATAATATTCAGTCTAACAAATGTACCATAATGTATTGAAATAATTTTCTATTACTGGACACTTAGAAAGTTTTTTTTTCTTTTTTTTCATAATTTTTATTTTGTTATATTAGTCACGATACAGTACATCCCCAGTTTTTGATGCAATGTTCCATGATTCATTATTTGCATATAACACGCAGTGCACCATGCAGTATGTGCCCTCCTTAATATCCATCACTGGCCTATCCCAATCCCCTACCCCCCTGCCCTCGGAAGCCCTGTTTGTTTCCCAGAGTCCACAGTCTCTCATGGTTCATTCCCCCTTCTGTTTACCCCCCTTCATTCTTCCCTTCCTTCTCCTACCGATCTTCCTATTTCTTATGTTCCATAAATGAGTGAAACCATATGATAATTGTCTTTCTCTGCCTGACTTATTTCACTTAGCATAATCTCCTCCAGTCCCGTCCATTTTGCTGCAAATGTTGTGTAATCATTCTTTCTGATGGCTGAGTAATATTCCATTGTATATATGGACCCCATCTTCTTGACACTTAGAAAGTTTTAACCATGCCTGGCCTGGAGCCCAATTTGGGACTTGATCTCACAGCCCTGAGAAAATGACCTGAGCAGAAATCAAGAGTCAAATGCTTAACCAACTGAGCCGCCCAGGTGCCCTGAAAGTTTTAACTTTTATTTTTAAACTGAATAATGAAATGAATTATCTGTACTTAATTAAAAAAAATATTGATCTTTAGGGGCATCTGGATGGCTCCAGTGAATTAAGCATCCAACTCTTGATTTTGGCTCAGGTCGTGATCTCGGGGTCATGGGGAGTCTGCTTGTGATTCTCTATCTCCCTCTGCCCCTCCCCACCAACTCACATGCACTCTCTCTCTCTCAAATAAATAAACAAATAAATTTTTCAAAAATTATTGATCTTTTTATTATGATAAATGCCCAGAATTAAGGCTGTTCTTCAACGTGAAGGAACACTTGATATTTTTGTAAATTTTTAAATGGATTCTAGAAAGTTTGTATCAGTTAAAATTCCACTATTCATTTTAAAGTACCTGACTTTTAGCACACCCTTAGCCATACTACATATTACTACATATTTAACTTTTACAATTTAATGGATAATATAGTTTTCTTGCTGTTATATTACTTATCATTTCTTTACTTTATTGTGATATATAGTATTTTCTTAAATTTTTTTTACAATATTTTTCAATTTGGAAATTTTTAAATTCTTAACCTAACAGTCGTTCAAGTAGTGTCAGATGAACAACTGTCTGGGGATTGTTAAATACGTAGATACCTTATCTCTACATTTAAAGATACAGCTACAGTAGGGTTGGAGTAAATCATGTACATGTCTGGTTTTAGTAAGCTCTACTCCCTCAGTGACTTTAAAGCTGGTTACCTACATTATACCCTCACTGCCTTTTTTAAAAAAGAACAACTTCTATTGAATTGTGGTGTAATTTTTTATGCATTTGTAAATATCGGTAAATATTAAAATATATTGTCTTATCTCGAAATTAATGTGTAAACATGTAAGTCCGTACGTCACTGGCGTGCAAATATGTATGATCTTCATTTTGATTTTATTTATCTTTGCTTTAATATCCTTCAGAAATTAAAAAAATTAGATATCCACCTCTATTCACCTTTTCTTTATGGTTTTCAGTCAGAAGCACTCTATACATTTATGTATTTGTGACATCATTAATGTTTGAAATATTACATAATTGGAAATGTAGCTCTATTTTTTGCCCAGGACTGATCTGAGGAACATTCTAAATCCTGTGAGGCAGATATTTTTCCTGCACATCATGTGGACTTGATTACCTATTGCAAAGACAAATCTCTACTGCTTATCCCTGGCGAATGTCTACTTTGGCAACTATTATCAGTTACTGGCTTGCTTACCTTTATAGCGCCATGCCCTATTCTGCTCCTCTGAAGTGGGATTCCTGGTCCCTCATAATACTTAGAGGTGGATAAAGATTTATTCTGCCAAAAAATTGGAAATAAAGAAATCTGTGAGAAATAAATATTCTGCTTCTTCATGGCATGTCATTGAAGCTGTTAATGGGAAAGGAAAGAAATGATCAAGGTAAACAGAAAAATGGAATCCATTCTGCAAGGGACAAAAAGCTGTTTAATGAATGCTGAGTGCTTTGAGTCACTGTGAGGAAATCCACACCACCATGAAACTCTCAATTGGGCCATGTGGACACAAAGTAGTACAAGAGTCACTTTAAGGCAAATATCAACATTAGTTCTTTAAGTGTTATATATTAGAAAAGATTAGAAGTGAAACAAAAACAACATAATGAGGTCTAGATATAGCAAAAGTCATTTAATGTTTAAACCTAATTAGGTAATAAAAAACATTCATATCATTCTGCATTTCTGCAAACTTTGCTGTATGTATTATGGCTCAACAAATCTGTATGACAATATTAGTACTCAATCAGATCTTGTATTTATGTAGAAAGTTTCTTTCCATAAAAATAGTATCATTGAAAAAAAAATAGTATCATTGACTCGGTGGTGCACTTTGCTTCATTGTCTTTTAATTACCATAGTATTTGGGCAGCTAAACTATAAATCCATAAAATTATTAACCATTGATCTAGTAAATACTGCCCACATTGCTGACCTAGGATTTCTTAAGAAATAAGTAGCTCCAAGAGGAGTAGTTGTGCAAAATCCATTCTTAGTTAGTGTGGGTGGGAATCTCACGGGAACCAGCTAAAGCATCCTGTGAATCTAAAGAGAGTGAAAAAAACACTGTTCTACATGGAAAGCAGTCAGGGCCTGATAGTGTCAGCATCCCAGGGGAGAAAAGCCTAACTGCCACAAGTATGCCCATTTCCTGCTCAAGAAAACACTTTTTTTTTTCCCCCAGAAATGAAGACTATTGATATGTACAGCTCTTCCTCTGAAAGACACCTCAGGACATCTCAAATTCAGTGAAACACTGTTCCAAATTCAGTTAAACAGTGGTTTAAAGCTTATCTCCTGTATACACACTCAGGTGCACGCAGTGAATGTCACTGCTAATAAGAGTAAAGGTGTATATGTGTACTAAAATTTAGGGCTATAATCTGGCACTGTGTAGTTCTCCTAAACCAGAATTTCTGATATCAGTAGGTTACAAATGTCTGTTCTGTGTCTGCTCGATATATACCTCAGCCTCACGCACTGTTCTCTCTGCCAATTATATCACATCTGTTCAGGCCCCCTCATCACAGTGTGGAATGACTCACTGTAAGAGTCCTATGGTCTGATTCTGTCTCGGATCAGAATTGCCATTCTCCAAATTATCATATAAAACGTGGTCTCTCTAAAAATCAGACAAATGTTTCACTAACAAAGCACAAGAATATACTTCAATTTTTTACCTTGTAACTCTCCATTTTAAATGTTAAAAAATATTTCATACTAATTCTAAGTTTGGGAATGCCAAATTCAAACACTATTAAAATTAGGACAATTGGTAGTTGTCTTTTTTCCAATTACATGGCAGTATGTCCTACACTATGACAGCGTGGCCTCAACAAACCAACAGAACAAGTTGTTCTTGCTTTCTTAATTAGTGTCTGAAAACAAGGATTGCCATTAATTATTCAAAAAAACAGGACCATCCTCTTTGCCAATTGTTTTCCAGAATTCCGTCTCCATCAATCCAATACAATAGTTATTTGAGGCACCAATTTACAACCTTCATCTTGAAGGTTTCAACATAATCATATTGCTTAAATGAGACCACTATAAGGATTTTTTTTAAAAGATTGTATTTATTTACTTGAGAGAGAGAGAGATCACAAGCAGGGGGAGGGGCAGAGGGAGAAGCAGACTCACCTTCTGAGCAGGGAGCCCCATGCAGGACTAGGTCCCAGGACCCCGAGATCATGACCTGAGCCGAAAGCAGACACTTAACCGATTGAGCCACCCAGGTGCCCAGGATTTATTTGATTTAAAACAAAAACAAAAAGACACTAGGTCAATGCTTTGAATGTTTTCCAAATTTAAAATAATTACATCCTATCTCCATGATAGAACTTCGGGGCTATGACTACTCATTAAGTATTATTGGAAGAAACACACTTAAATTCATTTCCTGAGGAAGCTCAGACCTTATATTTAGGATACTTCCATTCTGCCTTGATAACTTTAAGAGGTCTTTTTGTTAGGGTCTTAATTTTTTCCTGAAAGGACTTAACCCTTCCCTGTGCCTCACTGATTACTAAAGCATGTGTATCTGCCATTACAAAATCTCCACCCTCCAATTTTTGAATTGTAGAAATTTCACTTGCCATTCAGTAGAACCTCATCTTGCCATGTAAAACAACCTTGAACTTCCAAATGTTCCAAATACTGGTTTATCAAATACCGATGTAATTAATAAAACATCTAATTAATAAAACATAGTTGAAGGATTTACTAGAGAACGTATAATCCATCCATTTATCTGAAACTTCTAAATTTTACATTGCATATTAACCGATCACTAGCTCAACTGATTTTGTTAAATAATATTTTAATAGTTTTAAAATTATTAGCATAAGGCATAGTAAATGACATAGGTATTAATTGTCTTGATTTTGGTAATCATTTTGCAATTTATGTATATAAATAAATGTATCTATAGCCCACATATTTATCAAATTATCACATTGTGCACTTTAAATATGCACAGTTTTATTTGTTAATTATTCCTCAATAAAGTTAAAAAATAATTTTTTAAAAAACGAATTATAGGGTAATACTGGCAGATTAAAATGAAGAATTATTTAAAAACTCTATTTTGGATTGAGTAAGTCAATTAGCCATATGATGGAATATTTTGCATTCATGAATTCTCTGGCAAATATTTAATGGGAAGGGAAAATGTCTATAATAATAGTAAAAATGACCAACCTGCTAAGCTAGTTTTAAAAACCTCATTTAATTCTTACAATGATACCGTGAAGTATTATTTGTAATTCAATATTTAGTGATGAATAAATTGGTGAATGGAAAGAAAAAAGAAGCATTTTATATATTATTTTGTAAAACTTAAAAACATTTTTTCCTGTCATTTGAAGGAATAAATTAGAGGATATTTTTCAACTTTTCACTCAGTTTCTTTTAAAAAGAGTTCATTTTTTATTGTCCACTTGTGTATTCTCTTTGCACATTTCATTGGGTATTTTTGGAAGAAACTGGAAGTAGACTAAGTTGTGTTCCCCAGAAACAGGGTGCTAATAACCTCTAAAGTTTCATTCATGATACTATTCTTCCAATAATGATTGCATGAATACTTTTTGATTAAAAAAGTTTTTTCTTTGTTAATTTTTTTTAAATAAAGATAACTCATTTTTTAAGAAAAGAATTTTTCTCTGTTCTCAATATCAGGAAATAAGTTTTTCTTTAAAAATGATTTTGGTTTCTTTGGGCTTAATGTTTGTTTTCTTTCTGCTTTCCTTATATCTTTAACTGATTATGTCTCCATTTTGGGGGGGGGGCTATTAACACCAAATTTGCCGAACATCTCCGGAAGTAGATCCATGTGATCTACAAATCTTGTCTCAGTCTTAGAATTTTCTTTTTGCCTTAGAATTTTTCTATACATTTTTGTAATTCTCTCTAACTCTTTGAGACAATTATTATTATTATTTTTCAAAATGAAAATGTTCTAATCACTGCAACATCTTTTGCAGATAAAGCAGGACCTTGATAAATGGCCAATCAGGTGAACCAATATATCCAACCCAGTAGGGTGCTGCCCCAACAAGAATGAGCTGAGTAACGGCCAGATGGATCCACTGTCTTCTCACACCCGCAAGACATTTGACTCTTGGTGACAGCCTCGACTATACTAACTCAGGAAAAGTAATGCCCAGCTCCATGTCATAACTTCTGGACTGTCTCTTCCAGTCTTTTGCTGTATTTTATTAGACCTAAAGGTTCTCTCTTTTTTGCAAGAAAACATCAAGTCTAAATCAACTGCACCACTTATCACTATTATTCCTGGTCAATGATCAACATATAAGTTTCTTGGGGCATAAGTCCTGTAGTTTATCCTTATCTCTCTGGTAATCCACTAAATTTCCATCTCCCTGATGGAGTTTATTCATCCCGCACTCCTCTAACGCTGTTGCTCCAATGTCAATATCTTAACTGTGTTCTTAACTTTTATTGTCAGAAAGTTTCTTTTAACTTTATTTCTTAAACAAGCACACTGTTTCCTTTTCAGTCCACTCAAATAGAGGCCCTTTATTTTCTCGGGTTCCATATACCTCATATTGGGATATACGATCACTCTGTTTCTTATTCCCAAACTATTTCTTCTTCATCCTATTGCAAAATTCACTATTCTTTGATGATTGTTCCATCTTGATATACTTCTCTTTACAGTTCTTCATGGTGTAATCATTCTCTTATATGAATATATTATCACTATGCATCTATTATCTTCATACCTGATCTACAGAATCCCTCCCTAATCCATCAGGATGCCTTCATATACTTGAAAAAAATCAACATCTCCTAGAAATAACTTTCTCTCCTACATTTTTGACACTCATCCTATAGTCACATGCTGGATCATGTGGAACTAAAACATTCTGGAAGTTACTCTGTTAAATATCTTAATCTCTAACCATAGCCTTTTATCATCACAGGCTACAGCCTTTCTTTATACACAACTGAAATTCATGGGCCATTTCTTTTTCATTATTTTAATTTCCTTGCCCTTCTTTCATTGTTAACTTTCCAAGAAATACCGATTTATGTTTAAAATCACTCTATGTAAATTCCCTAAACCTGCCCTTATACAACCAAATGCTGACGGAAAAAAGCGAATAGGCACTCCTATACTCTACATTTGTAGACACTAATAACAACTAGTTCTTAATCACACGTTATTTTTTTATGATCCTCAAGAAACTTGTTCTTAGTCCACTGTTTGTAATTATTTCAAGTTATTTCAAACTAGATACTTTTTCTTTCCTTTCCTCCCTGTAAACTTATGTACTTTATATGTAAAAGAGCAAATAAAATGAATAATATAGTAATTCCCCCAAATTCTCATACTCATATTCATTACTTCAGCTCTCCTCCCTTCCCTCTGCAACGAGGTGTGTGTCCCTTTGATTAAAGCACAATACTTCTAGGGGCGCCTGGGTGGCACAGTCGTTAAGCGTCTGCCTGCGGCTCAGGGCGTGATTCCAGCGTTCTGGGATCGAGCCCCACGTCAGGCTCCTCTGCTAGGAGCCTGCTTCTTCCTCTTCCACTCCCCCTGCTTGTCTTCCCTCTCTCTCGCTGGCTGTCTCTCTCTGTCAAATAACTAATAAAAAAAAAAATTAAAAAAAAAAGCACAATACTTCTACCTGCACTATGATTTATCCTTCCCATCTCCTTTTAAGAAACATTAACTATCATTTGTCCCTTCGTTCCTAGAACATAAAATCTTTTATTTCTACTACACTCAAAACAAATTATTTTAAAAAGCCCTTCTGATTGTCAAATGAAATAGAGTAGTGGGATATAAAGTGATGCAACCTCCAGTATAACATTTAATTCAACATCTTAAAAAAAGTGCATATATAAATAATATAAATAATATATATGTGTATATATATTTATATATTTTAATATATATTTGTATATATGTATGTATTACATATTTATATATATCTATACCTTTATATGTAACTATATATTATGAATTCATATATATAATTCATATATGTGTGTGTATATATATATGTGAATTTCTAACTCATAAATCTCGAAATGGACTTCATATACTCTAGAATTATGAAATTTTACAGTGGAAAAATTATGCTATTTGGTAAACAATTCTTATTTTAGAGATAAAAGTATTTTTTAATTACTAATTCTATAGTGACAGAGCTATGTGTGTGCTTTTTTATTCTTTTTATTTTCACTAATTTAAAACTATATTATCTAGCTTTGTATTCTTTCCTTATCTGCCTAGCTTTTTGTAGTGGTTAAGAACATTGTCTTTGAAATCAGACAACCCTGAGATTAAACCCTAGCCCGTCTTCTTACAAAAATGAGAGCTACTATACAATTAACATGTCAGCCTTGCCATACTGATAGCTATATTGCAATAAAACAGTGGTTCTCATAGAATTGTTGCACATTGTAAATGCAGCGATGAACATAGTAATGCACATTGCTTATCCATAGGAAATACCAAGGAAATGTCATTCTCTTAACAGTTGTTAACACAAAATATTCAATCTTATTTAACCGATTATTCACCAAATAATCTCATGGTGAGATTATTTGTTGCCTGAGTCAGCAGGTAAATATTATTTTCTATCATAAATTCATGTATACAGTCAGTTTTCCATTATTTTACAATTATTTTAAAAATTTATTGAGAATCTACTGCATACCAATAACTCTGAAAATTGATGATAATTCAAAAATAAGAAAATTGACAAAAGTGTGGAGTCGTTTGGGGCAGAAATTTTCATTTTTATCTCCATGTCAGCATTCTCCCTAACATTCATATTTCCTTTACGAATCCTACTTTCTTCTGTCTTCTAGTGTCAGACACGACCTGTTTTATCATTTTAAAGACAGTCTCCTCTATTCAATTCTCTTTGTCCATGCTAGTCCATACAGTACATTCATTACCTAAAAATGTCATTAATTTATTAATAAACATTGTGTTAGTTGCAAATTTCTGCATAATGAATTACCACCAATTTTGTGGTTTAAATCAACACATATTTGTTATTTCAGTTTCCAAGAATCAGGAATCCAGGCATAAATTAATTTCGTACTTTGCTTCTGTTATCTCCCATGTCTGCAATCAAGTTATCAGCCAGGGCTGGGAGTTTTCCTAAGGCTAGTCTGAAGAAAGATCAGGTTCCAGCCTCACGTGGTTACTGGCGGGATTCAGTTGCTTTCAGTCTTCTGGAATGCAAGACTCATTATTTTGCAAGCGGAGGTCCCCCTCACTTCCTAGCTGGCTGTTGGACAGACGAAACTGCAATTCCTTATCACACGGACCTCTCAATCATGGCCAATTGCTCTCAAAACACGAAAAGCAAAAAGGCAATAAAGCAAGTCCACTAGCAATTTACAAATTATGTAATGCAATGCTGATGGAAATATGACATCACCTTTGTCATTGTCTACAGGTTAGAATAAGCAACAGGTCCTGCCTGTACTCAGAGAGAGGAAATGCAACAAGGTTGTGGATAGTAGAATTTGGGAATAATTGGAGAGGAAATCATCTTACAGACTCTGCCACACATACTGCTGTACATTCATTTGTTCTTTTATAAAAATATTGTTGGTTAAAGAAACTTGAATGTAAGTTATTGGAGGGCATATACGTTTTGTATATCTTGTAATATCTTTGATAATCCATTTGAAATTAGATGACTTAATATATACCATTGCAGATTGGTAGTATTTGAATTTAGCTTATTTAGAGGAAAAAACGGGCTGAAACAATGCTCTATAGATCTTTCACAAGGTCTATAATGTGCTGATTTTCCAAAATTAATAAATAATAATCCAGGCCAGTTTAGTGGAAACTTGAGAGCTGTTTGAGAATAAATTTACCAGGCTAAGCATTCTATTTAAAAAGAATATATTACATGTAATTTACCCACAACTCCCTCTCATTTTATGTGACATTTAAGCCTTTTTGATTTTTGGCTATCAAAGTTAATTGTTTTACTTATTCCAGATTCAGGGTGTCTGCTATGCCACTGAGTTTGTCGATATAAAATGCTCAGCCTGAGTTATCTAAGAAATTGTATAAGAGAATAAGGAAGAAGATAATTAATAGAATATGAGAACTAGACAGCTATCCCTCTTAATATTATTTGTGGAAGCTCCGGACAGACTGCTGTTTGACCTTCTTAAATGAGCAGCTTGCTTTCAACACCCACAACTGATGTACATACATGATCACTTGGCTGTCAATACGCGTAACCATCTGTTACGATGGCAATAGTCCTGCTCTCAAAATGGTGTTCCAGTTTAGACTGCAGGTGCCAACTAAGTATATTGGCAGCCTGAAATTCTGAAAATGCTTCCTCTTGTTCTACAGAAAGCAATGCCACATTAACACCCACATGGCTTCTTACCTCCACACCACCTGTTCATTATTTTTAGGCCAAAAATATCCATGAGAAAGGCCAATAGTGAACAGTTGATGAAACAATTCTGGGCACCAATGGGATATTACAAAGTACAGCATGCTGTCCTATTTCTAAAAGCGACTGTATGGATCGAAAAAGCACAGAAACGTGGGTGTGAAAAATTGTAGCACCCAAAGATCATTTTAAGAATAATGAATCCAAGAGTACAAGGTATTCAATATAACATTATCCTTATTATTGTTTTTGTTGGGTGGGAATAACTGCCTGCAAGAAACCACTAGTCTTACGGAAATTCTCTTACTTGTATGCAGTGGTTCTACATTGTGTGTGTGTGTGTGTGTGTGTGTGCTCGTGCACATTGCACCCAAGTGCAATTTTTTTTTTTTTTTGCAACAAAATTACAAAGGTAATTTTGAAGAAAAGGTAGAGTAAGAAAGAAGCAACTACACTGGAGTTCAATAATTCTGACATTATTTGGTTTTGCAAAGGAGAGTAGATATCTAAAGTTGTTCCCAATGTTCAATTCCATCCTGTTCATGCACCATTTTCAAGGCCATAATAATTATGGGCAGCTATTATTGTCTGAAATGTAAAAGTCCCCAGTTTAGCATAGCTAAGGGGTGGGGGGACCTACTCTCTGCAGTAATTTTATACTTTCTCTACAAAAATCGCCAAACTTGTTTTTTCATGACCTTGCCTCACATTTCATAGAGTAAAAGTCATTCATCAAACAGTCATCACTATTTAATCCATTACTAAGTCT
Source organism: Ursus maritimus (assembly GCF_017311325.1). Classification (NCBI taxonomy): domain Eukaryota; kingdom Metazoa; phylum Chordata; class Mammalia; order Carnivora; family Ursidae; genus Ursus; species Ursus maritimus. Next base: position 20,493,819 of record NW_024426552.1, read on the forward strand.
ACAAATTTTCCTTAATTATCCACTACGTCTTTTCTCCTCTCATGCAAGATCAAAACCTCCACTTCTGCTCTATCATTTCAGGAATGACTTTCATTAATTATTCCCTCCTGCCCTTGCGCTTTCAACCCTTCTTTCTATGGGATCAGTCTATCAGTTTTGTAGATGTGTAATGATGTACCTCCTTGAAAAGCAAGCTAAAACTGTCCTGACCCAATATCGGGCTCCTATCCATCAGTTTACTCTTCCAGCATAGAAAATTCCTGAAAGACTGTTTTCCCACAATATCTCTACTTCACCACCTTGCTTCTAACTCTCAGTCTATTCCAATCATAATTTGGCGTACATCATTTGAACAAAGCTCTTCTCACTAACATTTTCTAGCGTTCCAAGTTCCTAAGTCGAATATGTGTTTTTCTCTCCTCATCTCACAACATTCTACAAGGTTGATCACTCCAACTTTTTTAAGATACATTTTTTCTTTTTTTCCCCCGCTCACATTACTACTACAGGCCATGCCTCAGCCATTCCTTCCCTGATGGCTTTATGGGTCCCTTTTACTCTATATGTCCTCTGACAGGTAAAGTTCCTAAGGAATCAAAATTGGATATTTTTTGTTTCAAATGTTAAAATTTCATGTTTGAAGGAGCCCCATCACTTATGTAGCTCCCAATATAAACTGAAAGGTAATTCTCAAATTCATATTTTCCCCAATGAATCTCCTCTAAGTTTCAGATAAGTTTGTTTATTTGTAATTGTCATTTCCTAGTGAATGTCCATTTTTCCAGGAGAAGAGTGGTGCCCTTCGTGACTGAGTAGTTAACTCTTCTGTAGATGTATGTTTGGAGAAAATCGCCACCTGAAATGTATTTGTCTCCATTCTTCACCTGACTAACTCATACTCATTTTTCAGGTCTCAGCTTTCTATTCTTCCACTCACAAAGTATAATTTGATCATTTCCTTTTATTTTAGTCTTCTGTGTGCTTGCTTCATGAGATATATTATCATAAGTGTTCTGTGAGATTTGCTCTTTCCTGTATGTCTGAACCCAATGCATGCCATGGTGCATATTAGAGTCTCCATAAGTAAAGTTTAGAATAATTATAAGATAGTTTAAATAGTTTGAAGTAAAGTTAATATATTTCATTTCAAACTCAGTTCTGGTGCCCAAATGAAGGGAGAGTAGAAGAATAATATTCAGCCATATAAGAAAAAGGGAATCAGTGAGGAGAAAATGCCTCATACTTCTTAATAAGGTATTACAAGCTACAAGCTCAAAATCTTTTTGTCCACTATTTCAGTGTTATTTATTTGATACCTAGTAGTTAGTATGATTTAATATGTTCTTTTGCACATTGTCACATTCAGAATTTCCTTTTTCTATTTATTATTTTCAGTCTTAATATATTTTAAAATATTTGTCAGGAGGCATTCTGGTTTTAAGATATAAATAAATTTTTGAAATCCAGTTTAGTTTACACAAAATTGTTTTCTCCTTGGCTGTAATTCTGATAAAAGACCTAAGTGAATATATCTAATTATTTATTAATTTAAAGAGTACCCTTTGGCAAAGAAGCAGTTATTTGATACATTTTTAAAACATGTAACAGGGGATGTCTGGGTGGTTCAGTTGATTAAGCATCTGCCTTTGGCTCAGGTCATGATCCCAAGGTCCTGAGATTGAGTCCCATATCAGGCTCCTTGCTTAGCAGGGAGTCCACTTCTCCCTCTGCCTGTGCTCTCTCTCTCTCTCTCTCTCTCTGACAAATAAATAAATAAATCTTTAAAAAAAAAAACATGTAACAAAAGGCAGTTATGGTCTGCCTGATTTAAAATATGTGACTTTTTTCAGGACAATACATTAGTGGCTATTCTCATAGCATCACTGAAGAAAATTTGTGTGTCAGTCATGACTAGTGCCAAATACCATCCAAATTGGTAGAACTAAATGTTTATGATTAATATTTGAATCTCGGTCTATATTTGATATGTAAGTTCAGTAGATGAAGACATTTTCTTAAAAATAGAGAGTGGAGAAGAGAACACTTTATCCTGCTTCCTAAATATTCAGGATAGTATAGGGAGAAATTATGACTGAAATTTTCATCATATTAATTTTCCATTATTTATGACACATATAGTGTAATCAAGATGAGGAATGCTCAGTTAGGAGTTAAAAGAATGAGCTACTGAGATTGACTTTGATTCTGACCTGTCACAGAGTCAAAACCAAATCACTTAAACATTTGGAATCTTAATATCCTCATTTGTAAAAAAAAAAACAAAAACAAACTGATGATGAAACTAATGATTACTGACACAAATCCCTTATGAGGTGAAAAATCATAAACCCACAGATTCAACAAGCTAAACAAATGCTAACACAGATAAAACTAATCTAGACTGACAGAAAGCAGATACTAAATAGATACTAAAACACCCCCCAAGCAAGGAGTGGGTATGACATTGACTACAAATGGAGCAGGAGGGAATTTTCAAGTCTATGAAAATATTCTGAAACCTATAGGAATAGTATTCATAACAATGAGTATATTTGTCAAAACTTAACGTACTCCTCACTTAATACAGATATTTTATTACATAAATATTGTACCCTGATGAAGTTAAAGAAGGGTGTGTTCGTGAGTGAAACATTTAAGTCGTAATATGAAGTGCTCAAAATACCAAGAATTTCATTAATAGGACTTTTACATAATTAAGGCTTAGTAATTCCATATATTTCTTTAAATTCTCATACTCAAAATATACCTATACTTCACAAAAAAGCGAAGTCAGCTTTTAATCCAGAATTATTACCAATACTGTCATTTTCTCATAAATCCAAATTGTACAGTGGTCAATCTTCAAATGCCAAACAAGTGTAATTGGGTTTAAGGGAGTGTTTTGCCCAGAAAGGAATTTTTCCCTATGTTGGCCACCACATTTTTCAAAATTAACTAATTCAGCTAAACCATAATATTTCTTTATAATCAAATGGATGTTTAAAATATTTAGCATAAGGCTATATGGTGTAGAATTATAAAGAAAACATACATATGAAAGTTGATAAAAGAACACAGTGGTTAACTAAAAACAACCTCTTAGGAATACTGGATGCTGAATGTGGCTATATGAGTCTGAATTCAATAAATTTGCCCTAGGATGTAATTTCTTCAAGACCTACAAGCATGAGAGCAAAATCTAAGTCTTCTGAACTCAGTGTGTTTGCTATGATCAGATACAAACCAGCATGTTTGTGATTGGAGTTCTAGTGTAAAGGAAGGCAAGATCTTAGAAATTACTGGTAAAGATATAAAGACAGGTAAAATCTTAAATCAGACTTTTGAAGAAAACATTGAAGAAGTGTGCATTTAACAATCCATCTTCAAAGACAACATTTTATTGGACGCATGTAAAATAAAGTTTAAAAATATAAGAAAAAATGAGCAAACACCATATATAATTGAACATTGCTACTTAATTTTATAATTAATGATCAAACTGTACAGGAGATAATGTCTATTAAAATTTTAAAACAGATGTTTCTTGCCTAAGACTTCATCCACAGTCGGCATTGAATCTGACATGATTTGACTGGTACTTTATATGTAGTACTGTTTGAGGTTCAAAGTACAAACTGGATACTCTCTCATGTTCTCTTTCAGATCATATATTCTGAGGATCCGTGCTTTTCCTTGTGCATTACACTGTATTGTGATGACATGTTTATCACAGTGCCTAGGTACAACAGAGACATTTTCTATAAAAATACACAGACATAGATTAATTTGCCAAGGTCATAGAGTAGCTTTGTGACAGAACCAGGATTAAAATTCCCAGAGTTCTTGACTAGTTACAGCAATTTCATTGCAACATTTTTGTAAGTTTGTAGCCTGAATACATACATATATATATATATATATATATATATATATATAAAATTTATACTTGAGCTCACAAGCTCAGAATCAATGTGACCCAGGTCAATTTTAAACCTGACAAGAAAAGACTAGCCCCCCCCCGCCGTGGAGAAAGCAACTTTTTTTTTTAATTTAAATTCAATTAGCCAACATATAGTACATCATTACTTTTTGGTGTAGTGTTCAATGATTTCTCAGTTGCAAATAACACCCAGTGCTCATCACATCACGTGCCCTCCTTAATACCTTTCACCCAGTTACCCCATCCCCCCACCTGCCCACCCCCCCCACCCCTGTCCACTTCCCTTTCCGCAACCCTGTTTGTTTCCCTGAGTCAAGAGTCTCTCATGGTTTGTCTCCCTTTCTGATTTCTTCCCATTAAATTCTCCCTCCCTTCCCCTATGATCCTCTGCGTTATTCCTTATATTCCACATATGAGTGAAACCTTATGATAATTGTCTTTCTCTGATTGACTTATTTCACTTAGCATAGTACTCTCCACTTAAAGGAGAAAAAATCAGATGTGATGTTTTTAAGTGAGTAAAATCCACCAAAATATTGAATTTTGAAGGAAAACTAATTTTAGAAATTCTGATTTAACCTTTATAATGTGCCATATGAAAACTTGAAGATTTGCCTAAATATAAGAAAGTGTGATATGTTTTCTTATATGTTCAGGCTGCTATAACAGAATACCATGCACTGGGTGGCTTATAAACAACAGAAACGTATTTCTCACAGTTGTGGAGTCTGGGGAAATTTGAGATCAAGGCGCCAACAGATTCAGTGTCCTGTAAGGGTCTGCTTCCTGGTTCATGGATGTCTGTCTTCTTGCTGTGTCCTCACATAGCAGAAGGGATGAGAGGACTCTCTGGGGTCTCTTTTATGAGGGCGCTAATCCCATCTATGAAGGCTCCACTTTCATGACCTCATCACTTCCCAAATCCTCCATCTTTAAATACCATCACAATGGGGATTGGGATGTAATATTTGTATGTATGCAGTTTGGGGAGAAATGACTATTTAGTGCATAACCTATGAGAAGAGCAATACTTACTTTAAATAAATAAATAGCTTTACATGGTTTAGATTGTGCAAATGTGAAATGTAAAAGGAACGTGTATTTGTAAGCTATTGAGAAATATACTTCACATATAGGAAGTAGCAATTTAGCTTGATAGTGGAAGGACTTGTATTAGAAATGTAGGCTGTATTCCATAGACAATAGAGATTTCAAATATGCAAGTGGGCTAATTGGATTTTGCCAGCAGTATTAAGAATGAACTAGCAAAGCTAATTTTCAAGGCTACAGAGAAAGAGTTAGGACATTAGCAATTATCCAAGTGAAGAATACCGAGGAGATATATAGAATGAGCAACATTTGCAATAATGGCAATAAGGAGCTTGAAATTAAGTGTGACATTTCAGAGATAAAATAAGATACCACTGTGATTGAGAAAATAAGAATATTGAAGAGGAGAAATGACTGAACAATGATATCAAGGTTTTTGGCTTGAACGCTTTGAAAAATGGTGACATGATGAGCCATTGGATGTCTTATTGGAAAATGAAAGACACTAAAAAATGAAAGGACAAATTTATTTAGAAAAGAAAGCCATTAATTTAGTTTTTAACAGGTTGAATTATAGTCTAGCAGGATATTTATACTTATTTTTGGTAAGCAGTTTCAGACATGAATTTGCACGTTCAGAATGTGAGGTGAAGCAGGATTCATCCATGCAGAGATTTTAAGCAAATGTAATAGAATAAGTTATATAATGAAAATTGTGCATTATAAACATTGGTTTGAGAGAGGGAGAGGGAGATAGGTAGAGCAAGCAGAAGATTGAACCATGAAGAAAAACTAGATTTAAAAGATATATCCCAAATAATTAATGGAGAGAGTTATTATTGACATGTTTGTTTGGATATGGATAGCAGAAATATATGATGGCTGGCAAAATTTGTAACTTTTTTTCCCCAAAAGTGCAGAATATAGCATATCTTTACTAATATTATCCCCAGTCTGTTGAATGCTGAATGCATACTGCAGTCAAGGCAAGAAGTAATGAAGATTAGGAGACATAAGTGTTCACTGTTTCTAGTGATTCCTTCCATAGGAAAAGCCCTCTATTAACATAAAGTTTCTATTTTCTTTCCGTCCCTCATGTATTCATTCCATGGTAAGGTGGAGTGCTCAATCTGGTTAGTGCATTTCTGACAAGGAGTTGGTCATGTGTAGTTTACTGCCATTTTCCTATGTGGTATCTGCCCACCTGCCTGCTTTCCTGTCCCCAAGAGTAAGGATTGTGACTGAGAAGTGTCACCCGACTGAATAAAACATTGATTGGTTTTCTTGTGAGATTAACAACAGAAATTTCATGGGTATGGAACGTTAAGAGATTTGGGAAGAATTTAGGCTTCTGAGGAGTCCTTTGTAAGTGGAATTTTTCATTGTTGGTGCTACATGATATTTAAAAAGCAACTTTATTGAGCCATAATTCACATACCATAAAATTAACCTCCATAAAGTGTGCAATTCAATAGTTTTTGATATATTTACAGAGCTGTGCAACCATTAACACAATCTAATTTTAGAACATTTTCATCACCCCCGAAAAAGAAACCTCGTACCTGCTAGCATCCTTCCCCATCCCTCTTATCAACCCTGACAACCACATTATGTGCTTTCCCCCCACATTTAAAAATAGAGTAAGTCACATTTTGCCATGAGACTGAATTTTGATAGATAAGATAGGTGTATGAACATGTTAACTGTCTAGATGGGCAGTTTCTGATCTTTGAAAGTTCATTACAGCTATTGATTCTACATAGAAAAGACACATAATATGGTGGAAGCAAAAAAGTAAAACTTTGGTTATAATAAAGTTGAGAACTTATCCTATGTTTTACCAAGAGATGAGGGGAGGAGAGGAGAGGAAGAGATGGAGAGAGCAAAAGATCTAGGAAAACAAGATGACCAATGTGATCATTGCATCTGAATAAAGGTCCAAAATGGATAACATTAAAAAAATAGTGAAGGAACTATCTTAAGAAATGATATAAGTATATTTTTCAAAGCTAGAGCAGGATTCTTGCACATCTATTAGAACACCTAAAATAAAACTAGTAATATTACAAATGTTGGTGAAGATGCAGAGACATTAGTAATGTTTACGTATATAATACATCTATAGAGATGGCGATCAGATTAGTGGGCAAGGAAAGACAGAAGAAGTGAATACAAAAGAGAACAATCGAGTTCTTGTGTGGTTGTCGGATGGTTCAGTATCTTGATTATGCTCATGGTTACACAAATCCATATAAGAAATAAAATTGCACAGAACAATGCATATTACACACACACACACAAATGTATATTAATTAAAAAGGTCAAAACTGTATAAGGTTTGTAGCCTAGTTAACAGTAACATATCAATGTCAGTTTTTTAGTTTTGATATTTTGCTACAGCCACATAAGATGTCACCCCTCAGGGGTAGCTGGGTAAAGATTACCTGGAATGCTATGTACAGTTCTCACAACTTTTTGTGAATCTATAATTATTTCCAAATTAAAAGTATAAAAAATAGAGGAGTTTCTAAATTGAGACAGTGTGTCATGCATCCAATCTACAAGGACAGTATATATATATATATCCCACACAAAGACAAATAAGCTTGAAATTCATTATCAGGATAAAGAGAAAATTCATAAGGACTACTGAATGGAAAAATGCCAGTATTAAAAGGATAAGTTAGAGGAAAATCTCAGATTTCTCAAAACCAAAATCACACCACCAAGAGAGCGTCAGAGACAATGAATTCCAAGCTTTAATTCTCTATGTGGTAAACTATAAAATAAGTGTGCAAGTAGAATAAACATATGTGAAAAATTAACAATCTCAAAATTTACCTTTATTCTGTCCTTTCTCTGGAAGCATGAACAATGGAAGTAAATGAACAATGTCCAACAACAATTAAAAAGACATTGGATCCTGGAAAAAGTGAATCCAATTTAGAATATGAGAGAGGGAAGTTCCTAGACCATTGACAAAAGAAAAAAAAAAAAATCAAAGGACAACAGCTGTGTAATTTTCCTAGAGAGTCACAAGTCCATTTTGGAACGAGAGGATGGATGAAGAACTCCAAGAAAGAAGTTTCAAAGGGACCAAAGAATACATAGATTACATATTATCTGGTAGATTTAATTGTTGCAAAATCTGTTTGAGAGGTGTTTTACCAAGTTGTTGGATGTTATGTTAGAGGTTTTACAGAACAATTAGATAGTCTTGGGGAGAAAAGCCAACCAAATCTTTAAAATGAGAATATTCAGGGGCACCTCGGTGGCCTAGTCAAGTAAACATCCAGCTTGGTTTCAGCTCAGGTCGTGATCTCCAGATGGTGAGATCAAACTCCACGTGGGGCTCCGTGCTGGGTGTGGAGTCTGCTTAAGATTCTCTCTCTCCCTCTCCCTCTGCCACCCCCTCCCCTGCTCAACCCCAAAAGAAAGATAGGAAAGAAGGAAAGAAGGAAAGAAAGAAAGAAAAGAAAGAAAGAGAAAGAAAGAAAAGAAAGAAAGAAAGAAAGAAAGAAAGAAAGAAAAGGATGAGGGGCGCCTGGGTGGCACAGCGGTTAAGCATCTGCCTTCGGCTCAGGGCGTGATCCCGGTGTTATGGGATCGAGCCCCACATCAGGCTCTTCCGCTATGAGCCTGCTTCTTCCTCTCCCACTCCCCCTGCTTGTGTTCCCTCTCTCGCTGGCTGTCTCTGTCTCTGTCAAATAAATAAATAAAATCTTTAAAAAAAAAAAAAGAAAGAAAAGGATGAGAACATTGGTAATTGATGCTTGGGAAAAATTAAGATTTGTAGGAAAACAAATATGATTAAAATAATACTACATATTTATCATAGAATAATATTTACATAGTCATAAGAGGTCTCTAACTGAAATATAATTTTATCACAAATTATAACAATATATTAAGAGAACTTTGGGGAAAAAACTGAGGGTGAATGAGTGGGAGTACAATTATAAATAGTCACCATATTTCATAGAAAATTAGTAGATAGTAACATTAAGCAAAATCAAAAACACATGGAACATACTACAAAGAAAATAGAGGGAAATACAACTAAAAATGTTGAAAAGTGGGCTCAACAGAGTACTAAGTGGGTAAAGAAATTATATGCAGGAGACAGTACCTTTTTGTTTAATTCTAGGTTTTGCAGACCATATTATTTTATATCATGTGCAATTATCATTTTGATAAAGGTAATTTTAGAGAACTCATCCTTTTTAGTTAACAGAGATTACATGCAATTTTCAACATTTTGAGTTATTTGAATAAAGAGATATCCTAACCAGCTGTAATAGGTACCAAAAAATAAAATAAAATAAAGATAAATGGCTATGAATAAATTAAAAGAAAAACAGCTAGATAAAAATCCTGAAAGTAAGGTAGATTCGTGGTAAATTTTCTTCTTTGTTAAGGACAGAAATGCTTGAGCCAGAGGAGGAGAAATGTTAAAAGTACAGTGGAAAAGGAAAGTAGTTCCCTGAATAATCATTATGGGAGATGGACTACACTAAAAGTGAATATATGTAGTCGAAGTGATTATAGGCAGGAGATGTTCATTAAGTGAAAAGTTATGCCTGAGTGATATTGACTTCATAGATTTAGCTGAAGTTCAAGGAGAGGAAGAGGAAATGAGGACAGACATTGTTTAGTGTTAGTGAGAAGAGGAAGGATGTTTCGCGATACCTACTGAAGAATGGAAGATAATTTCTACCACAGAACACAGAACATTTATCTGATATATTTAATAATAGGTGGATATTAGAAACTAAAATTAGTTCATCTCAAAATAGAACTTTCTTAGTAGTAAAGCTCTTTCAGTGCCAAAAATCATTTATTCACTCAATCTTGGTCCAAGACCAGATCCTCTTATAGGCTTCTAAGATAAACCAGTGGTGGTGGTGGGAAGATAATCTGGAAGCTCAACAAAACTAGAACATTTATTTATTTTTATTTAATTTAATTTCTTGCATGTTTATGCTCCTCCCTCGGTCCTCTCTCTGCAGCACAGACCTCAAACCTGGCAGCCCAGGGTACCATGCACAGAACACAGTAATTGCCAATCCTCCTGAACGCCAGGTCCCGTGTCACTGCTGCTATATTATTCTGGCCAAAGCAGCACTGATTCAGTGTGGTGGAGGATTAGACTCCCCCTCTTGGTGGGCAGCATGGCACATGTACAAAGAAGAAAAGAATTTATAGAGGACAATCCTTTCAGATAAACCAATGTTGGCTGTATTGGTCTTTTTTTTTTTTTTTTTAGAGCAGTTTTAAATTACTCATAATTTAAAATAAATGATTTAAGATGCATATTTTCTAATGAACTTTGAAAATTGCATGAGCAGTGATGGAGAATAGTCTGCAAACTATAATATGGTTCAAATTATGGAAATTTTTAAAAAATAGTTTTAAAAAGGACTTAGAAAGAGGGATATTTGAACAGGGACATAACAAGAAGAAAAACCGCCAAAACTAAAGTGAGACTATTTTTGACCAGTTCCTAAAGTGTAGAAAGTGAGAAAATAACCCAAAGGTGAACAAGTAAATGTGTAAAAACTGGCTGCCTGGGGGAAAAATAGCATACTGATTTGTAGCATTGGTATATTTCTTGTGTATGTATCAGAGTCCCACCATGATGGATTTCAAGCTGGTAACCTGCTTATGAACTTTTGCAAAAATTGAACAATGGGATCTCACAAGCCATGAGGTGGCACTAAGATAGAGCTATAGTGACACCCACAGCCGTTATTAGGCTTATGGCATAAGTGGCTGATGTATAATAAAATCACTTCTATTAATGTATATAGGTATATGAATACATTTCATCTTTTCGGTACATTTTTTAATCATCAACAAAATTTCTGCACCTTTCATAAGTACCCAGGGAGAATATTCTAAGAAATTCTATATGGACTGCTATGGACTATGTAAACTACAATAAAATGATGTTCACCTGCCCAGTGAGTTTACACTTAACATAGTGAGTTTTAAACAACATTTGCAATAATTCCCATGAATTGAGTTGTTGTAAATACGAAAAGAAATAATGCATATAAAATAATGTGTTCAGTTGTTAAAGAGTTATGTAAATTATATAATATGTTATCGCATTGCTTTGTGGAAAATTTCTTCCACCTAACTGAAAAATGCAAAATCCCTGGAAAGAATTGACGAATTAATGGAAATTCAAATATATGCAATCACGTGTATTGGAGCGACATAATATTTAATTGGTGAGAAAAGGCTAAATGCCAGGTCCTGCAGTTTTCCAGAGTACAGAAAATTACTTTGATTAATCTAAATTCCTATTTTTGAAAACTTTACTACAAGGGAAAAATTTCATTAACCCCTAGTGGCTAAAATACAATTAATATCTATTATGTCATTAAACATAATTTTAAAAAAGGGAATTGTGAATCTTTCAGTTAATTCAAATAAACTATAAAAGAATTTAATGTTAAAAAAATTTTTTAAAATAAAAATAATTTTTTTTTCCCTAAGCGCCAGTGACATACCTGTTTATGTTAAGGAATTATATGCCCACCTTGAATACAACACAATTAACCCTGACGAAGGAATATATATTTATGTATCTTTCCATGTAATACTTTGCAAACATTTGGTAACTTCCTCAAATTACTTTTTGAACTTTTTGATACCCTTTTTAATATAGGTTCTTTTAACCGTATGTGTCCCTGATGTTCAGGGTATCCAGAGAAATTCCTTTCTCTTTCTTTCTTTCTTTCTTTCTTTCTTTCTTTCTTTCTTTCTTTCTTTCTTTCTTTCTTTCTTTCTTTCTTTCTCTTTCCTTTTTCTTTCTTTTTTGAGGCAGTTGGGGGGAGGAGAGAGGAAGAGAGAAAAATCTTAAGCAGGCTTCATGTCCAGCACAGAGCCCAACATGGAGCTCCATCTCACAACCCCGACGGAGATCATGACCTGAGCCGAAATCAAGAGTCAGACGTTTAACCAACTGAGCTACCCAGGCGCCCCTATCCAGAGCAATTCTTAGATAAAAGCAGAGAAAAATCTTGTCTTTATCCCCAGCCAAGGAAATGGACACAAATAAAATGTGATATAGTTCTGTTATAACTAAGGTAATGTAGTATATTAAAAAATTTGTGCTTAGTTGTTACAATAAGGCATATTTGCATAAAACTACAGTGCAACTGCTTGTATAATTAAAAACTGTCAGAAGCATTATCTCTTATTTACGCAGTCCAAATTGAAAAGCCAACATAAAAGGAATCACACTTGGTTTCCTCTTCTCTGTTATAATAATCCTACTGGAAACATTAAGAAGTTCCCAGTTCTAATAAATGTCTCCAATGTGTGTGTGAATGTGAATCTTAGAGTCCACATGTGTGTTCCAGGATATGAAAACAAAATTACCATGTACAAGGAATAAGAAAGAAAAGTCATTTATGCATATGGTTATCATTCATTGACAGGTATAATGACATTGCTCTTTGTTCTTTCATCCTACAAACCACTCTTTTATGAACATCCATTGATATAATACCCAGTAGAATTGTAGTAGTTTTCAAAAATAGATGCCATTTTATTGGAAAAAGGATCATTGCATTTAGAGCATTTGAAAGCTAAGCCTGCCTTAAGTATATCTATTAACATAGCTAGGGCAGAGCCTACAGATTATTAAATGTATGATTATGAAAGAAAGAGTCTTTTCATAGATCAAGTACGAATATTGCATTGCAATAAAAATGTAAATCAAGTACAAGGGAGAATTCAACATAGATTTATTTTAGGCTTCATATTTCCATTCAGTGAACCAAGATTCTATTAATGAGCTGTTTTGCTGACTACATCTCTCAGACAGTAAACAAAGACAGTTTAAAATAGCCATCCCTCCATTAAATAATCCACCCACTCACCATTCTTTCATCAATATTATTAACACATATTTGTTTAGGCCTAATAATTGCAAAAATATGTCATGGAGCCAGGGGATCACAGAGATAAAAAATGTCAATTTTGAGAGATGGCAGGTAGTCATAAAATGGGATTTTTTAATGTAAGGATCCGATTTCAGTGGGTTTGCAATCTAATAATAGTTCTTGACAAACGCAAAAATCTAATTTTTTAGACAGTTCTGAGCACTCCAAAAGATATTCTATATTTTACTAATAAAATAGTTGTTTTCCCAGGAATATATTTGATATCAGTTTAAAAAACCAACCTTCTTCAGTTCACAGGGTAAACATTTATTGATTCAATGGTATAAGCCTGATTAGACTGGATGTCAAATAAATCCCACTACTAGCTTTAAAAAGTGAGCTTTATGATTTCACACACACAAAAAAAATCCAGGGAGGCAGCTGCTGATATTTGTTTCAAGGCTCTGTAATACTAAGGCAAGCAATTTTGTAATTCTGTCAGCTTTTTCTCTTCTTGTCTCTTGTCTTATTGTAGCACTATGGTTCCCCAAAATTCGAGCATTGTGTTCAAGTCCCAGGCATGAAGGATTTCACTCTGATGAGCCTTCGTTTTTGTTCAGGTACAGATGCCCCTACTGCAGAAGTACTTCACTGACATTCCTGAGTTTCCAGGAAGCCTGAGAAGTACATTTTCTCCCCAAGGTAAGTGAGAAGAAAGTGACAGAGAATAGACATTAAATGAAGCAACCAACATACTCAGCCATGTTAGGCATTTACATGTGTAGAGTCCCTTCCAGCTTAACGCCATTAACATGTTGGTGGAAATCGGACGTATTATGGGAGAACAATTTCACAATTTTTTAAATTAATTGTAATTTGTTAACTATTTACTCATCCTCCTCCACTGTGGATGGGTAGATGGATAAATAGATAGGCGTTTACTTTGTACCGTGTACTATTTACTGTTTTTAGTATCATGTTAGGGTATGAAATGCTGGAAACATTGCTCACTCATAGTTGCACAATATTCAGTAACATAACCTCACCTAGCACTAGTAATACCCCATACACATCCCTTTGTAGATGATCGGCTTGACTCTTAAAATGATCCTGATATTCTTCCAATTACATTTAAATGTAATTGGACTTTTCTCTCTCCCTCTTTTTTTTTTTTTAAGATTTTATTTATTTGAGAGAGAGAGAGAATGAGTGGTGGGGAGGGGCAGAGGGAGAGAGAGAGAAGCAGACTCCCTGCTGAGTAGGAAGCCCCATGCGGGGCTCCATACTGGGCTAGAGCCCAGGACCTGGATCATGACCTGAGCTGAAGGAAGATGCTTAACCGACTGGGCCACCCATGCACCCCAAGTTTTTCTCTTATACATCATTTGATTAAAATGTATGGTTTAATATATGAATCTTTCTGCAATAAACATTTAGCAAAAACTAAAGTTTTCAACAAGATACACAGATATAGATATAATCTGTATCTATAGCTGTATCTATATAATATATATTTAGTATATATACTTAGATTTATATGATAGGTATTTATAAATAACAAAGAGTTGTTCTGGGAAAATATTCATCTGTGAGAACTTTGCTGGGATTCTTTAAAATATGTTTATAAAAATATGTATCTAATTGATATACCAATATGAATAATGTAACCCCAATTGTAATAAAATAATTATAAATAATTACTAATAATTATGTTAACTGGCTTGAGTTATTAAAATTGAATAGGAGTAATTAGAGTAAAAATCCCAAAGTATATAAAACTCAGAACTTTTTAAAAATTAAAACATTCCAAAGAAATAGAATATAGGAGATCACACTCAACACACTACATCTTTCAGATAGTGGGCTATGGTTGTAGATGTTTTCCAGCATTCTGGACTCACTTGGACTTTGAAATCATTCTGGAGTCTTCTGGGAAAGAAGGACAAAGAAAGAACAAAGACATAATTTAAAGAACATATGCATTAAGCATGTAAGTAAAAATAATGTTTGCAACAACAATAATAGAAATAACCCTGATATTTATCATAACTTATTACTCATGACACTGAGTCAAATTGAAATATTTATCAACATAGCAAAATAATCTTACCTAAATTTTCTTATCCATTACTTAAAAATTAATGAAATAGAAATTAAATGGCATTAATGTAAAGACATAGTACTCTTATGAAAAAGAAATGGTAATAATTTTCAACATTTTCTAAGTTTCTATAGAGTCATACTTTAATTTTCTTTCTATGCTATACAATTTTCTTTAACATGAATTATTTTCTTATAATAATGATACTCCAAAATTAGATTTCTTTGTATAAACACATTTTAATTCCTCAGAAGATTAACCATGACATTTATTGGCAAGTGGAAGACAGACATATGAATCACAGTAATATAATCAGACATGTTTTATCACATTTTCTCTTCCTTAAAATTAATTGTTATCATGATTACTTCTCCTTTTTATGAAATACTTATGATAATTCTAAAAAATATGTCTTAAATTGGGACATATAATATTAAATGAAAATGTAGGTGAGAGACCATTAAAGAAAAAGCTTCAGAAATCCACAAAATGACAAAATATTCACTTGATGAATGAACTACTAAAATTCTTTCTATATTTGTTCCAACCCAACAAGAAGATATTAGCTCTGGGAACCAGGAACTGAGGATATATTTATAAATATGTGTGAAGCCTCATCATTTAAAAAACAAACAGATTTTCCATTATATATACATATATATATACATATAATGATTATATATTATTATATATGTATATATAATCATTATATGTATATATTATATATATATATGTATATACATACCACATCTTCTTTATCCATTCATCAGTCTATGGACGTTTGGGATCTTTCCATAATTTGGCTATTGTTGATAGTGCTGCTATAAACATTGGGGTGCATGTGCCCTTTTGAATCACATTTTTGTATGCTTTGGGTAAATACCTAGTAGTGCAACATTAGTCATCAAAAGGAATGAAATCTTACCATTGCAATGATGTGGATGAAGCTAGAGTGTATTATGCTTAGTAAAATAAGTCAGTCAAAGACAAATACCGTATGATCTCACTCATATGTAGAATTTAAGACACAAAACAGATGATCATAGGGGAAATGGGGTAAAAAGAGAGAGGGAAGCAAATCATAAGAGACTTTTAGTTATAGAGAACAAACTCAGGGTTGCTGGAGGGGAGGTGTTTGGGGGGATGGGCTAAATGGGTGATGGGCATTAAGGAGGATGATTTTGATGAGCATTGGGTTGTATGTAAGTGATGAATCAGTAAATTCTACACCTGAAACCAATATTACACTACATATTAACTGGAATTTAAATAAAAACAAAAAACAAATAAGCAAACAAATAAATAAACATTTTATAATCAAAAGAAGCTAGATTTAAAATGACAAAACATAAGAGAGCAGATGACCTCTTAAAACACTGATAAAATCTCCTACATTTTAAGGATTAGATGTAGAACGGAGGGTCTGACACAAAATTTCTGGCAACTTTTCTCTTGGTTAAAATTCAGAGACCTTGATTCTTATCAACATTTAAAAAATTTGTCTTTGATTTGGGTCATTTCTCTGTTTTTAAGTACTATGCTTCCTATCAGTTCATCATGAACCAAGTATTAACATTAGGAGCTGGGCAGTAGACATTAAGAATATCCTTGATGACAAATGGGGGTACACATTTCTGACATTTTTATCTTTGGCATATTTTTTTCCCTAAGATGATTTTCCAGCTCAAAGGATATTGACTTTAATAAGTTTCATATTTGAAATTTTATTCTCTGATTAAAAATCAATGCATATCAATTTTAGAAACTTTGGGATATTCAGGAAAGTAATATTACCTGTAAATTCAGCACACACTAATCTTACTGTTATCTGTGGTAATTTTATACTTCTGGCTGACTAAGCAATCTCTCACAATGCAAAATTTAATGAAAACATAAGATTTTACTGATTTTTGACTAAACAAAAAAGCCATGAGGAATTTTGCAAAAGAAGCATTATATTAAAGGCAAGGGATGTGTCCACGCAGAGGTGAATAGAGAAGCCAAATGTCCAGGGTGCTTAAAGAAGGTAGAAATTCCTGAAGAGAGAGGAGAAAAAACAGAGAAATAAGACAGAAACTATAACTGGTGAACAAAAGTGAAAGGTTTTGTGGGTAGGAGAAATGTGAAACTTCTTGGAACTGTGGCATGTAGATAATAGGAACAGCAAAAAATTTAAGTCAATATAATTTTTTTAGTTAGAAATCCTTTAAAATTTTTGAAATATACAAATATTAACTTTCCAATTGATCTGTGTCTCATTATATGAGATACTTCCTTGTCTTTCAACTACGTGGGGACACAGGACTGGAAAGAATGTAGTGGCAATTTTAGTGAGGGTTATTTTCAGTGGAGAGATTAGTGTTCTTTATTTTTAAACATTTCTAATTTCCAAATCTCTAAGTTATCTGTAGAGTTTTTAAAGTTTGCTTTGTGGGAAACAAACTGAGGGCTTCAGAGGGGAGGGGGTGGGGGATTGGGATAGGCTGGTGATGGGTATTAAGGAGGGCACATATTGATGGTGCACTGGGTGTTATACGCAACTAATGAATCATGGAACATTGCATCAAAAACTGGGGATGTACTGTATGGTGACTAATATAACAAAATAAAAATCATAAAAAAATAAATAAAGACAACAACAACAACAACAAAAAAGTTTGCTTAAAAATATAAACGTATTTGGGGGCGCCTGGGTGGCACAGTGGTTAAGCGTCTGCCTTCGGCTCAGGGCATGATCCCGGCGTTCTGGGATCGATTGAGCCCCACATCAGGCTCCTCCGCTATGAGCCTGCTTCTTCCTCTCCCACTCCCCCTGCTTGTGTTCCCTCTCTCGCTGGCTGTCTCTATCTTTGTCAAATAAATAAATAAAATCTTTAAAAAAAAATAAAAAATAAACGTATTTGGAAATTCATAGATTCTGTTGGGAGTTTTATACCATAAAGAAACATTTTCAATAACCATGATTATACTGAGGAAGCTTTTGATTTAGAAAAGATACATGCATGCCTAACATGCATACTTCCCATCAGATTCTACAAAACTACCAAGTCTCTGGTGTTAAATACACTTGTGGAATGAAAGAATTTGGTAAGCTTGCAATTTTGTTCACATCATCTCTCTCTTTCTCTCTCTCTCTGTTTTTCTCTCTCTCTCATCTATATCTACTTTTGTATCTATATCTATCTCTATTTATGTGGTGAAAAAGTGGTACACATTTTTTTCAAACAGGATGGGATCTCACCATTTATTACTGTGATACTTAAAGGACATTAAACATTAAAAGTAAACAAAGTAATTTTTTGCTATGCTGAAAGCTTTTAGAAAAAATAAAGCGTGAAAATAATGTATTCTTTCTAATGCAGTAATTCTTAATTTTTAAAAAAGAAACTACACATCAAATAGGCATCTATTTCTGGGCATAATTAGCATTAATCTGACTGTTAGACAAGCAGTGTGACAAATTTTACTTTAATTGACATTGATAGTGGAGTTTTATTGGAAAGTGCTGGCAAGCTCATTCCAAACAACCTTCAGTAGAAAGGAGAGGTTCTGGAAATATGATGAGAATTTATTATAGTCTTCAGCATTTACTCAAAGAGATATACTGAACAATGAAACAAAAAGAAATAAGACCATTCATCACCAGCTCACAGAAGGACCTAAGTTCCTCTGTCCATTAATACTGTTATGTTCTGTCACCAGCCAATGAGATGACATCACAGAAAAATTCTTGCAAAAGTGTTAAGTTATAAATATGTCCATAGCAAAGCCATTTCCCAGGTTCTGGTTGAACTTAGTTCAATACCATTCTACATTTTGCTGAAGAAATTCAGCTTAAGTGTTGGTGATTATTACTATATAGTCATTTAACTGTATTCTCCTATAAGACGAAAAAGGAATTAATGGTGTATTTTTATACACTTAATGAAGTGGAGATTCTTTGACTCTTAATTTTTGAGACTCTGAAATAATAATTTCCAGTGTCTTCTCATATCACTCTGAAGGAAGAAGAGGCTGTTTGAAATGAGTGATATTGGTGACACGATAAGAAGCACATTTCCCAGCAGGTATTGTATTATCATGGCATTTTATCATTGTCTGTTATAATTGTGTCCATGACTAAATGTTGCCTTGTGCAATCAGACTTTGTCCTTTTCGTCTTATGGAAAGCCACAGCATATAGCCAAAACATCCAAATCTCTGGACAGTTTTCTACCATATTCCTTAAAGTCTTAGTTGAGTGAGTCTGAATCCTGAAGTACAGACTGTTGAACGACTAATAAAATTGTTTTGGTTCCATATGACAAGATTCTTATTTTCCCCTCTGGAGGTGGAAGGAGGCTGTGTCCAGTCCATGTTCTTGAACCCCCTTTAACACAGCTAATTCTCCATTTTAAGGTTTGTCATTTGCAAAATCCCCTGTCTTCTATCAAAATCTGTATTACTTTGTTCTCTTTGGATTGCAAAAATTGTAAATCCAACTCAAACTAGAAAGAAAATCAGATAAATCTCTAATAAATTTACATTTGTAAATGAAAGAGAAAAATCCATGGGTCTTCTCCTTCTGCCCACCCCCCAGAGCCATAGGAATGTAAGTAGTCCTCTTTCTAATCATTGGCCTCTAATGCTAACTCTGCCTCTCTTTGCCTCCGTTTAACTCATATTCCAGCACTACCCAATGCTGCTGCAATATGCTTGAAAAAAGCTAGTACTGGATTTTGTGCACATCATATTTTTATGTAGCACTATCAGAGAAAAGGGGATTTTATTTTTGGTAGGTTCAGGGGAGAAACTAATGAAGATTCTGATTTTCTAACAATTCCCATAAAGGATTTATTTGTCCAAATTGTGGACTAGAAGAAACTAGCTTCACCCAATGCATGTGAAATGGTGTGATATTTGAGTTTGTAGTATTTCTTTTCATATTCTTGTCTATTTATATAAAATATTGGCATTGTGGAATACTTTAAAAGTCATAATTGTTCTCATATCTGTGATTGCACCAACCACATTTCAGAAGCAGTGGCCACCTTCTCTCCTTACCATAGAAGACAAAGAGCAGGAGGATCGCCATAGGCTTTCCAAGTAGAAAGGCAATCATAGTTTAAATATGAATAATTATTATTTTATAAGGTAAAACAAATTAATTTCTTTAAGTAATCTCTACACCCAATGTGGGGTTGAACTCACGACCTGAGATCAAGAGTCACACGTTCTACTGAGTGAGCCAGCCAGGAGCCCTTAGAATAGATAGAACTTTTAATTGAAATTGGTTTTATTTTTTTCCTTAAATGCTTGCTTAAGGTAATACCACTGCCCAAGAAGAACCAGCTAGCTTAATTATGTAAAGCTTTAGTTATCTAAAGCATACTGAAGTATTTTTATTGATCATACCTGGAGAAAAAAAAAAAGAAAGAAGCCATAATCATTATTGTAACTTTCAAATAAATAATGGTAGGGAGAAATGCTGCTCAAATTTAACAATTTTGCTCAACAGCAATATATAATTTGCATCCGTCTTAGGAAAAAGCAGCTATACTTGTTTGTGTGTCTGTGCTTTCCTAAATTATTTGGCCTGGTCTAGTTTTCAATTTATTTCAGCATTTCAGTATACTTTCAGCACTTTACATTTGCTTCTATTTTACTTAAAAAAAAAAAAAAAAACAACAACCTGATTTTAGAAGGAATGAAATAAGTGGAGCCTCAGACCAGTATGGTCTGTTTTCTCTATATTTCAAAACATTGAAGTGCATTCAGATCAATGAAAAGTAGATTAGGTTGTGTATACTTCTAAAGAAACCCTGAGCAAAGCCTGGCTTGAAGTACCTTAAATGAGATAAACTAAACTCAAAACTATTTGTAAATTTGGTATATATCCTTCATTGTATAAAGAGAAAAAAAGACATAATGAGGTTAAATGACTGTTTTTTTTTCACCCACTCTGGAATTTTGAGAACTTCAGGTGACTATATATTCAGGTAAGAATGGTTTTAGAGGTATGATCATTTAAACAGTAGGTTTCATCTGAAAAAGTTTATTACATACTAGAGGGTAATAGGACACGGCACTGGGGTTACAGTTAATGGCATTTAACAAGATGTTGTTCTCACTCAGGTTATTAATGTGAGAGGAGAAACCATTGCATTGCCAGACATTATATTTAAAGGCAGGTCATTGCCTCTTGGAAAGGATATATATTTTGAGTCAAGTCATGGGCAAAAGGAGAAAACATAGTGATATATATGATGGGTGGTTGTAATAAATAAAACGCAACTCCGTAGGAGATTTTGATTGTTGGCCTGCTGGGATTATTGGTGTGGACAAATCAAATATGTAGGACAATGGGACAAAAGATGAGACTCATCATATACTTGGACTATTATTTCCTTTATATTGTTTTAAATAACAAAATACTTAATACTTAAAATTGAAAGACGTATAACATTTTAAGGCCATAATATGAACAGCCAGAATAATTTTTCAATTTTAATTTCTGTAGAGTTAGCATACAGTGTTGTTTTAGTTTCAGGTGTACACTCTAGTGATTCAACAGTTCCATACATCACCCAGGGCTCATCACGTAAGTATATTCTTTATCTCCATCACCTATTTCATCCATCTCTCCACCCACCTGCTCTCTGGTAACTGTCAATTTGTTCTCTGTAGTTAAGAGTCTATTTTTCAGTTTGTCTCTTTTTTTTCTTTGTCCATTTCTTTTGTTTCTTAAATTCCGCATATGAGTGAAATCACATGGTATTTGTCTTTCTCTGACTGACTTACTTCGTTAAGCATTATACCCTCTAGATCCATCCATGTTCTGGCAAATGGCAAGATTTCATTCTTTTAGATGGCTGAGTAATTGTCTCTTTCTCTCTCTTAATCTATCTATCTATCATCTATCTATCTATCATCTATCATCTATCTCTCTATATCTATATATATCCCAGTTCTTACTTATCCATTCATCTATCAGTGGACACTTGGGATGCTTCCACAGTTTGTAAATAGTGCTGCAATAAACATAGGAGTGCATATATATTTTTGAATTAGTGTATTTGTAGTTTTTGGGTATAGTGGTGGAGTTACTGGATCATATGGTAACTCTGTTTTTAGTTTTCTGAGGAACCTCCATATTGTTTTCCACAGTCTCTGCACCAGTTTGCATTCCTACCAACATGATCAATCAGTATAATTGTAAACTAAATATTAATAATACATATCTACTACATTAATTATGTGGATGCATCAAACTTGCATCTACACTTGAATTAGAAAGAGAGATGCTTTCATTTCTCTCCAGCTCTAGTCTGAGAAGTAATAAGTATTACAATCTTAGTTACAATTACTCATATAAAGATACAATTAAACCTTAATTGCATTCATTTTCCTGCTTCCCTTATCTAGGAATTAAAATCCTGAAATAAAAGATAAATTTTTGAGTGGTTTAGGAGGAAAATAACAAGTGAAGGGAAATTTTTTTTCAAAAAGTTTTAGGCCATTTAAAATTTTCAAATACCTAAGATAATTTTTATTCCCCCCACCCACATTATAAAGGAAAGGAAATTAAAGTAAATCCGTACCGAACAGAGTACATTTTCAAAAATGTACTTGTGAAGAAAAAATAGATGCCAAACAAATTCTTAATAGGTAAAGTATTTACATTCAAGTGCATAAGTCAAATGGCCAGGAAAATTAATGTATTCTAATTTTCTGTGACTTCTGTCTCCCCCAAACCCTGATATAGTTATAGTATCCAAGATTATTTTACACCAAAATGCTTTGCTTGCTAACATTTTTACATGTCTCAGTCTTATTTCTAAAACTATTGTAAGCTAAGGTAAGATAAGGACCATATCTTAAAAAGGACCATACCTTAAGAGACTTGCATTTTTAAGATCTTCATAAAGTTTCTAACATACAGAAGGTTTTGTAGATATTTAAGTCAACATATCTAAATAAGTGACTGGAATTTTGAAAGTGAGATATTTATTTAATTAAAAGCTAATTTTATCCTTAATTATGTAAATAGTAACATTTCAATTTCATTCTCTGTGATTAGCAATGTTGGTACATATTCACTTTAAGTAAACAAAATTAATGGTATACGAAAATGGTGGTGATCTATTTCCCTAAAGTCTTATTAACAAACTTTTAACTGATAAATTAAATGATATATGCACATATTTTCACATATTAAGGAGGATAGAATTATATAATATATATTAATTCCTTTTGACCTCATTCAATTTTTGTGAATTATGTATTAATTTAAAATCTATATACTTTGATAATCCAGAGTTCATGCTGATAGAACTCTCTTTTTTTGATTTTTCCCCTCCTTCCCTTCCTCTCTCTTTCTTTCCCTCTAAGTACACACACACACACACACACACACACACACACACACACACGGGAGTATTAAAAAGCAAAATGTCTAATGTAGAGTGCTATATTCATACAATTATTGTGTCATATACAAGATAACTGAGTTACTTTTATTTTTTTTAAGTAGGCTCCCCAGTGTGGAGCCAAACACAGGGCTTGAACTCAGGACCCTGAGTTCAAGACCTGAGCTGAGATCAAGAGTCAGCTCCTTAATGGACTGAGCCACCCAGGCACCCCTGAGTTACTTTTGATAGAGGGAGTATCCAGTTAAAATTGACATAAATACTGAGGCTTAGTGTCAAACATTGATACATTTTTAAAAAGTGCTTCCTTTTCAGATGCCCTTGAGACATTGGCACTACTTTCTTGTCTCAGAGTACCTCATTGTCCCAGTGTCCCTTCTATACTCTTTGTTTTATTTATGGTGTTCTTGTGTATGAACTACCGCAGTTGCCCAGCAGCAAAGCATGATTCCTCTCCAAGGAACTGGGAATTCACAGAATATTGCTGGTACAGTTTTATTCTTAATACAAAAGAATGTGCTCATTCAGTGCATTTGCAACATTCTTTTTATATTTTCTTTAAAAGCCTTTATATATTTTTTGCTTTAGAAATATGCTAACTTGATTCTGCTCAAAATGTGCAGTCTATGTAGACATGACTTACCTGTATTAGCAATGAAAAATTTTTTTAAATTTCCATTCAAATTGACATTTCTCACATAATAACATAACTTACCTCATACGAATTAATGTTAAGTGGGCTTTACTTAAATTTTTGAATTTTTTTAGATTTTATTTGTTTATTTGAGAGAGAGAGATAACGAGAGAGAGCATGAGTGGGGAGGGGACAGAGGGAGGGGGAGAAGCAGACTCCCCATTGAGCAGGAAACCTGATGTGGAGGCTCTGTCCCAGGACCCTGGGATCATGACATGAGCCAAAGTCAGACACTTCATCAACTGAGCCACCCAGGCATCCCTAATTTTTTTTTATTTTAATAAAAGTAATATACTCTAACCTGCTGCATTTTTGTAAAAATTAAAATAAAGCTGTGAAATCAAAATATGAATCAAATACCCAGTGTTTAGAAGACATCTGCAGGGTGCTATGATCCAAGGGTCCTGGAATGGAGGCCTGCATCCAGCTAACCTGCTCTGCAGGGGCGGGGTGTACTGCTCCCTCTCCCTCTGCCTACAGCCCCCCCGGCTTGTGCTCTCTCTCTCGCTATCCCTCTCTCGTCAAATAAATAAACAGAATCTTTAAAAACAATGTTAAACTGCATTTAAAAAATCATGTACGTTTGTGAGCTGTTATTTAGCAATCTGTTATTTGTTAGAAAATACAGTATGAGTTTCACGAAAGGAAATCCATCACTAGATTCTATTATTTGCTTTTATTAAAAGTATCACATGAAAATAATATAAATCCTTTCATTTGTGGAAATAAGAGCAGTTTAAAAATCAGTGGTTATAGTCTAGACAATCCTGATGAAAATAAATAAAGATGGAGAACTTGTCTTATCAAATATTAGTATACATTATAAAGCTCTTGTGTTTAATACGGTATAATATTGGTACCAGGGTAGACAAACTGGCCAATTGAACAGAATAGAGAGTTCAAAAATAGATCTGCATAGATATGGGCATATGATTTGTGAAAATGATGAAGCAGTCCCATGGAACAAGGTTGTCCTCTGCAGCAAAGGTGGTGGGTCAATTGGATATCCCTGAGGAAAAAAAAGTTCGACAGTTTCACATAACTGCACACATAACTGCACATAACTGCAC
This sequence comes from Ursus maritimus, assembly GCF_017311325.1. Taxonomy (NCBI): domain Eukaryota; kingdom Metazoa; phylum Chordata; class Mammalia; order Carnivora; family Ursidae; genus Ursus; species Ursus maritimus. Next base: position 20,518,980 of record NW_024426552.1, read on the forward strand.
ACAGCTGTATACACACACACACAAACACACACACACACAAACTCATGATTTCAGAAAAAATTGCAGATCTAAATGTTTAAAGTAAAACCATAAATCTTTTAGTGAAAACTATACAACAACTTCACGACTTTAGACAAATATTTCTTACAAGAAGTAAAAATTATGTCATAATAATACCATAATTAATTAATTATATTAAAAAAATCATAGCTTGATGCATTAAAAGACACCAATGAGAGAGTAAAAGATAAAAGATTGGAGAAGACGTATAGCTGTAGATAGAGAGATAGATGATAGATAGATCATGATGATAGATGGTAGATAGATAGATAGTAGGTACGTAGATACAGATAGATATAGATAGAAAGTGTGTATGTATCATAGCATATGACAAATTCATATCCCTTATAAAGAATGTCTACCAATCAATTAGAAAATGACATATATGAGCACAATCTTGAATAGTTGCTCCACCAAAAAAAAGCACTCTAATGACCAAATAGTATTTAAAATCTGTAAAACATCATTAGTCATCAGGAATTTAATCAAATGAAGTGGATGCTGAAAGAAGCATGCACTTTTCATGGTTTTAAGTCATAAGATCCCTACTGGAGTAAACCTATGAAAAGATAAAATAATAGTATATGTTAGCAGCGAAACGAATGTGGTCTAAGGTAATTCTGCAATAAGTTCTAGGAAAAATTTAAACAGAAGTTTTAGCACAAAAGACAGATTATGCTAGAGACAAAGGACAAGTTAAAAATTTCGATGGGGTTGAAATTGGTCTGTGTGCTTGAAAATTTCCATGCTTGAGTAGTTCTTCCTATTTAATGTGATTACAGCAAAGTAGATAATAATGTATGTAAATGAAACTCTAGGTTCTTTTGTTTTTCGATGCATTGACCCCTCAGCCTAGAAACTGCATTTATTATAGATACATATATATGGAGAAATATATTATTTATAGGGTTCAGTACTATCTGTGGTTTCAGGCATCCACTGGAGGTCTTGGAACATACGCTGTGGGAAGTGGAAATACTGTACAGGAACATGCTTCATGTTACCAATTAGAAAGATCCTTCTCTTCTAAGGCAGCAAGACAAATATTGCTAGAAATCAGACCCTGAAATTCATTGTAACAATGGCAGAAGCAAACAGGAGACTAAATTCATAACTCTGTGAGCTATCTCCTATTATGAAACGTCTCCTAGTCTAGAGTCAAGACACGATGTGGAAAGAGTGGAAACCTAATATTTGGGATGCAAAATCTGTATGGTAGCCTTGAATAATCTTATAGTCCCCAGTTCTGAAACTTCTGGTCCAGCAAAAACAGTTCTGTCCTTCTTACAAGATGAAGCAGACTCTACTTGCCTGGAGACGTGCGGAACCTCTCTGGGGTAGGTGCTTCTAGATGATGGTCGCACTTCTCAAGGTCTTCCCAGCTTATTTTCATAGTATCTAGACCAACAACTGTAGTCAGGTCTCAGTATGAGGGAAGTATGTTCTGCTCCAGGAGAAAATAACTTATACCTGAAATATTGATAGACCAAATAAAATATGCGCTGATAAGAACAATGAAAAGTATGTCAGAATGTATATTAAGTATGCTGAACCAAGGGGAACAGAATCTAAGGCTAAACAAGGAAAAGCTGAATTGGCATGTGGTCATGGAGCTATTTCTTTATGTCTCAGGATTTAATATTTCATCAATGATATATACAGCCAGTTTTCAGATACACTTCAGGGATGCTCCCTTGAAAGTTGCACTATACAATGCCATAATGTCATGAAATAGAGATGAAAGAACTTGTTCGTATAAGCATTTAGGAGGTTCAGAGAATTGGGCATGTTATGATTACCAGAAAAGCACAGAGGATACACTTTTCACTAAGGCAATAAGAAACGGAACCTGCATTGTTGGGCAAGCACATGGTGAGTGCCCTCTTTATGTCAGGTTTGATGGTGAGCAGTATCTCCATAGAATAGGCTCTATAGAGTGGAGTGATGATATGATGTGATTTTTGAACAGCAGAAATTCAGTGTTGACCCTTAACCATTAGAGGCACTAGAAGCATAAACTCAGAATGGGCAGCATGGCTACTGTAGGAACTCAGTACACAAGTCCATGGCATTGGTTAGAAAATTGTGGGGTTTTTTTCCTAAATGGCTCTTTAATGTGGTTTGTTAAATACATCCTGTAAAAAGAGTTGAAAACATACTTATGAGCATCACAGAAGAGATACATATTCCAATCCCTGAAATTACAGGGTACTCAATGTGTTTTTCAAGTGGATTCATTGGTACTTATTATAAGATGCGTTCTTTGGGGCACCTGGGTGGCTCAGCCTGTTAAGTGCCCACCTCTTGATTTTGGCTCAGGTCGTGGTCTCATGGGCCCCAAGTTGGGCTCTGTGCTCAGCGGGGAATCTACTCAGGATTCTCTCCCTCTGTCCCTTCCCCCACACACCCACTCTCTCTTGCTCTCTCTCAAATAAATAAATAAATCTTTATTTTTTAAAAATGCATAGTTGATACACAAGGTTACATTAGTTTTAAATGTACAACATTGTGATTCAATGCTTTTGCACAGTTAAGGAAACTATGAACAAAACAAAAGGCAATCTGCTAAATGGGAGAATATATTTGCAAATGATATATCCAATAAGGGGTTAATATCCAAAATATATAAAGAACTTATACAACTCAACACCAGGGGGGAGGGGGAGAAAAACAAATAAACCAATAAAAATGAGCAAAGGACCTGAATAGATGTTATTCCAAAGAAGACACAAATGGCCAACAGAAACAGGAAAAGATGCTCAGCATCACTCATCATCAGGGAAATGCAAATCAAAACTACAATAAGATACCACATCACACCTGTCGGAATGGCTACCATCAAAAAGACAAGAAAAAATAAGTGTCAGCGAGGATGTGGAGAAAAAGAAATCCTATGCACCACTGGTGTGAATGTGAATTGGTGCAGCCCCTGCAGAAAACAATACGGACTTTCCTCAAAAAAAAAAAAAAGAAAAAGAAAGAAATACCATATGATCTGGAAATTTCACTGATGGCTATTTACCCAAAGAAAATGAAAATACTAATTTGAAAATATATACGCACCCATAACCATGAGATCTTAACCATGAAAAATGAGTAGGTGCCTAGGCAGTGGACTCACTTTTGCAAACAGGAAATTAAGAGTTGGTGAGAAACAGACTGACGTCAGATGCAACAATGGAAAATTATAAGTCCTTGCCCATTTCTAAGTCTGAGCCCATCTTAAGATCCAGGGCCCATAAAATGAAAGCAGGACGGGGTCCCCTTGTAAAAACACACAGAAATCCCACTATACCACCACTCTATAAATATTCCCCCAGTCCTTTCTCAAAGGTATCTGCAACCAGTTATCTGAGCAACTGTATACTGGAGAAAACTGAATACCTAGGACATTTGATGGCTATTGGTCCTGATAGTAAGGAACCTGAATGCCCCCTAGTTAGAATGAGGGTCTATGGATGCAAAACACAAATGGAATCCTAGCCCAAGAGTCTCTTACAGTTTGTCCAATATTTCTGAGTTTCTAACTGCTGTTCATTTTCCCCGTTCTTAAATGCTTAATCGATATGGATATATTAAGCCACAAACAGAACCTTCATATTTATTCCCCGAGGTGAGGAAGGATCACCAGGAAAATAACTCATAATTCATCATATTCTGGGATCACTCTCAATGACAGAAAGGATGGAGGGATGGTGACCCCCAACAAACCTCAATAAAAACCAGGTAGATGAAGCTGAATGATATGGACTACCCCAAGTGCAACCAATAGTTAGGCCTCAATCTCAGTTTTCTTTCAGTTATGGGATTTTTATGAGTACTATCCAACCGAGCAACTGGTATTCAATGTGTTGCAACTGGTCTGGCAAATGCATTGTTTTCTGTACTCATCAGTAAAAAGGATCAAACACATGAAGGAACAACAGGACCCCTTACTCTCTTCCCCAGGGCTATGTTCATTTCCTTCTGTCTATTACTATATAGTCCACTGGGACTCTTCTCATCCAGACCAGGGGTTGGCAAACTATAGTCCAGGAGCCAAATCTAGCTTGTATTTTTATGCTTATGAGCTAAGAATTTTTTTTTTTTTTTACATTTTAAAGGAACATAAAAAAACAAAACAAAGCAAGCAAACAAATAAAAGATGATAGAGACTTTTGTGTCCTGCAAAACCTAAATATGTCCTTTCTGGTCCTTACAGAGAAAGCTTGTCAATCTAGACACTAGTATAATATATTTTCTTTGCTACTTTATTTAATAATAAATATACATACCCAATCTAGACACTAGTATAATATCTTTCTTGCTGCTTTATTTAATAATAAATATACATAGAGTTTTCTCTGTATTAGCAGTGATGCTTTTTGAAATCTTTAAAAAATATTAACTCAATCCCCAGAACAATCTATGAAGATGTGTCCTGTTAGTATCTTTATTTTACAGATGACATCACTAATAATGCTCAGAGGGATTATGTGACTTGCTAAAGTCATACAGCTAGTAAGGACTGGAGTCAGGATTAAAACCTAGGTTTATGGCTTCATATTTTCTTTCTTCAATGCTCATTCCATAATTGAAAACATTTATTATGTGCTTAACGTTCTTATGATCGAGTTGAAAATTTGAGAGCCAATAAAATACAAAAAAATACTTAATGTAAAATGATTCAAAGAAGTAAATGGAAACATGAAGTTTTCAAGTAAAACAGCATCATAGTGAACTTCCTGTCATATTAGTATTTCTAATATGAAACTAAACATTAGAATTTATGAAACATGGTGTGGGAATAAATGAGAGGATGAAATTCTTTTTACTCACCCAGCACTACCATAGTCTGTCATTTTATTTGGTGAGATGAATTGAATGATGAATTGGGTTAATCTCTGTAGCAACATCTCTCTTGTCCCTATATGTTCTTATCTGTAGATTAAGAACATATAGGGGCACCTGGCTGGCTCAGTCAGTGAAGCATGTGACTCTTGATCTTGGGGTTGTCAATTCGAGCCCCATGTTGGGTATAGAGAGAACTTAAAAGTAAAATTTTTAAAATAGAAAAAGAACATATCAGATGCCCAGATCATACATACATTAACATTAATCTATTGCTCTGGTAATGGAGAAAAGGAGGATTTTAGCAACAGAAGTTTGGGTTTCTTGGGCTTACAGGTGTAACCTGTATTGGAAAGTCAATAATTTATTAAAATATCTAATAACATTGCTAATTGGAAATTCTTGTCATCTCAGAAGTGGGAAAATAATGTCTAGGGCTCTCTTATTTCTTAATTTGCCACAATTTTTAAAAGCATACATGTTTTTCTATTAGGAAAATTATGAAATGGCAGAATTCCCATTCAAAGTAACTTAGAATGCCTTTCCTTTGCTTCTTATAACCAATTTGTCCTCTTGGGGGGAGAATGTTTTAAAGCATAATTCCTTCTATTTTATTCTGAGTTTAATTTTGTAAGTAACTTTAGAAGTTTTGTGGAAATAAACACATAAGAGACCCTGGCACTAACAAGCATACCAGCATACAAACTGAGTTCTCAATTAGAAGAACATGAAAAGTCTGTATGTGAATTATATTTTTAAGAATAATAGATAAAGCATTGATTATAAAACTGCCTAACTTAGAGTTGCCATATAAATATGCAACTTCAGGCAGTGCTGAAACTTGACAAATACTTGTTCATTAAAATCATGACAATGCTTTATTAGAGGGCTAGGACACCTCCATTTTCCATGGCTGCCATGAAAGCAAGTCAGCTGGTTTGTTGCCCCTCAAGTCCTCAATCTCTTTCATATAAGGGTTTTTACCCATCTCATGATTTTCATAGTGTATATATGGCAAAATAATTCTTAAAATATGAAACTGAGCCTGCTTTATTATTCCTCTTAAAGTAGTTATTTCTCTAACCTCCTCAAGATGTTTTGAGATATAGTATTTTCCTTCATATTATCATTTGTTTTAAAGATTTTATTTATTTATTTGAAAGACAGAGAGAACATGGAGGGTAGGGGAAGAGGGAGAGAGAGAAGCATACTCCCTGCTGAGCAGGGAGCCCCACATGAGCCTCAATCCCAGGCCCTGAGATCATTACCTGAGCAGAAGGCAGACACTTAACTGACCGAGCTACCCAGGCACCCAGAGTCATATCATTTTCAAGAACAGAAAGATTCAATGTCATTAAGATATAACTTGTTCCCAAGCTGATCCACAGATTCAGTGCAATTCCAGTAAAAAACCTAAAAAGAGCTTTTGTGAGCCTTGAAAAATGTACTCTAAAATTTATTTATTGGGGTACCTGGGTGGCTCAGTCATTAAGCGTCTGCCTTCGGCTCAAGGCGTGATCCCAGGTTCCTCGGATCGAGCCCCATGTCAGGCTCCTCCGCTGGGAGCCTGCTTCTTCCTCTCCCAGTCCCCCTGCCTGTGTTCCCTCTGTCACTGGCTGTCTCTCTCTATGTCAAATAAATAAACAAAATCTTTAAAAAAATAAAAAATAAAATAAAATTTATTTATTTATCTTTTAAATATATTTTATTTAAGCCAATGTAACTAAATATTATCAAGCACCATGTAACCAAAATAAATATATTGAGATATTTTGCATTCTTTTTTCTTTTTTTTATTATGTTCAATTAGCCAACATATAGTACATCATTTGTTTTGATGTACTGTTCAATGATTTGTTAGTTGTGTATAACACCCAACTAGAGTGGGAGAGGAAGAAGCAGGCTCCCAGCGGAGGAGCCTGATGTGGGGCTTGATCCCAGGACTCTGGGATCACACCCTGAGCTGAAAGCAGACGGTTAACGACTGAGCCACCCAGGCGCCCCCACACATGCCCTCCTTAATACCCGCCACCCAGTTACTCCATCTCTCAACCCCCTCCCTTCAGTAACCCCCAGTTTGATTCCTGAAGTCCAGAGTCTCTCATGGTTTGTCTCCTTCTCTGATTTCTTCCTGTTCAGTTTTCCCTTCCTTCCCCTGTGGTCCTCTGCACTATTCCTTATATTCCACATATGAATGAAACAATGTGATGCTTGTCTTTCTCTGCTTGACTTATTTCACTTAGCATAATCCCCTCCAGTTCCATCCATGTTGATGCAAATGGTAGGTATTCATCCTTTCTGATGACTAAGTAATATTCCATTGTATATATGAACCACATCTTCTTTATCTATTCATCAGTTGAAGGGTGTCTTGGCTCCTTCCACAGTTTGGTTATTGGGAACACTGCTGCTGTGAACATTGGGGTGCATGTGACCCTTCTCTTCACTACATCTGCATCTTTGGGATAAATGCCTAGTAATGCAATTGCTGGCTCACAGGGTAGCTCTATTTCTAACTTCTTGAGGAAACTCCATACTGTTTTCCAGAAAGAAAAATTAAGGAATTGATGCCATTTACAATAGCATCAAAAACCATAAGATACCCAGGAATAAACCTAACCGAAGAGGTAAAGGATCTATACTCTAGAAATTATAGAACACTTATGAAAGAAATTGAGGAAGACACAAAGAGATGGAAAAACAGTCCATGCTCATGGACTGGAAGAATAAACATTGTGAAAATGTCTATGCTGTCCAAAGCAATCTACACTTTCAATGCAATCCCTATCAAAATATCATAGACACTTTTCACACTATTATTTTTATTTTTTATTTGCCTTAGAAAATATTCCTTGTCAAAATCCTCTGCTATCTTTTACAACAGCTTACACTCATAGGAGGGTTTATTCTAAGACATTATGAGGAAAAGCCAATAAAGCATGATTATAGGTGAGGAGAAATATTTTTCATGAGCCATTGAGAACTCTGATGAATCCTTCCAATTCCAAAGCAACATTATTTTCCTTAAAGGCAAGAGTATTCAAGGAAAAAAAAGTGCCTTCGGGGAAATCAAGATTGAGTATGTAGGTGTCCAGCCCTAGAAAGCTTTCTCTGTTGCAAGTGTGGAATTGTGAGAAGACTCAACAAAGTTCAAACCGAGAGTTATTTAAAAAATAAGAGATAAGCAGAATGTTTAGATGACAGAGCACCAGTGGGTTTTCACACGTTAGAAAATCTTGAGACATACTCCTAATTCTAGGATGAGAAAGTAGAAATTCAGAGTCAAGTGTGATCTAACATAGATTAATCAAATAAAACTGACTAGAAGAATTAGGTTGCATGCTCATTAGACTATGTTTATTTTACTTTATCCACAGATGAATGCCTATTTTTTTCACCTAAAATTTCTCTACACAATTAGTTGATATTAGTGCTTTCTCTCACTCACTCTCTCTGTTTTACTCTCTCTCCCTCTCTCTCTCTCTCGGGTCAGAATTACATTGGCACAATTAAACAAGTGTCTAGCATTCAACACATTGGTAGCTATTATAATTAAATTATTTTTACGTTAATTGTTTCTGCGAACAGTTTGAAATTTAAAAAATCAAAACAAAACAAAAGCATGAAATTGATTGTGCTTTTCCTGTGGACTTATAGTTGCATAAGCTTGGGAACATCTTATTAAAAGCAGGCGAATAAACGAGAATTACTGACCTACATTTTTCTGGCATTGCACAAAGCAGGACCAGGTATTAACAATGTAGCAACTTAAATGCTATGTGCCAATTATAATGTAAATCCTTGGTTGCTATTTTATATTTTGTTGGAAATCCATTGTATGTGATCATCATACTAAATTTTGTTCATGAGGAAACAATTTAGTTTTCGTGTTCTATTTTTTTCTCCTTTTGTTATTGCGGTTCGCATGCTCAATTGTTTTGAATTTGTTTTCCTTCCTGCCTGAAATCTTGAAGCCAACTCACTGACCTACAAACCTTATTAAATCGCATGTATCTTTTCATCATAAACCTACCAGTTTTGCTGACACACTATCTTCTCAAGAGCATAAATTATTCCTAGATGACTTCAAAAAAATAGCTTTCACTAAAGTGTTTGCTTTTGCATTTTTTAAAAATGCAAAACATAGATGGCTGATAAGTGTCACAACAAAACCCGGTATCATCAGCACAAGCTTTTAATGCTCTATTTCAAAAGAGCCAAAGGAAAGAACAAAGAGAAATATCCAGTTCTACTTCTCTTTTGCTGTTAAATTACTTACGTTCAAGTAAGCAACTTATGTTGTTTTAAGTATTTGACACCTGTCATTATAAAAGATATTGGGGGCATCATCCATATTCTAATATTCAGCTCTATTCTGGGAGTTTAGAGGACTTTTAAATGATTTCTTGAGGATTCACATTAAGGCAGTGTCACCCAAAGATGAAAATTGAGTAGTCTGATTTTGAAGTGCCAAAATCCTGCAGCAAGGTGAAGTGACAGTGATTTCTCACTCTAAGGTTGGTGCCAAGACACAGCGTCTGCTGGTGCTTGAACTTATGATTTAGCTAAACACTGTTCGACCTCATTTCTCATTATGGTTTCATATCCATTTCTCTAGCATATGCATGCTGTCTAGGTGTGCATGCAGTTGATTGTTGAAAGAGTGAATAAGCATTTTATGAATTATTCCTGCCCTTTCTGGTTTTTCATAGTTCACCTTGTTGTCAAAAACAAACAACAACAAAACACTGTTGCATCCATTAGCAGGTGAGTAGGAATTTAAGGGAGAAGGTAACTAGGTAGATTTCCCCCATATAGTAGTTCAGGCAGGAGTTTTGGAGGCTCAAACACTGGCTAAAATGAACTGAGTAGGCTTTACTTCTACATGTGCTAGGGGTATTACGCAGTATCGCAAGATACGCTAACTCTGAAAGTTTACAGAAGTGGGATTAAATATTTATGTGCTGACTATATTACATTAGGGGCATTAATTCTAAGCTGTTAAATATTTAAGTACCTGGAGTGTTTAGCATGAAGACACTTAATTATGTTTTTCATTACACTTTAGTGATAACAGATATTCTTTGAAAAACTGAGAAAGCTTTGAGAAAATTCCATGTGAGTGAGCAAAGTATTTTGCACATATAAATATAGTGTTAATCTCTTATTCTACATATTATGATATTTGAATTACAAAAACTTGTGCTTACAGCATGTACGACATTTCTAAATTGGAGTAGAATCCTACTTCTAGGCACTAGAAAGAAATACAATATGCGTACCTACCCCAGTGCTCACTTACTCATACGCTCATGCATGCACAGAGACACACACACATACAGCATTTGTGTGGAGTACCTCTTTGAGTGCCATTTTAGAGCAGTTTCAGTGTATTTCTCGATATGTCTATGGACATACAACCAGGAAATCAGGTTGGTATGTTAACCAGAACTCTTTCTTCCTCGGTGTTTGAATCATATTGAAAAAAGAACTGCTCTGGTGTTATGTAGGTTTCTTTTTTAATCCTTCTCTGTCAGACTTGGGAAAATTTCCTAAACTACTCTGATTCTCCATTCTGTTATCTGAAAATTATGATAACAATATCACCCTCAAAATTAGAATTAAATGCCCTCATTTGTAGATTCACTGATGAGCCTGGTATATAATAAGTGACAAATAAATACCAGTCCCCTCTTCTGTCTTTCAAACCAGTTACCAGAGGGGAAGTGGGTGGGGGGATGGGAGAAACAGGTGATGGAGATTAAGGACTGCACCTGTTATCATGAGCGCCGGGTATTGTATGGAAGTGGAAGTAGAAGTGTATGTACAGCGGAATCACTATATTATACACCTGAAACTAATATTACACTGTATGTTAACCAACTGGAGTTTAAATAAAAACTTTGAAAAACAGTTATAAATAATATATCTTATAAATTAAGGACAGGAAAAAATGTGTTTCTCAATATATTTCTCAATATTTTAATATTGCTTTATGTATAATACTAATTTGAGGTTAAATGCAGTGTTTCTGTTCTACCCTGAATGCTTCTTAGAAACTGCTATGCCAACCCTGCCAACCATGTGGCAATTAGAAAGGTTTTGTTAAACAGACTAACTGATCAAGTCTTATTAGTTAAAACATGTCCAGAAACTTTAATATATAATGAGGGTCATTCTTCTCAACATATCCTTTAAGGAGTGCCTACGACTAGCAGTATGGACCTGCTCACTTACTCTCAGGATGGTACCCTCTTTTAATACAACTATTTTGTTTTATTTTCATGAATACTACTATAGTCATGGTATCTTCTCTATGAACATTAACAGTTTCAACACTTTAGTTTTTGGGTTTTTTTCTTAAAATACTATTAATAAATTGAATTGTAATGAGCACTACAAGCTCTTTCTACTAACAGATATTAACAGCTCTATTCATAGCAGATCAAATTTTGTTCAAGTAAGCATAGAAAAAAATAGGGAGAAATTAAATCTAATTATGTACTTACCTTATAAATGTAACAGAATAATAATGCTTATTTTTATTTAAAAATGAGAATATGATGCTACAAAATGGAAATATATAAATTTAGAAAATAAATATGAATGTACTTATGAATGAAACCTATTCTGAAAAATAAATATTTAAATTAATGTACACATTTTACATTAGAATTCAATAAGGAGGCTCTAAATACATTCAGTTATTTGAGCTACTTTAGAGAAGCTAAGAAGGCAGTGGAGTAGGAGGGCCCTCATCCCACAAACACAACTAGATAACTATCAAATCATTCTAAATACTCCAGAAATCAACCTGAAGACTGACGGAACAAACCTCACAACTAAAGAAAGAGAAGAAAGCACATTGAAGAAGGTAGGAAGTCAAGACACATGGTTTGGGAAAGAAGCTAATCACATCACTGGTGCTGCTGAAGGCATGTGCACAGGCACCACAGAGAGAGAGAGAGAGAAAGAGAGAGGAGCACACAAAGAAATGCACAAAGTGAACACTCCCCCAAAGCAATTAGCTGAGAAAATGGGAGGAACTGATTTTTGTGAGTTCTTGCCACCAGCAGGGCTTAAAGACTAGAGTTTTAAAGGTCAGCAGTCTTGACTGGAATAGAGCCCTGGGGGCACTGCCCAGCTCTAGGAGAGAAGGCAGGCAAACAACCTGGAGGTAGACAGTGTGGAAACAGTGATATGAAAAATGCTTGGGACACACAAGTGAGATTATTTGCTCTTCTTGGAGTGCTTCCAAGAGAGGCAATGTGCATGGAGGTGTCTTTTCTGGGACAAAGGAGCTGGATGAGCCATTTCCCTACCCTGCCCCTCAATGTAAATGCAGAGCCACCTGTGGTAAGCCACACAGTGCTAACACTGGCTGCCTAACTTCCTTAAACCAAGGCCCATATCCCTGTGCTCTGACAGAATTGTACTTCCTGGTCAAGCTTGCCTCAGTCCTAGCATGGTGGGCCCCTTCCCCAGAAGACTAACAGAAACCCCCACCCACACCACATCTCCTGACCAGAGAGTTCTGCAGGGCTTCAGTTCTTGTGGTAGTATCAGGTCTCACTTAACAAACAGACCAGAGCACACCTAGTAAAACTTGCCACATTCTGGCCAAGAACCGAATACTGCCCACTGCAGGCAAGGAGAGCCTCTGCAGATGACTGACCTGAGGATAGAGCAGCCAAAACACAATAGTAGAGTACACAGAGGACACACCAGAGACACCCCCTGAAGGGCCAGGCCCTGGACAATATATAACCTCTTCTTCATAAAGCCATTACTTTCAGGGCAGGAAATGTAATGGGCTTTTCTAATGCAGAGAAGAAGGTAAAGACTTGGACAAAATTCCAAGAGGGAGGAATTCATCCCAAATGAAAGAACAAGATATGGTCATGGGCAGAAATCTAAGTGAAACAGATACAAGTAACATACATGGTGGAGAATTTAAAGCGACAATCATAAGGATACTCACAGGCTTGAGAAAAGAATGGAAGACTTTGGAGATAAAAGAGTTAAAAAGCAATGAGAAATGAAAAATACAATAACTGAGATTCAAAACAGACTTGATGTAATAAGGACAAGGATGGAAGAACCAGAGGAATGAATAAGTGATATAGAAGATAAAATAATGGAAAATAATGAAGCTGAACAAAAGAAAGAATTATGGAACATGAGAATAGATTTAAGAAACTCGGGGACTCCATCAAAAATAGTAACATTTGTATTATAGGAGTCTCAGAAGAAGAAGAGATAGAAAAGGCAAAAGAAAATTTATGTAAGGAAATAATAGCTGAAAACTTCCCTAATCTGGGAAAGGAATCAGACATCCAGATCCAGGACACACAGAGAACTTCCATCAAAATCAATAAAAGCAGGCCAACACCAAGACACAGAGATAAAGAAGAAACAAACAAACAAACAAACAAAAACCCAAAACCCTAAAAGCAGCAAGACAAAGAAGTCCCTGACCTACAAGGGATCCATCATGCTAGCTGCAGACCTCTCAACAGAAACTTGGCAAGACAGAAGAGAGTGGCATGATATATTCAACGTGCTGAATGGGAGAAATCTGCAGCCAGGATAACTCTATCCAGCAAGGCTAGCATTCAGAATAAAAAGAGAGAGAAAGCATTTCCCAGACAAATAAAAACTAAAGGAGTTCATGACCACTAAACCATCCCTGCAAAAAATATAAAAAGAACTCTGAGTGGAAAGGAAAGACCAAAAGTGACAAAGACAAGAAAGGAACAGAGAAAATCTCCAAAAACAACAAAATGAGTTTTGAAATGGCACTAAATACATATCAATAATTACTCTGAACGTAAATGGACTAAAACTCCAATCAAAAGACATAAGGTGTCAGAATGGATTAAAACAAAAACAAAAACAAAAAAATAAAAAACAAAACAAAAGAAACAAACAACAACAACAAAAAACCCAAGACCCCCATCTATACACTGCCTATAAGAGATTCATTTTAGAACTAAAGACACCTTCAGATTGAAAGTGAAGGGATGGAGAAACATTTATCACACAGATGGATGTCAAAAGAGCCAGAGTAGCAATACTTGTATGGGAAAAACTAGACTTTTAACCAAAGACTACAACAAAGGATGAAGAAGAGGGCTATATCATAATAAAGGGGACAATCTAACAAGAAAATATGGAAATTATAAATATTTAGGCACCCAACATGGGAGCACCCAAATATATAAAACAATTAATAACAAATATAAAGGAACTAATTGATAATAGAACAATAATATTAGGGGACTTTAACACCCCACTTACATCAATAGACAGATCCTTTAAGCAAAAAATCAACAAGAAAACAATGACTTTGAATGACATAAATGGACTTAACAGATATTTTAGAATGGAACAAAACATTCCATTCTAAAATAGCAGAATACACATTCTTTTCAAGTGCATATGAGACATTCTCCAGAATAGATTGTGTACTAGATCACAAATCAGGGCTTGATAACTACAAAAAGATTGAGATCATAGCATGCATATTTTCTGAAACTTGAAGTCAATTACAAGAAAAATTTGGAATGACCACAAATACATGGAGGTTAAACAATGTGCTACTAAATGATGAATGAGTCATCCAGGAAATTAAAAAAAAAAAAAGCAAACAAAACATGGAAACAAATGAAAATGAAAACACAATGGTCTAAAACCTTTGGTCCTAAGAGGGAAGTATGTGGCAATACAGGTCTACTTTAAGAAGCAAGAAAAATCTCAAATACACAACCTAACCTTACACCTAAAGGAGCTAGAAAAAGAACAACAAATGAAGCCTAAAGTCAGTAGAAGAAGGGAAATCCCAAAGATTAGAGCAGAAATAAATGATATAGAACAACAACAATACTACCAACAACAATAAAAACCCAGGAGAACAGATAAATAACACCAGGAGCTACTTCTTTGAAAAAATTAACAAAATTGTTAAACCTCTAGCCAGACTTCTTAAAAAGAAAAGAGAAAGGACCAAAATTTTTAAAAATATCCCTAATCAACCAATGCCACAAAAATACAATTATAAGAGAATATTATGAAAAACTATATTTCAAAAAATTGAACAACCTGGAAGAAATGAATAAATTCCTAGAAACATATAAACTAAAACGGAAACAGGAATAGAAACCTTGAACAGACCAATAACTAGCAAAGAAATTGAACCAGTAACCAAAAAATCTCCCGTCAAACAATAGTCCAGGGCCAGATGGCTTCACAGGGTAATTCTACCAAACATTTAAAGAAGAGTTAATACCTATTCTTTTCAAACTGTTCCAAAAAAATAGAAATGAAAGGAAAACTTCCAAACTCATTCTATGAAGCCAGCATTACCCTAATTCCAAACCAGACAAAGACTCCACTAAAAAAGAGAACTACAAGTCAGTATCTCTTATAAAAATAGATGCAAAAATTCTCAACAAGATACTAGCAAATTGAATCCTATATTACATTAAAAGAATCATTCACCAAGATCAAATGGGATTTATTTCTGATTGCAAGGGTGGTTCAAAATTTGAAAATCAGTCAACATGATACACCACATTAATAAAAGAAAGGATAAGAACCATACGATTTTCTCAATCGATGAAGAAAAAACCTTTAACAAACTACATCATCCATTCTTGTTAAAAAACTCTCAAAAAAGTACAGATAGAAGGAACATACATACTTCAACATCATAAAAGACATATACAAAAACCCACAGCTAATATCATCCTCCATGAAGAAAAACTGGGACATTTCTCCAGTCAGGAATAAGACAGGGATGTCCACTATCACCACTGTTATTAACATAGTACTAGAAACCCTAGCCTCAGCAATCAGAAAACAAAAAGAAATAAAGGCATCCAATTTGGCAAGGAAGAAGTCAAGCTTTCACTATTTATAGATGACATGATACTCTCGAAAACCCAAAAGATTCCACAAAAAAATTGCTTGAACTGATACATGAATTCAGTAAAGTCATAGGATACAAAAATCAGTGTACAGAAATCTTTTGCATATCTATACAACAATAATGAAGCAGCAGAAAGAAAAATCAAGGAATTGATCCCATTTTTTGTGCCAAAGACCATAAGATACCTAGGAATAAACCTAACCAAAGAGGTAAAAGATCTGTATTCTGAAAATATGTATAAAAGAAATTGAAGATGACACAAAGTAATGGAGAAACATTCCATGTTCAAGGATTGGAAGAACAAATATTGTTAAAATATCTTCACTACCCAAAGCAATCTACACACTTAAGCAATCCCTATCAAAGTACCACCAGCATTTTTTACAGAGCTAGAACAATCCTAAAATTGGTATGGAACCACAAAAGGCCCTGAATACCCAAAGCAATCTTGAAAAAGAAAAGCAAAGCTGGAGGCAGACTCCAAGTTATATTACAAAGCTGTAGTGATCAAGACAGTATAGTACTGCCACAAATATAGGCACATAGATCAATAGAACAGAATAGAATCTCAGAAATTAATCCACAACTATATGGTCAACTAATCTTTGACAAAGCAGGAAAGAATATCAATGGAAAAAAGTCCCAACAAATGGTGTTGGGAAAACTGTACGGCAACATGAAAAAGAATGAAACTGGATCATTTTCTTACACCACAAAAAAAAAAAAATAAACTCAAAATGAATGAAAGACCAAACTGTGAGACAGGGAGTCACAAAATCCTAGAGGAGGGGCGCCTGGGTGGCTCAGTCGGTTAAGCATCTGCCTTTGGCTCACGTCTTGATCCCAGTGTCCTGGGATCAAGCCCCATGTCTGGCTCCCTGCTCAGCGGGTTGTCTGCTTCTCCCTCTCCCACTGCCTTTCTCCCTGGCTTGTGCTTTCTCAATCTCTCAAATAAATAAAATCTTAAAAATAAAAAAATCCTAGAGGAGAACATAAGCAGTAACCTCTTTGACATCTATCATAGCAACTTCTTACTAGATATACCTCTGGAGGTAAGGGAAACAAAAGAAAAAATTAATTATTGAGACTTCATCTAGATAAAAATCTTCTGCACAACAAAGGAAACAATCAACAAAACTTTAAGGCAACCTATGGAATGGGAGAAGATATTTGCAAATGACATATCTGATAAAGGTTACTATTGAAAATCTATAAAGAAATTATCAAACTCAACAGCCAAACAGATAATCTAGAAGACATATAAATGGCCAACAGACACATGAAAAAATGCCCAACATCACTGATCATCATGGAAATACAAATCAAAACAACAATGAGATATCACCTTATATCAGTCAGAATGGCTAAAACAAACAACATAGGAAACAACAGTTGTTGGCAAGGATGCGGAGAAGGGGAATCCTCTTGCACTGTTGGTGGGAATGCAAACCGGTGCAGCCACTCTGGAAAAGAGTATGGAGGTTCCTCAAAAAGTTAAAAATAGAACCGCCTTATGATCCAGCAATTGTACATCTAGGTATTTATCCAAAGGATACAAAAATACTAATTTGAAAGGATATGTGTACCCTGATGTTTATACTAGCATTATTTATTATAGCCAAATTATGGAAACAGCCCAAATGTCCATTGACTGATGAATGAATAAAGATATATATCTACACGGGAGTATTACTCAGCCATAAAAAAATAATAAAATCTTGCCATTGGCTATGACATGGATGGAGCTAGAAAGTATTATGCTAAGCGAAATAAGTCAGAAGCAGAAAGACAGATACCATATGATTTCACTTATATGTGGAATTTAAGAAACAAAGCAAATGATTATAGGGGAATAAATGAGAAATGAAAACCAAGAAACAGACTCTTAAATATAGAGAACAAACTGATGGTTACGAGAAGGGAGGTGGGCAGGGGCATATGGCTTAAATAAGGGATAGGTATTAAGGAGGGCACTTGTGATGAACGCCAGATGTTGTATGGAAGTGGTGAATCACTATACTGTACACCTGAAACTAATATTACACAGTAGGTTAACTAACTGGATTTAAATAAAAACTTGAAAAAAAATAAACTACTTTAAACTTGCTATGTGAATTGCAAATATTCAAGTTTAAGAGAAAATAGGGTTAACTCAAAATTTTACTAAATCTTACTAGTTAATAAAAATCTATATTAGAATGCTATAAATTATAACACAGGAGATCTAATTTTCTCTTATTACTATATTTTTAGCTTATATGTCTTCACTAGTAGCATGGCAAACCTGTCACATTTAAAATTGCACATTGAAAATTTTCAAGGGGACTACTGTACTTTTGACAAAAATATATTACTATAGTCTTCCAATGTCAGTTACATATATGTGTGTGTGTGTGTGTGTATTTTTATTTCAAATTTCTATGTGGCAATGATAAGCTTATCAGTCATGTTTTTCTAGAATTTGCTGGAAAGATGAAGTAAATAATTATTCCTTTGTGAGAGATTTAGTGGTTTTTCTTATGCCTCTAAGACTTGATGACCATGTCATATTGAATGCACTTGACATCATGATATAAAAATGTTAGGTGTCTGCATACGTTATGCTTCTTTCATGGCAAAAATTTTATATAGCATTCAAAATTCATTGCATTGCAATGAAATATTGCATTGCATACCTTATTCCAACAATTTGTATAAACCAACGATAATGAAAACAAATAAGATGTTGTAAAAGTCAGGTTTAATATCTTTTCTTTTTAGGTTCTTCTTACTTGATGATACTCATCTTCATTATTGGAAATTGAAATGACATAAATTTAGACAGTAAATGCACAGTAGGAGATAAAAATATATACTGTATTTAATAAAAACAAATGTATTTTAAAATGTATTTGATTAGTGATTATTTAAGTATACTTTAACCATAAAGCAGTTTTGTTTTGTTTTCCAAGTGGATTTTGGTAAACTATTAGAAATCTTTCTCTATCCCTGTTTGTTATCCTAATGTTAATAAGCTGAAAACCTTCAAGGTAGTAGTATTAGGAGGTAGAACCCTTGGAAGTGTTTAGGTCAGATTAAAATAAAACACAGATATCTTTCTCTGACTGGCTTACTTCACTTAGTTTAATATCCGTCCATCCATCTTGTTTCAGATGGCAAGATTCCATTTTTTTTATAGCTGAGTAATATGTATATAATATACACACCACATCATCCTTATCCATCCATTTATCCATCCATTCGCTCACATGTAGAATTTAAGAAACAGAACAAATAAAATAAAAAAGGGACAAAAAACCACAAATACGAGAACAAACTGCTATTTGCCAGGGGAGAGGTGGGTGTGGGGAATGGATGAAATAGATAAAGGGGATTAAGAGTACACCTACCATGATGAGCACTGAATCATGTATAGAATGGTTGAATCATTTTCTAACCTGAAACTGATTTAGCGCGGTATGTTAATTATACTGTAACGTTTTTTTTAAAAAGTCACACAAATGGAAACCAGACTTGAAAATTCTTTGAGCAGACAAAAACAGTCTAGTCATACAAACACAGCTTAATTTAACTTATTTTGCAAAACAAGTGAGCCTAATCTGACTTGGTTACTACCTGCTTATGCCTCCAAACATCATAAGTGAAACTTAAATTATTTCCCCAAATCAATATGAAGTAATCACTAACCAACTCCCTTTCATTTAAGAAAATTCCAGTCTTGTAACCAATCACTGTGAAGAATAAGCAGTCACTGCCTCTATACTGTAGAAGGTGCTTTCTAACAAAGCAACCCTGGGGCTCCCTGAGCATGGCATTGGCAAGAACAAGCACCTTCGGAAAGGAGACAGAAAGGGAGCCAAGAAGAAAGTGGTGGATCCATTTTCTAAGAAAGATTGGTATGATGTGAAAGCACCAGCTATGTTCAGTATAAGAAATATGGGGGACAAAAAGAAATATTGGAAAAACACGAGCCACGAGAGCTCAAGGAACTAAAATCACACCTGATGGCCTCAAGGGTCCTGTTTTTGAAATGAGCCTTGCTGATCGGCAGAAAGATGAAAAAGCATTTAGAAATTTAAGTTAATTACTGAGGACGTTCGGGGCAAAAACTACCTAATTTCCATGGCATGGATCTTACCTGTGACAAAATATGCTCCATGGTTAAAAAAGGGCAGCCATGACTGAAGCTCATGCTGGTGCCAAGACTGCTGATAGTGATTTGCTTTGTTTACTTTGTGTTGGTTTTACATACGTACATACATGCATACATACATACATACATAAATTTTAAAAGATGCAACAATCAGAGTTGGAAGGCCTCTTAACGCTCAGCACCAACAAGTCTGCCAAATTTGGAAAAAGATGCTGGAAGTCATGACTTTAGAGCTGCAAATAAATGACTTGAAAAAAAGTGGTCAATAAATCGATTCCAGCAAGCATCAAGAAAAGATGTAGGAAAGGATTGCCAGTCTATTTCCACTCCACGATATTTTTGTTAGAAAAGTAGAAATGCTGTAGAAGCCCAAGTTAGGATTGGGAAAGCTCATGAGGCTTCATGGTGAAGGGAGTAGTTCTGGAAAAGCTGCTGTGGATGAGACCAGTGCTAAAGTTGAATGAGCCGATGGATATTAGCCACCAGTCCAAGAATCCATTTAAATTCAGACATTTAATGGTGAAAAATAAAAAATTTTATTTGTTATGTTTAATATATATTATATATAAGTGTGTATATATATATTCATATATATATTCGAGCCTAATTCTGTTTTGGTTTGAGTGCTCCTGATTTGCAAACTATCTTTTTGGCATATACACAATAAACTTTTTCTAATTACTACTTCAGTAATTTGTTGGTTTTATTTCTAGGTTTTGTTTCCCTCTACACTTTTTATAGTCATGAGAACAGAGCCTTCATGGATAGGATAAGTGCCCTTATAAAAATCAGGACAGCTCCCCTGCCCCTTCTGCCATGTGCGGTTACAGCGAAAAGACAGCTGTCTAGGAAGCAGGTTCTCACTAGACAACCAAATTCCAGGCATCATGATCTTGGTCTTCCCAAAATCCAGAACTATGAAAAATAAATTTGTTTTGTTTCTAAACCATCCAGTCTATGATATTTTATTATAGTGCTGGAATGGACTGAGACACTCCTCTGTGCCTTTTTGTAACTGTCACCACCTTAATCCTAAACTCCTTGCCTCTAAACTACATTGCCCGCCCTTCTGATATAAACTGTTGGGTTAGACACATCCCCTTACAGCTTTTATGCCTCCATAAAAGCTGTGCGGGGGTGCCTGGGTGGCTCAGTTGGTTAAGTTCCTGAGTCTTCATTTCAGTTCAGGTCGTGATCTCAGGGTCCTGGGATCAAGCACCCGTCAAGCTCCATGCTCAGCATGAAGTCAGCTTGAGATTCTCTCTGTCCTCTCCCTCTGCCCCTCCCCCTCCTCGTGCTCTCTCTCTCTCTCTAAAATAAATAAAATCTTTTAAAAAAAGCTATCAGGAGACATGTTACAGTCCCATTGAGTCTGATTTGCATAAAGAAGCCTTTAACCCTTTCCAGGGTGCTTTGATTTTAAAAGAGAATTTTGGTGGTATTTATGCTTTAATTGATTTAATATGCTTCGTCTGCTCTATGCCAATAATTTGCATAAATTTGCATGCATGTTTAAATCTTTAAAGAAATAGAATGAATTAGGTATTTATATCATCTCTATATACATTTAGAAAGAGAAATTTAGAGAGGTAGTTATTTTCTAAGATCACAAGTAGTGACCCTACAGCATTTGTTCTGTATAGTGCAACACACATTTCTCTGTCCTAGTCAATAAGATGATTAAAATATTTAATTAAGAGGAACGATGGTTTAATTTGCAGGATTTCTGAAAAATATACTTATAAACTGGAATGTTATTATGGGTTATAATGGCCTTCAGTACAGGATGCTCCACCAATGTATAAGTATTTTCCGGAAACATTGAATGACACAGTTATCTGAAAGTGGTAGATCTATTCATGAACTGCACAAATTGAGTAATTGTCTATTTAGGATTTTTCACCCCAAAGACATTTTATGGGAGCAATATTAGTTTCAAGTGTACAATATAGTGATTCAGCACTTCCATACAACACCCGGTGCTCATCACAAGTGCCCTCCTTAATCTCCATCATTTATTTCGCCCATCCCCCACCCACCTCCCTTCTGTTAACTATCAGTTTGTTTTCTATTAAGAGATGTTTCTTGGCCTCCCTCTCTTTTTTCCCCTTTGCTCATTTGTTTTCCTCTTTGCTTAAATTCCACATATGAGTGAACTCACTCATAGAGTACTTGTCTTTCTCTGACTTGACTTATTTCACTTAGCCTAATACTCTCTGTCTACATCCATGTCATTGGAAATGACAAGATTTCATTTTTTTTATTACTGAGTAATATTCCATTATATATATATATATCTTCACATCTTTATCTCTTCATCAGTGCATAGACAGTTGGGCTGTCTCCATAATTTGGTGATTGTAGATAATTCTGCTATAAATATTAGGGTGCATGGATCCCTTCAAATTAGTATTTTTGTATTCTTTGGGTAAATACCTAGTAGTGCAATTGCCGAATTATAGGGTAGTTCTATTTTTAACTTTCTGAGAAACTTCCATAATGTTTTCCAGAGCAGCTGCATTTCCACTAACAGTTCAAGAGAATTCCTTTTTCTCCACATCCTCTCCCCAAATAGCCAAAGCAAACTTGAAAAAGAAATGTATCATTTCTTTTAAAAAGTATGTCAAGACTAGCATTCGATGCTGTCAGTGTTCTGGACATTGGTCATTCTAACAGGTGTGTAGTGGCATGCCATTGTTGTTTTAATTGTATTTCCCTGATGACATAAGATGTGGATCATCTTCTTTGCTTCTTTGCCATGTGTATGTCTTCTTTGGTGAGGTGTCAATTAAGGTTTTTGGCATATTTTTTAATTGGGTTGTTTGTTTTCTTATGGTGGACTTTTAAGAGCTCTTTGTATATTTTGGAAAAAAGTACTTCATTAGATGTGTCTTTTGCAGGTATTTTCTCCCTGTCTGTGGCATGTCTTCTCGTTCACTTGAAATTATCTCTCAGAGAGTAGACATTTCCAATTTTAATGAATTCTAGCTTATAATCTTTTTCATGAATCACACTGATGATATTGTATCTAAAATATAATTGCCATACCCAATATCATCTAGCTCTTCTTCTGTGCTGTCTTCTAGAGGTTTCATAGTTTTGTGTTTTACATGTGGGTTTGTGATCCATTCTGAGCCAATTCTGTAAATCCTGTATTTAGATTCTTCTTCTCCTTTTTTCTTTACAGGTAGATGTTCAGTTTTTTCAGTGTCATTTGTTGAAAAGACTTTGCTGCATTGTTTTGTTTGCTTCTTTATCAAAGATCAGTTGATTATATTCATGTGGGTCTATTTCTGGGCTTTCTATTCTGTTCTATGATCTATTTGTCTATATTTTCACCAATACCACATCGCCTTGCTTACTATTGCTTTATAATAAGCCTTAAAGTCAGATAGTGTCAGTCCTCCAACTTTGTTCTTCTCCCTCAGTATTGTTTATGCTATTCTGAATTTTCTGACTCTCCATATTAACTTTATTTTTTTAATAACTTTTGAATTTTTTTAAAAAAGATTTTATTTATTTATTTGACAGAGAGAGACAGCCAGCGAGAGAGGGAACACAGGCAGGGGGAGTAGGAGAGGAAGAAGCAGGCTCCTGGCAGAGGAGCCTGATGTGGGGCTCGATCCCAGGACGCTGGGATCACGCCCTGAGCTGAAGGCAGACGATTAATGACTGAGCCACCCAGGCGCCCCTCTCCATATTAACTTTAGAATCACCTTGTCTATATACATAAAATAACTTTCTGGGATTTTGACTGAGATTGCATCAGATCTATAGATCAAGTTGGGAAGAACCGATATCTCGACAACATTGAATCATCCTAACTATGAACATGTGATATCTCTGCATGTATTTAGTTATTTTTTAATATCATTTATCAAAGTTTCATAGTTTTCCTCATATAAATCTGGTATGCGTTTTGTTAGACTTATATAAGTATTTCATTTTGAGGGTGCTAATTTAAATAGTACTGTGTTTTTAATTTTAAATTCCACTTGCTCATTTCTGGCATATAGAAAAGTAATTGACTCTTGTATATTAACCTTGATTCCTGCATACTTGCTATAATTGCTTATTAGTTCCAGGTAGAGGTTTTTTGGCCAATTTTTTAAAAGTTTTCTACTTAGAAGATCATGTTCTCTGTAAGCAAAGACAGTTTTATGTCTTCCTTTTCCAATCTGTATACCTTTTTTTCCCTTTCCATGTTTTATAGCATTTTCTAGAACTTTTAGTATAATGTTGAAAAGGAGTAGGGAGAGAAGACATGCTTACTTTGTATCTTAATTGGAAAGTTTCCCAGAATTAAGTATGAAGCTAGCTGTAGTTTTTTTATAGATAGTCTTTATCAAATTGAGAAAGTTTCCCTCTATCTTTAGTGTACTAAAAGCTTTCATCATAAATGCGTGTTGGGTTTTGTCAAATTCTTTGTGTGTGTGTATCTATTGATATGATTATGTGATTCTTCTTCTTTATCTTGCTGATGTGATGGATTACATTAATTTATTTTTGAATGTTGAACTAGGCTTACATACCTAAGATAAATCCCCCTTGGTCGTGGTGTATAATTCTTTTTATACATTGTTGGATTTCATTTACTAATATTTTGTGAGCAGTTCTATATCTATGTTCATAAGAGATACTCGTCTATAGATTTTTTTCTTGTAACTTCTTTGGCTTTGGTATTAAGGTAATGCTGTCCTCATAGATGAGTTAGGAAGTATTCCTTCTGCTTTTATCTTCAAAAGAAGGTTGTAGAGTATTGGTATAACTTCTTCCTTAAATTTTGTAGAATTCATGATAAATCCATCTTAGTTCGGTACTCTCTGTTTTGGAAAGTTATTATTTATTAATTTTTTTGAGAGAGAAAGTGCACACAAGTGGGAGAGGGGCAGAGGGAGAATCTTAAGCAGGTTCCTCACCCATCTCAGAGCCTGATGACACAGGGCTTAATCTCATAACCCTGAGATCACGATTGGAGCCAAAATCAAGGGTCAGGCACTTAACCAACTGAGCCTCCCAGGAGACCTTGGAAAGTTATTATTGGTTCAATTTCTGTGATAGATATAGGCCTATTCAGATTACTTGTGTCTTTTTGTGTGAGTTTTAGCAGATTGTGTCTTTCAAAGAATTGGTCCATTTCATTTGGGTTATTAAATTTGTGGACATAGAGTTTTACATAGTATTCCTTCATTATCAATTTAATTTCCATGAGGTTTGTAGTGATGTCCCCACTTTCATTTCTGATATAAATGATTTGTGTCCTCTATCTTATTTTCTTACTCAGTCTGGCTAGAGATTTATCAATTTTATTGATCTTTTCACAGAACAAGCTTTTTGTATTATTGATTTTCCCTACTGATTTTGTTTTCAATTTTATTGATGTCCATCTAATTCTTATTATTTGTTTTTCTGCTTACTTTGGATTTAATTTGCTCTCCTTTTTCCCATTCCCTAAGATGGAAATTTAAAGTATTGAGTTTAGATTTTTCCTTCTCTAATGTATGTTTTCAATGCCATAAATTTCCTTTTAAGTACTGCTTTCAATGCATTCTACAATTTTGATTAAATTATGTTTTCATTTCCATTTAGTTCAAAATACTTTTTAAATTTCTCTTGAGATTTATTCTCTTGCCCATATGGATTTAGAAGTGTATTGTTTCAGTTCCATGTATTTTGAGATTTTCTAGTTTTCTTTTTCTTATTGATTTCTTGTTTAATCCCCTTGTGGTCTGAAAGCAGACATTGTATGATTACTTGTCTTTTAAAATCGTTAAGGTGTGTTTTATGGGCCAGAATGTGGTCTATCTTAAAGAATGCTTTACAATGAGCTTGAGAAGAATGTGAATTCTGCTGTTCTGAAGTAGACTACAGATGTCAATTATATCTAGTTGATTGATGGTGTTGTTGAATTCAACTCTTGTCTTTACTAATTTTCTGTCTGCTTCATCTGTCTATTTCTAAGAGAGGGGCTTTGAAGTCTCCAACTGTGATCATGGATTTATCTATTTTTTTTTCTGGCATTTCTATCAGTTTTTGCCTCCTAGAGTTTGATGCTCTGTAAAATGCATACACATTAAGAATCGTTATGTCTCCAGGGAGAATTGACCCCTTTATTATTATGTAATGACTTTCTTTATCCCTAATAACCTTTGATAATTCTAATTTCTGTTATGTCTGGTTCTGAAGCTTGCTCTGTCTCTTTAAATTGTGTGTGTATGTGTGTGTGTGTGTGTGTGTGTGTGTGTGTGTGTGTTTTCCTTCTGGTATGCCTTGTAATTTTTTTCTTGATAGCTAAACATGATGTATTGGCTAAAGGGGATTGCTGCAAATAGGTCCTTGATAATGTGGTGGTAAAGTGTGGGGTGAGGGAAAGCATTCTCTGGTCCTAAGATCAGGTCTAGGTGTTTTTGTGAGCCTATTTTTATTTCTCTGGATGATGAACTTCACAATTTCTCAGTTTTGGGTTTTTCCCCCTTCCCCTTGATTGGGATGGGATGGCTCAAGTGTGCAGCAGTTGGGCATTTTCCTTCGTCTAGATCAGTTTTCTGTGATTATCCCAGCAGGTTAAGTTCTGGTTAAATAGTTTCTCCTGAAGGCAGGCCTTGTCTAGGAAAATAGAGTGCTCTGGGGTATTTCAAAATGGTTCTTTTTCCCTTTCTCCTCCTAGAAACAGGAGAAGATATTTCTCTGATATTTACTGTGGGAACCTGGTTAAAATCCTAGAGGCAAATCTCACAGCGAAGTGGAGGTCCTCCTATCCCATAACTGGGTTCTCCTGAAGTTTTTAACTCTTAGAACTGTCCACACTGAGCCTCCAGCAATTTGTCAATTCCGGTTCAGGATTTCCTACTCAACACTGGTTCCCACAGAAGTTTCTGGTCCTGAGTCTCTGCTCCTCGGGTACGTTCTTATTCCTTGTGTCTGCCTGTCTGTCTCTCCAATCCTGAACACAGTGATTTGCCCTATGTCGTCCCTCTCTTACAGATCCAGGAACAGTCGTTGATTTTTTCAGTTTGTTCAGCTTTTTACTCAGTGTAGAATGACAACTTCCAAGCTATTTAAATGCAGAACCAGAAACCAACTCTAATTAATATATTTTTATATTTCAAAGTCATGTTGTTAAGAACCAAACAAAAATTTAATTTTGCGTTCCATTCGATTCTCTAATCTTCTAATAATTCTATTCCTCCAGCACTTCTATTTTATGATTCTCTTGAAAGTCAGCTGGAGCCCCTCAGATTAAGAGCTATTTAAAAAAAAAAAAAAGCTGTTCTGATAATTAAAACTCTTGTTGGGTGTTTGAAAATATCCTTTGTATCTGGGATGTCAAAATGATAAAAAGCAAACATGTTTTGTCCCGTCTGTCTGTGATTCAAATGCAGCTATCAAGCCTCTTCTAGAAACTTGGGAAGACTATTATTTTGTGTTCGATCCCATTTTCACTGGTCAGGGTGGCTGAGACTATCAAATAAATGGTCAACTTTGTCTCAGCCTTTGGGTGTCAAAAAGACCTAGCTCAGTAACTGTAAGGTCATTATGGTTGTTTTCCCCCAAAGTCCAGAGAACCTTAATTGGCTTTGTATGCGTGTGAGGAAAGAGAGAATTTTCTTTGGCAAGTTTTGCTTCTGGATTCAGATTCCATTCTTCATTTGAGTATCTCTCCTGTAAAAAAACAGTGAGTACCTGAACTTTAAAAGAGTTTAATTCCTCACTCACGGGCAGTTGCTGAAGGACTTCAGTGGCGTTGCCTGAAATAAGCTTAGAATTAAGAGCAAAAGAAAAAAAAAAAGAGCTGTGTCCTTTTCTAACTTTTTTCCTCCAAAAAACAACTTGTTGTAAGCAGTGCTACATAAATGATTAATTGGTGATAGCCAAATGATTAATTGGTGATAGCCTAATGATTAATTGGTGATAGCTATTTAGCCTAAGCAGGGGGTGAGGGAGGAAGGAACTATAGCAATTCATAAGACTACTTTTAAAAGAATCAAAGGTGTTAGTTTCAAAAACAGGAAAAGTCATGCGTACTTGATTTAATTCATTTTAGTGAAATAATTTTTCTTCAGTTCTTCAAACATGGATGAAGATGGTAAAGAGGACATTATAAAAAGGAAACTACCTTAAATCTATGTTCTACAAGGATAGGGCTAAGTTACTGTAAACAGTAGAGTGTAAGATTGATCTTTACATACGTGTATTTAATATTCTTCCATGAACAGGCAAAGTTATTTCTTATATAATATTCAAAGCTAGCTGATGCAAAAAGCCAAATATCAATCTTATGAGGGTCTAAAATTTTGATCTCTTTACACATCTCTCCCATAGTCTGGGTCTTAGTAGGAAAATTATTTAGTCTTATTGGATAACAGCATAATTCCTTCTGGAAATCCTCAATGACTATTCATTTCATAGCCAATTTTTAACACAGGTTGGGTTATATTGAATTTAAATTTACATTTTATGAAACTAACAAAGACTGAAGTATTGCAAGGTAGCGTATTGAAGTGGTAGAAGTGTCACTAATCATCTGTCAAGCAGGAAGTGTAGTTGGTGTTGCTTAATGAATATTGAGCCATTTGACCAGGATGAGCCTACCGTGGAACCACAAAAGTAGGCTAAGAAAGGACTTACGAACACATCATTTTTTTTGGATCATTCACTTTCTGTTTTTTTTTTTCTTCTTTCCCTTTAGATATAACATAGCTATCTAGCATCCAGATAGGAAATAATATTTCCTATTTTTTTAGGATTTTACTCCACATAAATCTTGCATGAATGTCTTCATCTATTGCACAACAATTGAGGCATGAGGACTTAGAAGCAAGGAGGTGTCAAAAGACATATTATGGAATTGTAGAAAAAAGAACCATCAAGACATTATTCTTTTAAAAGGTGGTCCTGCTGAAAAGGAGTTATTGAGTTTCTTACTAGAGATAGTAAGGTTGGTAAAGTTCAGAGAAATGATAATCAAAAGTATAAGGTTTGTGTGGCTGCAAGAACCGTGCTATTTTTTTTTTTTTTAATCATTAATGTAGAAACCACTTTTTGGCAACCAGGCTTGAACAATGGAATGTAGAAAGGGCCACAGTGGCCACCTGGCTGAATCAGGGGACTCAGCTCAAGATATCCATGGGACCTAACTAGCCAATGAGCTACTTACAACCAGGCGCAGTTACCAAAAAAAGGGAACATTCCATATGTTGCCACACCTCCTCAGCTTTCCCCTTTTAAAAACAGCCCCCACCCACTATGTTGCAGACAGCTTCTCCTTTGCTGTCCTGCCCGCCACTCCCTTGCAGTGCATTCAATAAACTTCTATCTTCTTTGTTCTGTCTCAGGTGAATTCTTTTCACTGCCCGGGCCACCAGCTTCCATCTGATCATTGCCCCATTTGGGGGTCCCCATCCAATCAAGAGAGACCCCACATTTAGACTCCACAATTAATAACAGTATTGTATTCTAAAGGAAAAAAAATAGATTGAAAGATAAAACATGTTTTAGTGTCATTATATAAACCGTAATACTTAAATAATGATAACTAATTCCACAATCTGGACATAAAATGCAATCCTCTTTGCAGTCATGCTTGATAGTCAGTTGAATTAAATGTCAACCTTACACACAGACGTGCATTCTCCAGGATTGCTACCATTCACCCTCAAGTCAATTAACACAAATGCCACAGAGAAAGAAATGTTAACTTGCATCATATTTAAAGGGAATCTGAACATAACTTGTAATTAAAATCAAATCACCATATACATACATATTCTCAAGCTTACCTCCCTCTGTCTAATCTCTAATTCTTACTAATAATGACAATGTTCTTTCCATGTGTGGCTGAAATGATGTATTTTTCCTTTTAAAGTGGTATGACTTCAATTTATACACATCTTCACTTCCTGATCAACAGAAATGTATTTACATTTTTCTGCACAAAGACTTGTATATGTCCCTCTATGATCTTAGAACCCTGCAATTACGTGACTGTATCTCATTAATATGTGTTTATCAGACCAAGGTAAACATAAATTTGAAGGAGATAAGCTCATCTTCAGCATCTTCCTACCCCTTAAGGCTTCTTTCAACTCAAATCTCCTATCCATGGGGGGAAACTTTGACAAGGGCCCTTGCAATATGAATGGAAATCAAATGGCATGGAATGGAAAGCGAATGGAAAGGAATGGAATGGAATGGAGAAAATAGTAGAGAAAGAAAGAGAAGGGAAGAGAGAATTAATTAGTCTATAATGTTATTGAGTGTCAGATTAATAAAGCATATATTATAATAATCTTCAAAAAGAAGTTTAGTTCACATGTATTACTGTGCTCAATAAATACATTTGGGGATAATATAAAATCATAATATTCTAGTTAATATTATTCTAACCTAAAAACTGATGCTTATAATTTAATTTCTCTTTTCAACAAACATATAGTTCTTTCTCTCTCTTTCTGCCTTTCTACACATTCTCATTATGCTGAAATTTCAGAGTTAAGAGTTGTAGCCCATACTGAGAAAAACAGACACAATGGCAATTACACTGTGTTATAAAAAAAATGCCTTAGAAGTAATAAAGGAAGTCATAACAAATCCATCCTAAGAAACTGGGAAATAATATTTGAGCTAGCTCCTTCAAGACTATAAAGATGGTTGTATTTTATTAGAGAGATAAGAAAGAACATGAAAGATAAAGCCCAGATACTTGTAACATAATCTCATATTTGAGAAAATAGGAGAAATTTAATACAACTAGATTGTAGGAAACATGAGTCAAGACTGTAATGAGAAATGGGATTAGGATGGGTTTTCAGAGACGTTTCAGACTCTGCAAAAGAGATTCACTCTTTAACCTTCAATCAGTAGCAACTATGTTACAAAGAGCAAAAATTGAGAAAGGTATGACTAGACCCATGATCTAACAGAATAATGTAAAAGAGAACATAAACCAGAGAAGATTAAAAGACACCTTCAAAGGGCCTATTAAAATGGTCATAGTAGGGGATAAGGGTGTCTGGGTGGCTCAGGTGGTTAAGTGACTGCCTTTGGCTCAGCTCATGATCCTAGGGTCCTGGGATGGAGCCCCATGTTAGGCTCTGGGCTCAGCAGGGAGCCTGCTTCTCCCTCTAACCTTCTCCCCTCTCATGCTGTTTCTCACTCTCTCTCTCTCCATCTCTCTCTCTCTAATAAATAAGTAAATAAAATCTTTAAAAAAATAACAAAAGGATCTTGGTATGGGATAGTGACAACCTGATAAAAGTCACTAGCAGGAGGAATTAAGAAAAGGGAATAATCAAGCAGTCCTTGCTAGAAATTTTGGACTGACTATGGTACTCTATTCCATTAGATCTGTGTTCTGACAGTTAAAATAAGCAAATATATTCAAAAGTTTAGCATACTAAATTATTACTAGTATGTGAAATTTACAAACCTATTTTATAAAATTAAATGAATTTTTAGGTATCTTTTCTTACGCCTACCTCCAATAATATATCATGGTATTATTATGACAGCACTATGAAGCAGGCAATTTTACCCATTTGAGAGATGAGCAAATGAGAGGTTTACTAATTGAAGTTTTTCAAGGTCGTACTTTAGATTGGAGATTCAAACCAGCTCAGCTGCTGCCACAGAGCCCAAGTCTTTTAGATTCAGTGAAACAGTTCAACATTACTTCAAACATTCGTATGTTTCCTATATGGTGAGCTAGTGGCGAGAATAGGAGGTAGTGAAGTAAAGAGATGGCCAAGAGAAAAGAGAATATGGTGTCAGAGAACAAATCTGGATATAGGTAAAGATAAACATATTTGGCTTTAAAAGTAGACCAAGGATAATGCAAATGGACTTCATCTACCCACACCTAACATCATGCATAAATATTTATACTTTTATCATATATAAAACATTATCCCAGAACATTTACAAACAGAAAAAAAATGATTATACAAAGGCTTACTTTTACTTGTCATTTTAAGATCATAGGAAATACTGTGGAGTAAGAAAAACCTTCTTGTTATTGTCACATTATATACTACTCACAACATCTAGAATGCTAGCATCTTTGTTTAAGCTCGTTAGATCTGAAGGGCAGTCATGAACGCAAAATCAGTGGCATAGAAAAAAATAACTATTTATATGTTTTAGAATATATTAACGATGCCTTTAATTACTGATATAAAGAAGTATTTTTTGCTTTCAATATGGCCCTACCTATGCAATTGCAGCTGGTGAAGGAATAAACCATAAATGGAATCACAGATATGTCAGAATTAACAACTTTCTAAAAGGCATTTATTCATGCTTCTTCCTAATTCATTTAAGAAATGAAAGCCTAGAAATATAAATGACCTGTTCTAGTTAAACTTTTAATGATATCCAGGGTTAAAATGTAGGATTAAATATAGGATTTCTGATGTTATAATCTTGTTGTAATATCTTACGATAGTATTAGCATACAATAAAATAGTTACTTGGTCCTTTGGAAAGTAAATAAGCAAAATTAAGCTGACATCCTGAAGAAAACAAATTGATATATTTAAAGAGATGCTGGAACTAATGTAACATCATGTGTTGATTACACTCAAATAAAAAATTCAATTAATTAGTTAACACATGTTAAAAATTTTTATTTTTTTTAAGATTTTATTTATTTGTTTGACAGAGAGAGAGAGCAAGAACACAAGTAGGGGGCCAGCAGAGGGAGAGGGAGAAGCAGTCTCCCCGCCAAGCAGGGAGCCTGATGCAGGACTTGATCCCATGACCCCAGGATCATGACCTGAGCCAAAGGCCAACGCTTAACCAACTGAGCCACCAGGCACCCCAAAAAGTTTTTAAAAAATAAAGAGATGTAGCATTAGCTATGATGGAGACAGGAAAGTACATTTATCTTCTTTTATTTCTCCCTCTTACAAGTTTATTTTCTCTGAATATCAAAAAAATGGCAGCAAAGAATTAAGCCAAAAATTTATTGAAGTAAGGGAAAGTCTTACGTATATAACACTGTCATAATATAATGTGTCAGTCAAAGGCAACTGGCAAATGCATTTTCATATTTTCACTTACTCTTTGTGGGGGAGAGGATTGAGCATTTTCATTCTCTTTCTGGAGCAAATTCTCAGCTAGATGATAGACTTTAATTAGAATACTCCTGCACAAAAAGAGCATTGCACTCCCAGCATCCTGAGATAGCAGTCAAGATGCAGCAGGTGGACAAAAAACACTACAACATGCCAGCAAGGAACAATACTTCAGTGACTACAGTAGGGTACAGAAAGTAAGCGAAATAAGATGAGTACAGTAAGAGCATGGGAGGAGCAGTTTCCACCCTGTTCATGAGACGGCATTCACACTTCAATGATGCAACAATTATACTACTCCATCCTCCTTTAGCCTGCTGTTCCAGGTAGATATAAAATGCGGTATGGTATATGTCACCAACTCAGGTATCATTACATTACTGTCCACTTAGTGATTTTTTTTTTAAATAGGCTTTTTTTTAAGGATTTTATTTATTTATTTGACAGAGATAGAGACAGCCAGCGAGAGAGGGAACACAAGCAGGGGGAGTGGGAGAGGAAGAAGCAGGCTCATAGCGGAGGAGCCTGATGTGGGGCTCGATCCCATAACGCCGGGATCACGCCCTGAGCCGAAGGCAGACGCTTAACCGCTATGCCACCCAGGCGCCCCAGTGATTAAATTTTTAAATGTTATATTATTTGCCTTCGGAAAAAATATATTGGTAAAATTGTTAATCTTTCAAAGGTTAACTTAGTGATTTTTAAATTATTTCTGTCACGGAGGCTCATGGACCTGAAGTCATCTAGCAATAATGTTTTATTTT
Source organism: Ursus maritimus (assembly GCF_017311325.1). Classification (NCBI taxonomy): domain Eukaryota; kingdom Metazoa; phylum Chordata; class Mammalia; order Carnivora; family Ursidae; genus Ursus; species Ursus maritimus. Next base: position 20,552,790 of record NW_024426552.1, read on the forward strand.
CCCTTAATTAAAAATACAAAATTTCTAAATACAGTGCCACTTTGAACTTTGATCCTGGTTTCTTCTATATTAGTGATGATTCAAATGAATTTATCTCCAAGGAATTGTAATATTCCTTATCTTACCCAAAAGGAAGACACAATAACAAATGAATCAAAGTTAGCTAGTATATTTCATATTGTACACACACGTAACTCCTGGTCTTTTATTTACTCCTTCAGCTTAGTGATGAGCATTTGGCTTCAGTCCCTGTGTGTGTGTGAATGTACACAAGCGAGCATGTGATAGATCTATTCATCTCCATCAATATAAAATACAGATTATAGATCAGCTACAGTACATTGCTTTTAGGTTTCTAAAAAGTACTCTGTATTGCTATTAAGCTATTCAAACCAGGATTTAAAGAAAAACAGAATTAAAATCATGCCATCCTAATTTCAAATCCAGGCCAAGCCAAGCTTCTTGTTTGATGTTTGGTTTTCCTTACTATTGCCATTAATAACAGTTCATCCACAACGAAAGGTGTTCTATTAGTCACCTCTGAAAATTGGCCACTTGTTGAGCCTGACATTTTTACACAATTGTAAGGGCACATTACCTTCTTCCTGCCCTTGATTAAGCTAAGCACTTTCTCAAATCTAAATGCCCACCATTTAGCCAAAACAATAGGAGCTAACAGCATAGCATTTGCATGTTTCACTTTCCTATGGAATTAAAGGTTTTTAAATTAGTTCTTTTCATTATTTATCAGGTTGTTTTGTTTTGTTTGCTTTTGCTCTTTCTCTTGCCAGCTTTCCCTAAGAGCCCAAAATGAATGATCAATGTATCTCTTGTTTGGAGAGATGAAACAGCCTCTTTCCCCTTCTTCCTATGATCTCAAAAAACTCTCCTGGGCTGAATGGGCAGTGACAGTCCATGATTTTTCATACTCCAGTCAGGGAGTGTGTTGATTAAACACACTTCACAAAACTTTACTATAACCTATTTTTCTCCTCTCCTAGCACAAGGCTCGGGGACAGGCGTAGAAGTTGATTAGGTGTAAAGGGACTGAGCTTTCTGAGTGTTTCTATGTTATAATGTGATTAGCATAGATCCCAAGCTCCTGATTCATCTGGTCTTGTAAAGGAATATAGCCAATGTCTTAGAATAAAAAACCGCAGTCATAGATGTACTTGGAAGTGCTCAGAGTCCACATTTCCACAGTGTTTTAAAAGGAAAATGGCATAGGTTTGTGCAGATAAAATAAGGTGAAGAGAGAAGAGACCATCGATTTTCTTTTCTGATCCTAGTCAGAGTCACTTTGACCTGAGGGAGCAACTATTAGCCTGAGGACTTGTGTGATACTAGAATTCGCTTAGAATGTGGAACTAAATTGAGGATTTATTAAGTGAGGATCTGTTTGAGTTTGCTTTGAGTTACAGATCTTTCAAATTTTTGGAAGACTGAAAGTTTTTGAAACTTTTCAATGAAATCTAAAAGCAAATAAAACATACCTGACATCAATAGAATATAAAATAAAAGCATTTTCTTTGTCTTTTGTTTGTTTTTTACCATAAAGGAGTAGCATTTTCCATTGGGAAGTTGAGGGTGCTTATAACATTGTACTGCACTTTTGACATAAAGTAGGGGAAAAAATAAGACAAACACCATCACAGCAGTAAGAGTACATTTTAAAGCACTGTCCTTCCTCCATCTGAAAAGCTGTTTCAACTTTTGCCAATAACCCCTAAATCTTGCTTGATGGGTAAAGGGTTTAATTTCAAGCATCTATGTGGCAGAGTCTCGCAAAGAACATGTAAGATGTTGCATTGTCTAAGAATGCCACACTTGTTCAGCATGAGTCTATGCAGATCTGTGAATAATTTGAAAAGGCTCAAAATCACTTGTGACAACGGTACTGCCCTTCTGCATGCCTGTTACTGTATTGATGTGGCACAGATGAGACAGAGAAGTTGAACATAAAATAGCAGACAGTTTCATTATTCATTTATGCATACTATTGATATCCTTTAAAGGAATACACTGTTGGGAAATAAAAGTTGCAGAATTAAAAACAAATAATCTGAAGCACAGACTTAGGAATAGGATATACATAACAGAAAAACATTGTAGAAAAAGGACAACACTCAATACCTGGCATATAAAGAATACTTAAAAACTGATGTTTAACCTCAGAGGGGAGGGGTGGGGGAATGGGATAGACCGGTGATGAGTAGTAAGGAGGGCACGTATTGCATGGTGCACTGGGTGTTATACACAACTAATGAATCATCGAGCCTTACATCGGAAACTGGGGATGTACTGTATGGTGACTAACATAATATAATAAAAAATCATTATATGTCAAAAAAAAAACTGATGTTTAGCAGAAACTAGTTTAAGATATTTTTTATTGAATAAATTTGACATGTGACATTATGTACGTTTAAGGTATATAGCATTCACTTTGATACATTTATATATTGTAATATGATTGCCAGTGCAGTGATATTTATCACTTTACATCATTATAGTGAAATATTATTGTCTACATTTGTTGCACTGTGCAATAAATATCTATGTCTTATTTACAACTCATTACAAGTTCATACCCTTAAACTCCATCTATAATCCCCCCACTCCCATCCCCTGGTAACTACCATTTCACTCTTTGTTTTGATAGGTTTAACCTTTTTTAGATTCTACGTATAAGTGATACAATACTTGTCTTTCTCCTACTTTTTTTGCTTAGCCTAATGTACTCAAGGTCCAGCCATGTTGCCCCAGATGGGAGGATATCTTTCTTTCTCATGGGTAAGTACTATTCCATTGTGTATATGTGCCACATCTTTTTTAGTCACTCATCTGTTGTTAGACATTGGTTGTTTCCGTATCCTGGCTACTTTGAATAATGGTGTGATAGTCATGGGAGCGCAGATGTTTTGTTGAAATCCTGTTTTCATTTCCTTGGGTATTTATCCAGATGTGGTATTGCTGGTACTTATGTAAATCTGTTTTTAGTTTTTTAAGGAACCTCTATTGTTTTCCATTACTGGTTGGACAAATTTACATTACCACAAACAATGCATAAAGATTTTGGATTTTGTCTTCACTACATCCTCACTAGCACCTAATGTCTCTCGTTTTCTTGATGATAGCCATCCTAACAGGTGTGAGTGATATCTCATTGTGGTTTTGATTTTCATTTCCCTGATGATTAGCAATGTTGGGCATCTTTTCATGTCTGTTGGCCATTTTAATGTCCTTTTTGGAGAAGTGTCTGTTTATATCTTCTACTAATTTTAAATTGAATTGTTTGGAGGGGTTTTGTTGATATTACGTAGACTGAGGTTATATATATATATATTGGGTTTAACCCTTTATCCAATATATGGTTTGCAAAAATTTTCCCCCATTCTGTAGGTTGTCTTTTCATTTTATTAATTGTTTCTTCTGCTGTGCAGAAGCTTTTGAGTTTGGTGTAGTCCCATCTGTTGATTTTTGCTTTCATTGTTTGTTTTTGACATCATGTCCAAAAAAATCACTGCCAAGATCAATATTGTTAAGCTTCTTCGCTACATTTTCTTCTAGGAGTTTTATGGTATCAAATATAATGTTTAATGCTGGCTTTCTAAAATGAGTTTGGAAGTGTTCCTTTCTCCGTTATACTTTGGTAGACTTTGAGGAGGATTGATGTTAATTCTTTAAATGTTTGGTAGAATTCTGCAGTGAAGCCTTCTGGTCCTAGAGTTTTCTGTGTTGGGAGTTTTGTGATTACTGATTCAATCTTTTTACTTATAATTGGTCTGTTCAGATTTTCTATTTCTTCCTGATTCAGTCTTGATAGGTTGTGTGTTTCTAGAAATGTATCCATTCCTTCTAGGTTATGTAATGTGTTGGCATATAATTGTTCATAGTGGTCTCACAAGTCTGTATATTTCTGTAGTATCAGTTGTAATGTTTTCTCTTTTTAATTTTGAGTCTCCCGTCTTTTATTTTTCTTAGCTTAGCTAAAAATTTTTCAGTTTTGTTTATAATTTTGAAGAAACACCTCTTAGTTTCATTGATCCTTTCTACTGTTTTCCTAGTATCTAATTCATTATTATTCCTTCTACTAACTTGGGGCTTAATTTGTTCTTTTTCTAGTTCCTTGAGTTGTAAAGTTAGGTTGTTTATTTGAGATCTTTGCAATATCTTAACGTGTATTTTTTTGCTATAAACATTTCTTTGAGAACTGTTTTTGCTGAAATCCATATTTTGATATGTTATATTTCTATTTCCATTTGTTTTGAGATTTTAAAAAAATCCTTTTGATTTTTCCTTTGACCCAATGGTTCTTTAGAAATGTGTTGTTTAGGTTTCACGTATTTGTAGATCTCTCTTTCTTCTTGTTAGTGATTTCCAGTTTCATATTTTTGTGGTCAGAGAAGATAGTTGGAGTGATTTTTATCTTAAATATGCTAAGACCGGTTTTGTGAACTATCATATATGATCTGTCTTGGAGAATGTTCCACGTGCACTTGATTCTATTGGGTAGAATGTTCTGTATATGTCTATTAAATCCATTTGTTCTAAATTTTTGTGCAATTCCAATGTTTCCTTGTTGATTTTCTGCCTGGACAATTTATCCATTGAGAATAAGGAGGTATTGAAATCCTTTATAATAATTGTGTTGGCTTTTTTTTCTCCCTTAATATCTGTTATTATTTGATTAATATATTTTGGTGTTCGGGTGTTGGAAGTGCATATATTTACAATTGTTATATCTTCTTGATATACAGATTACTTTTGTTATATAATAGCCTTTTTTGTCTCTCATTAACTGTTTTGGCTTAGAGTCTATTTTGTCTAATATAGGTACAGCTATACCCATCATCTTTTGGTTTCTATTTACTTGAAATATCATCTTCCATCTTTCCACTTTGGGCCTGCGTACATCTTTAGAGCTGAATGAGTTTCCTGTAGGCAGCATGTAGGTGGGTCTTGCTTTTTTATACATCCAGCTACTCTGTGCCTATAGAGTGTTGAGTTCAATACATTTACGTTTAGGATGATTATTGATATGTGAGGACAGTTATGTTTTGCCTTATGGTTATTTTGTCTCTCCATTGTGTCTCTTCTTTTTCCTTCCATTTCTGTCTTTGTAAGCTGGTGGCTTTCCATGGTGATTTTCTCAGTTTCCTCTTTTTATGTTTTGTGTCTCTGCTCCAGATTTTTGCTTTGTGGTTACCATGAGGTTTACAAAAAACATATTTTTTTTTCCTGCTGATAGCAATTTATCTTCATTCGCCTATGAAGTTTCCATCCTTTTACTCCTCTCCTTTTATATTTTTGATGTCACAAGTTACCTTTTTATGCTATGATTTTGTTATCAAGTTGGAGTAGCTATACTTATTTTAAATCCTCTTTTCCCTTCACCTTTATGCTATAATTAGGAGTTTAATATACTATTCTAAAAATCAATTTCAGTTTTCTAATTCTGACTACTTATCACCTCAATCATAGTTTTTTGTACTTCCATCCTTTTGTTTTAGCTTGAAGAGCTCCTTTCAACATCTCTTATAAGGCAGGTCTGGTGATAGTGAATTCCCTCAGCTTTTGTTTATCTGAACAAAATTTATCCTTCATATCTGAAGGATAACTATGTCATTCCACTCTCTCCTGGCCACGGAGTTTCCACTGAAACTAGGAGTTCACTGTAGGTTACCATCATTTTTTTTTTTCTAGTGTTATTAAAATTCTTTCTTTATCATTGACTTTTGACAGTTCTAATATAATGTGTCTCAGGGATCTTTTTGTGTTGAAACAATAAGGTGTTCTAAAACTTCATAGACTTGTATATCCACTTCCTGCCCTGGGTTTGGGAAGTTTTCAGTATTATTTCTTTAATAAGCTCACTGCCCTCTTCTCTCTGTCTCTCTCTTCTCCTGGAATACCAATTAATCTTATGATGGCTCTTCCAAGGGAGTCTGATATTTCCTGTAGGGCTTCTTCCCTTTTCAAAATCTCTCTACTCTTCCACTTGAATCATTTCTATATTCCTGTCTTTGAATAATTTATCTTTTCTTCCATCTGATCTGCTCTATTTTCAATGCTTTTTAATGCATTTGTCATCTCATTTATTGGCTTCTTCAGCTCTAGAATTTATTTGGTACTTTTTCAAGAATCTCAATATTTTTAGTAAGGTACACCTTCTGTTCATTATTTTTATTCCTGAGAACATTGTATTGCCATTCTGAGTTTGCTTGTAGCTGCTGAATTTCTTGATAATAGCTATTTTGAATTCTTTTCCAGTTAGATTGCAATATTCCATGTCTCTGGGTTCAGTTGCTGGAAAATTGTCATTTTTTTTGATACTTCATTATCATGATTTTTTAAAACTATTTACGTATGTATGTATGTATGTATGTATGTATGTATGTATTTTAGAGAGAGAGACATAGACTGTGAGCAGGAGGAGGGGCAGAAGAAGAGGGAGAGAAGCCTCAAGCGGACTCTGCTGAGCAAGAAGCCGGAAGGAGGGACAGGGGGAGGCACTCAACCTCATGATCCTGAGATCGGGTGACCTAAGTTGAAATCAAGAGCCCAACAATTAATGGCCTGAGCCACCCACGCGCCCCTCATTACCATGATTTTTAATAGTGTCTGATGAACAGTTCCTCTGCCTGCTGCATTTGAAGTAGCAGGCACCTTTTCTAGTTGAGTAGTTTTGTTTCCTTTGGTACTAACAATTCAAGAGCTTGGGGATTAAGAACCTTCCTTTTGTTTTTCGGAAGGTGGCGCTATAGCACAAGTTTTTGGTTGCTGTTAGCTGAGCGGACTCCCTGGCTGGGTAGGGAACCTCACAGAAAAATAATCTGACAGAGGGGGAAAAAAGGAGCGGGCGTGGCAGTGGAGTTGGGAAAGGTGAGTGGTTAGCACTTGGGGCTTTTGGTGTGTCCACTAGGGCGATCCTCCCGTCTGGGGCTCCCAGATGGCCCTGGGTTGTCGTTTTGCCGGAATTCCAGGGCAGACAGCAGGAAATACTTTTCCTTCATTTTTATTCTTTGGCTCCCTACTTCCTATTCCTTCCTCTCTCTCCAATCACTGCAGTTTCTGTGAGAGCAAGGGCCCCCCAACCTACAGCTGGGCAGAACCGCACTCACTGCCTTCACCCTTAACCTCCTCTGTCAGAAGGGTCCTGCTGGTTCGCTGTCAAACCTGCTGCCAGCCTTCTCTGCCTCCACTGCCTCTACTGCCTCCAGCTCTTTTCTCTCCCCTCTAGCTCTGAGTTCCAAACCACCCATTTTCCAGTGCACAGTTGGACAGATTTCTTGGGTATGCTAGTATGCTATGCAGAGACTTGATTCTGGAATTCACTGCCCAAATGATATCATGACTATTTCCATTGTTTGTGCAAATCTCTTTCTTAAGTCTCTCTTCCCATATCAGACTGCAACATCATTGCACACACCAAGAGTCTAAGTGGTGGCCAAGGGGAAGATATGGGTTTGTAGATGTGGTTGCAGTGAAGTCTAGGTAAATTAAACATTTGGGTCCACATTGACTCAGCTAATTTACCTTATACTAATAACGAATACCTCAGTCTACTAATGCTGTGGCTTTTGTGATTTGATGGGGTTAATAGCAAATCCTTGAATCCTTCTCTGACACTGTGTAGGGCTATTTCCCGTGCTACACCTGTTCGAGAGACATAACAAGGGAAATCAAGTCAAAATAAACTATGGTGGAATTTAATAAGACTCTGTCCTGTTGAAATTAAGAGTTATGTAAATACGACCACCTTGATTCTNCAAACCCCTACCCATTCCTGCTAAGATCAGAGAGTCCACTTCATTTACAATAACTTCAACTTGCTTTTCTGGCTTAAAACGCCATTTAAGGATCTTGTCAAAATGCAAATTCTTACTATTTCCACTCTAATACACCAGATGCAGCTGCATACTATATTTCAGGCACCCACATATATGTATTATTATTTTTTAATATTTACATCCACAGTTAAGCATTTTCTGCATTGGCATGAACTCCAAAAATAATTCCCAATAATTTTGACAATATAAATCAAGAAACTCTAGCAATTTTTCCTGGAAATATTTCTTGTTTTTCCCCACTCCGTTTCTGATTTTTACCCCACCAGTAAGGTTGAGATCAGTCTGGTTAGTGTCTTGTCACTTAGATGTATTAGAATGAGGGGAGTTTTTTTTATCTTACTCTAGCAGGGAAGACTCAGTGGGAAGTGTTTCCAGGGTCATTAGGCCATGGATAGGCAAACTTTTTCTATCAAAGTTCAAATAATAAATATTTTACTCTGTGAGGACCACGTAGAGTCCCTTTACATATTCTTTCATGTTCTCTTTTGCAACTCCTTTCAAATGTACAGTCCACAGCTCATTGGCTATACAAAATCAAGCTGTGGGGCTCATCTAGCCATAGGCAACAGTTTATTAACTCCTGGTTTAAGTGATCTATGCACTCCATAACCGCCAAGATACAGCCAAATCAATGGTCTGGATTTGGCCCTTTCTTATTCGAGGAGGTACTTTTCACTTAAAAGAATGTGTTAGGTTCTAAATTCAGTTGCGGTTCGTCAACACACATAGTTAATTTACTATTATTATTAATTATGTCTATTACTAAATTCAGTGAGACAATAATTTAGCTTCAGGCATAGAAAGGCACTTCATTACATACAACACCTTAAGCATTTTAATTATTTGAGCTTGACACTCATTTCAAATTATTTAGTTTCTTCAGGAGCATTTCTTCACCATGATCTTGTAAGTATTATTGCTCATATGTTTTCCTAAAGCTGTGCCCTAATGGAACACAAAGTTCTAGGAGATCGCATATTATAACTTAATCAAATGGCTCTTCTTCTCCTATAACCTTTTTCTTAAGTTCTTTATCAACTTTACTGACCTATACTTATAATAAAATCCACCAAATTTAAGGGTACAATTTGATTAGTTTTAAAAAGTGCATAGTGATATGATAACACAGTCATGACATAGGATGTTTCCATCACCCCTTATGTCCCTTTGCTGTAGTCAGTCCCTCTTTCCCAAACCCTGGACTCTGGCAACTCCTGACCTGCTTTTATCCCTTATTTTTGCCTTTCTAGAATTTTCTGTAAATGGGATCATACAATATAGTCTTTTTGGCTTGTTTTACTTAGGATAATGCATTTTGAATTCAACGTGTTGCTGCATCTACTAATAGTTTCTTTCTTTCTATTGCTGAGTAGTGTTTCATTGTATAGCCATTTTTTTTTTTATCCATTTACCAGTTAATAAACATTTGGGATCATTTCCATGTTCTCCTTTCTATGAATTACACCCACACTTGTGAACTTTCATATAGGACATTGTGGGGACACATAATTAGATGTTTCTTGGTTGTGAGGGATTTCAAGTTTTCTGTCTGTAACATGAGTTTTCCTGCATTTCAGACAATTTCAAAATTATAAAAAATTTCCAAATTCTCTAAGTATTTCCAAAGGTTCTTTTTTAAAAATTCCTAATCCAAATTCCCTTGTTTCCTTTGTATTTTGAATTCAAACAACAGATCTGACTCTGGCTGATTTAAACAAACAAAAAATTAATTTAATAGAAAGATAAAAAGTAAAATATAAATAACCAGATATGTTAAAAGTAAGAATTAAGGCAATTTATTCAAGTTATGTGTTCAGGGCCCTGTAATTAGCTCATATAATCTCCAAATGTTTTTTGATCCTTGAGTCTACTCTCCTTGAAATACAGATTTCTGGGGGTGCTTGTTGAAGTAGTCCAGTTCATATGCCTACCCTTTTGGTTTAAAAGGATTGAAAGATAAGGAAGAATGTGTGTGATATGAGAAGAATAGTACCCAGAAGAATAATACCATTGTCTTACCAGCCAGGAAAAGGAAGAGAAATTGGGCAGCCAAAACCAGAAGATGATGATTCTACAATTCAAGGAAAATATTCTGTCATCAAAACTTAAGAATTTAGAGTGGCAAGAAACAGTAAATCAAATTAATTTAAAAATAGAAGGAATACATAATGGAAGAAACAGTTGTCAACACCAAAACATGTTAAAAACCAAAGATTAAAAAAAATATATAAAATGGTTTAATTAATTTAACAATTTATTTGAATTAACCCAATTGTTTAAAAATGAGAACTAAGAGAGAAAAAAAAAAAACAAAAAAATCTGAAGCTAAGACTTGAGGTGATTTCAACAAATACAGTAGATAAAACAAGAGAAAGGAAATGAAAACCTCACAATGTCAAGATTTTTTTTTCTTTTATGGTGTGGGAGAAAGGGGGCAAACTTATTGGCTTACTGTGCAGCTAAAGAGTATCTGTGAACCAAGGTTGTACATGATTACCTATGATCTGTGAAACATTCTCATAGCCAAGCTACACAGCACATATCATTTTAGTCAGCATCTCTGGGAGTGGGACCCTGATGATTCCCTCTGCAGCCAAGGTTGAGAACTAGTGAAAGAAGAAAAGAAGGAGTAGGGGGAGGAGGAAGGAGAGAAGGGATAGAGATAGAATCTAAGTAAGACTACAGTCACTTTAGGGACGCCTGGGTGGCTCAGTCCTTAAGCGTCTGCCTTCGGCCCAGGGCGTGATCCCAGAATCCTGGGATCGAGTCCCACATCAGGCTCCTCCACTGGGAACCTGCTTCTTCCTCTCCCACTCCCCCTGCTTGTGTTCCTTCTCTCGCTGGCTGCCTCTCTCTCTGTCAAATAAATAAATAAAATCTTAAAAAAAAAAAAAAGACTACAGTCACTTTAAAGATTCCTTTTCTTTATACTCCTTAAAGTTTCTCTTTGAATGGACGTTTTAATTTTCTAAGGTCAGTTGTTCCCATAAAAATGAAACTATAAATGTAATAATTCTGTTCATATTCACCTATCTTCAAACAGGAAATAAGTGTGAAAGTGTCCCTTTAAGAACTGCAATGGGAATGACTGTATTTATACCTTAGGAACAAAGAATCTCCTTGGGTAAGGAGGTTATGACACCATGATTTGACCAGCTTGAGTTACCCATTTAATCTTGTTCAGTGACAAAGAAGTGATATTGAAAAAAAGGAAATTTAATAAGATAACTATAAAAACACAAAATTAGAAGTAGTTAAGAAGGCAAAATATATATTATTCCAATAAATATCAACAGTAATATTTAGATAATAAAGAAAACAGAGCTCAGATTAGTCTTTTTTTTAAAAAGCTACATAGTTATTATACAGAATAAAATTTAAAAATGACACAAAATTGGGGCGCCTGGGTGGCTCAGTCTGTTAAGCATCAGACTCTTGGTTTCTGCTCAGGTTATGATTTCAGGGTCCTGAGATCGAGCCCTGTGTCAGGCTCTGCACTCAGTGGGGAATCTGCTTGGGGTTCTCTCTCTCCCTCTGCTTTTCCCCCTGCTCACATACCCTCTCTCTCTCAAATGAATGAATAAAATATTTTCTTAATAATGGCACAAAATTGAAAGACGAGGAGATAGAAAAAGTTTAAATGTAAATGCTAACATATTCAAAGTAGTAGCGTAAGATTTTAATGGTTGATGCCTTAAAGTAGGACCATAGTAAATGTCCCCATTTATTAATAACAGTCAAGTATTTGCATGCCTAAGACAAAATAACATCACAGTAGTCTAATTAAAAACTACACAAATTGGAAAAAAATTAAAATTAAAAGAAGGGTGGCAGCATACCTGTCTCAAGAGTAATCTTTAAAAGAAGAATGTTCTGAAATAAATACATACACACATACATATAAGTCGCACGAGACATTTGCTGCTTACCATGTTTGACCTTGTAATGCTTTCTTTGACCTGGTATGACTTCACTTAGTTCTGACTGGAGGAGCACTGTGTCAGTAGTTTTGAGAGCACCAACTGGCCAGAAGTTGAGAGTGCTAGGGAATATTGCCTTTTAAATGTGTGCAGTATTGGTATCTGAGCAAAAGTCACTCAAATTACAGAGTCCAAGGTGCAGGTAAGGAACGATGCAATCGGAGTTAAGATGGCGGAGGAGTAGGAGACACCGTTTTCAGCCGGTCCCCTGAGTCGAGCTGGATAGGTACCAGACCAGCCTAAACAACCACGGAACCAGCCTGAGACGCAGGAAGACGCATCTGGATCTCTACAAATGAACATCTCCAGCGCTGAGTATTGAGGTACGAAGCGGGGAG